>NC_134863.1:79732392-80085392 GCF_049852395.1 Peromyscus maniculatus bairdii | reverse complement strand
CCAGCCTAGCCTACTTGGTGAGCAGCTCCGGGAAGAGGCAGGTGAATTTCTGTATGTTCAGGGCCAGCCTGGTCTACATACTGAAACCGTGTGTGTGTGTGTGTGTGTGTGTGTGTGTGTGTGTGTGTGTGTGTGCATGATATATATATATGATATATATATGATATATATGTTATATATCATATATATAACAAAAATAGTCTCTTTTCTTTGGTTTAGCAATATAGAGTTTACATTTTAATTTTGCACTGTGTCCTACAAATCACATAGCTAATCCTGAGTGTAAAGATGTCAATTTAGCTCTAGAATTTAGTCCTAGAACCAGGAGGGGATTGTGGGGAGCCGGGCATAAGAGAGAGAGAGAGAGAAGACTTTCGGCAGGACGGCTACCGGTTTGAGCTGGTGATAGCGTTTGCTTGGGAAAGCCTGCACACAAGGACCAAGCGTCGCCATTCTTCCCTGCCTTGGCTGAGCCTGTGGGACATTCCATGAGGTCCAAGGTCACAAGCTCTGAGACGGATGATGAGGTAGGGGGCTAACAATTCCCCCGTATGTTCGTGATGGTTGAGCCATGGGGAATAGCTTCTACGAGGACTTGGGTGGGGACCAAACGTGTCAGAGGCAGGACCATAAAGAAGCCTCCAGTGAAGAAAAGCGCAGGGGACGGGGTGACGGGAGGGATGTGAAGGAATAAGGGGGCAGCAGAGCAGGTAAGGGGGAATTACTCATCTGACAGAACGTGGCTTCACCAGCGCATGCGACCTCATATCAATCAGCCTTTCAAGCTTGGCACCACGGATGTCAGTTTTCAAATAAAGACAACAGCGTGTGCCCCAGTGGGCCACGGAGATCTGCATGTGAAGTGCTCAGACCTCTGCAGTATGAGATCCCCCCAGCTGCTGCAAATGGGAACCAGAAACAGGGTGACTTGGAACGTTAGGAACCAATTCTCTCTCGCTTCTAAAGGCCGGAAGTCCAAGACGGTGCTTTTGGGGCCACACTTCTTTTAAGGCTGAAGGTCAGTTCTGGGTCACTCTTCCACCTTCTGGAAGGTTCTTGATTCATGGCACTATAATTCCAATCTTCCGTGGCATCTTCCCCATGTGCATGCACGTCTGTGTCCAAGTTTCCCTTGGGTGAGGGCATCAGTCATGGAGGAAGGCCCACCCAATGACCTCATTCTAACCTGATCACCTTCGCCAAGGCTCCATCTCCAAATAAGGCCGCCTTCTGCGGTCCTGGGGCTTAGGAGTCCACGGCTCTTTCTAGAGACACAGTTCAATGCCTAACAGCTGCCCTGCCTGCCTCAGCTCTGTGGAGAGGTTCTTCTTTGTTGCTGTTAACCCCACTGCTCAAGCTGCTCTCTTCACAGGTATGTGGGAGAGCCAGGCAAAGGACAGCCGGAGGCCAGGAGTCTGAATCTGCTGTGGTCACAATCTCCACAACAAGCAGTGTTTTCCCGGCAGCACTTGAGCCCCAGGTGAAAGTAAACAGGTGAAGTAAGAAGAGGGAACAGGGAAAGAGGAATAACACGTTCCGGTGAGCGGCTAAAGACAACCCCAGGCAGACATGTCAACAGCAGCGTGCAGAGAGGGAAACAGCCCACGGCCCGTCCTCCTCCGCTGCCTCCCAGGGGCCAGCAGGAGGCCTGAGATGCCAGGTGTGCAGAATGTGCCAACACACGGCTCCACACAGAGAGCAGGAAAGCCAAGTGTGATCAGTTACCAATCACAGTCAGTTTGAACTGTGGGGGTGATCGTCTTTGCAAGTTCAAGAGCTCTTGGAAACCCTGAACTTGCATTTGACCTGGGGCCGAGCCTTAGGTGGTAACAAGTTGATTTGCCAGACGTGCCCAGCTGGACATCACCTTAGCAGAAATCTTCACTGGGGCTAAACTGGAAGCCATCATTCCCAGAGGAGAGGGTGGGTGGGGCTGTAAGGTAAGCCAAAGCTTAGACAGAGGGAGCTGCTGAGTTCTGGTGGGAGACTGAAGATCTTCAAAGCGAGCCACGAGGGGCTGGTTGGTGATGGAGGACTTGCCAGTCGAGCATGAGGACCTGAGTTTGTTTTCCAGAACCTACAGCAAATACTGGGGGAGAAGCCAGGCAGGTGGCGTGTGGCGCAATTCCACCCAGCATTGGGGAGGCAGAGGCAGGAGGCTCCGTGGCCAGGCATCTCCTAAAACTAAATTGGCAAGCTCCAGGTCCCAGTGAAAGAAACTGTCTCAAAAAACCAAGGTGACCATCTCTTGAGGAGCAGTGCTCAGCGCTGGCCCTGGCGGCCACATCGGCACACGTGCATAATGACTTAAGCTAAGTAATAAATCAATTAAACTAAGCAGTGAATTCTTCGGGTACAGCACAGTGCTCAGTGGAGCCACAGAGACTCAAAGGCTGACTCCTCTCCCGCCTCTTCCCTAGCTCAAAGTTCCAGGTTCTGGAACTTTCTTCATGTCTTGTCTTTTTTAATGCTTGCCTATTATTCCAAATCAAGACTGTTCTCGCCCAAGTGAGAGTCAGTTCATCAGAGTGAGAACGGCTGATCATGCTTCTTGGCCCTACGAGGCATCTGTTCCCAACCCTGATCGAACACTGTTCCCGTCAGGGTGACAGGTGATTAAACAGTTGTCGGCACACGGGGCTCTAGGGGACAGTGGCGAATGCCAGGGCCATGGAAAACGAAGACCATTCTTGCTTAAAATGAGACTAAAGAGACATGTGAACTGGGCCTGGGAGAGGGCTCCACTCGGGAGCGGTGTGAAGACCAGAGTTTGCACCCCAGGAGGCCTGTAAAAGCCAGAGTGGTAGCGCACGCCTGTAATCCCAGCAGTCCTGTGGTGAGGCGTCCTATAGTATAGAAACAGGAGAATTCCTGGAGGCTCCTGGGCCAACTAGCCTGGTGTGCAGAGGCACAAACAGCTAGAGAGACCCTTGTGGGAGGCAAGGACCACCATCGAGGTTACCCCGACCCCCACGAATGCGCCCCACGAACAGGCACACTGTATGAACAGGTGCACGTTTCATGCTGAGATGATGCTGTCTGATGTACACCGAGTTAAGTGACGTTTACTGTGGATGGTCACTTCACCTCCCTTCCTTGCTTTCCCTAAAGTGGCCATTAACGATATTTAACTTTCCATATTCAGGTTGTATTGTATCTCTGTTGGCCAGCTCCATTCTAACGTGTGATTTCCTTGGTGATGGTTTTATCAAGGTCCAGGTTTAGTAAAGGATTGAGTGGGTGGTGAAATAAGCCCGGGCTTGGACTGTTCTGTGGAATTCCCCTGTGGTTCTCAGCCCTCCCTAATTGTAGCAAAGTCACTCTTGCTCTCAGTCCACCCAAGTGCAGAGAGTGTCAGGCCGTACTCATTTCTCACCACTTGCCTGAAGGAGAAGAATAATGATAATTATACTAATGTGTAACCTACCTCCAAGCACTGCAATTTTATCCCAGTCTGTGAGACCGAGTCGCAAACACTTAACATTCTTTAAAGTAAAGCTCTCAATTAGTACATCAGTCTGGCTGAGCCCTACCTAATAATTTACCTTCTCACAGAGAGAAAATACGTGGGCAGTGACGGTAAATGGCACAGAGTAGGCTTTTATCAGTAACAAGTCACATTCCAGAACGTTCCACAAGGTTCCAGGGAAGGCTGTTGGGCTGGTGTGTAGAGCACTCCTGAACATCTCATACAGATACAAGTTTCTCACTCATTTTCTCAGCTCACATGGGAGTAATGATCTGAGATGTTTCTTTTGGTCAAGCCTGTCTCACAGCAAATGACCTGGGCTAGGAGGGTTGTATGTGTCTGTTTCCAGAAACTCATCTTGTCCAGGGCCTTATTTTATATGAGAATCAGTCCAGAGCAATCCCTGTTGTAGCATGGTTCTCCATATGACACCATGTTATAATTCTTATTGTAGAAACAAAACAAAAACCTTCTTCAGAGCTATAAGGAACTTTCTGGAAGCCAGAAAGAAGGACATCCAAGTTGTTTTGCTAGGGATGTGTGGCACTAGACAGAGAACTCAAATGAGTAGACAGACAGTCACTCCTGTCAGGAGGATAAATTGTTGGTCACACTCCGACAAGATTCCCCAGCCAGAGCGGCACCAGTTCATCATGGTTCAGAGGGACCCAGAGGTTGAGTGTGATGTTCCATTCTTTGTACATAACAGTTAATAACAGGAAAAGACAGAACAGGGGGAGGCCACATATGTACTCATAAAATGTGTGTATGTTAAAAAAAAAAAATCACCATTCACTATTCAAATCCAGGGAAGCCGAGAAAGGAAGAGTAGGTTTAACACTCAATTTTCCTTGCTCATTTTTATGACATCTATACGCGGAAGTGAGCAATGAATATATGAGGTGTCGGGGAAGCTCGGTAAGCTTTCTACCTTCTCGAACAGCATTGAGGTTCAAGAAAAAGAAGTAAAGTTGTACAAGACCCAGCTCTGAAAATGTATGCAGCCGGCCTCTGTAACCATGGATCCCACACCCATGAGCTCATCCAACCATGCATCGGAACACTTGGGGGAAAACATTGTCTGTACTGAATATTACAGACTCATCTTCTTGTCTTTAGCTCCCAAATAATACAGTGTATCAGCTTTGTGCACAGCATTCCGCTGTACTGTACGATGTTAAGTTGTCTAGAAATAAGTGGGAGGGTGTGCACACACATGGAGGGGTGTGCAGGTAACACGCAAAGCCCGTGGCACGTTACAGAAGGAACGTGAGTGCCCTCAGAGTTTGGGGTCTGAGGAAGGTTGCTAAGAAGGGACTACACTTTATATGATATATAAAATAGATATTGGATACATACTCAAGGGTGTTTTTCTTTCTATTCAGTGAGCCACACTCATCTAAAAGACATCCTGATCTTTGCCTGAGGACAGGATGCCTTTTTTATTAAGAGGGAATCACAGGAAAAGATGTTTCAATGTCAACAAGAGTTGCTTCTGAAAACTTGAGTTCCAGGGCCCCTGAATGAACAGGAATGAGAAAAAGAGCAAAGCCCTCGCTGTGGGGACAGCATTCCTACATCACCCACTTGAAAATCACATCTGAAACAGAGTTCTAACAGGCTCGCTATTTTCTTCAGTGCCAAGAACCATACAATAGACCTTTTTTTTTTTTCTTTCCTTTTTGGACAAAGCTCTTAAAATGCTTGGAAATTCAGATGGACTGAGTCACGACACTGTCCAAATACTGCACACCCGTTCCTGCCAGTGCCCCTGCTTGCTCTCTTGGAAACAATAGTCGATTTTCTGTGTCAGAGAGAAGGAAATATTCTGAGGAGCGTTGTGACTTGTCTGTAAATGAGGTGAGAGGAGTGAGCCTGGCCGGAAAGTGGGAACCACCCTGAGGTCTTGCAGCCTCTGGGTGGGAGGTGGCGGTGGGCTCACCTCTCCTCAGGGTGGGCCCACAGTGTCACTTAGCTCCAGCCACATGAGCTCCACGTGCGTTCTAGTAAGTGTGTGACACGCAGCACAGGGAAGACAAGGCTGTCTTAAAAGCAACGTGTTTGTGTGTGAGTGCCAGGGGCTGTCTGCACGTGGGTGTGCGGAGGTGGGTGTGGCTGTGGGCAGAGGGACAGGAGGAATGACCACAGGGAAAGGGAAGGAAGCCCACAAGGAGATGCCAGGGCAGCGCAGATCTCCACACGGTCTGTATGACTTCCTCTCCCTCTTCCCTTTTAAGATTCCGATCAAATTGAACCCTGTGTGCCTGAGATCCCAAGATAACTGAGGTGTGTATGTTGCAAACTCATCCTTGCTCATGCTTCGAGCAAGCAGAGACTTCAAGCCAGGGAGTCTCTCCAGCGCAACATTGTAGCTGGCTCCTGCTGGCGGGGAATGGCAGAGCTTGAAATAAGGCGGGAAAAGGGCCCAAAGACACAAGCTAGTCCCTTAGAGGAAAGGAAGTGGGTGGGGAGGACCGAGTAAAACCTGCCTGGGCGGAGTGGAGAAGCACCTTAACAGAGGGATTGCCATCACCCCAGTTTGGAGGAACTGGCGAGTCCCCTGTCTGAGAAGGCAACCTGGGCTTCAGGGCATGAGCTTCAGCATCTTGAAACTCTTGGTGTTTTAAGGGCTGGCAAAATAGCTTAGAAGACCAAGGCACCTGCAGCCAAGTCTGACAACTTGAGTTCAATTCCCAGGACCTACACGGCAGAAAGATCCCGGTCCCCCAGACTGTCCTCTGACCACTGTCTCTGACCTTCCCATGCATAGCACACACGCGGGTTCACACACAGAAAAAAAAATAATAATGTGAAAGAATGAAGTGTTTTCATTTCTTCAAGTTCCACCAGAGCGGCAGCATGGCTCCTCCTTCCCAGGCTGGGGAGGGGGCTTCCGCCTCCAGTCTGACCCACCCATGGGTCATTTTGATCATATGCTTGGGAAGAGTGTTCAGTTATCTGAGCCTCAAAAACACAGAAAGCAGGGTTGCCGCTGACCAGCCCTGGTGTGTCACGACCGAAGAGACCACAAGAAGCCTGAACTTGCAGGGCTTTTTTTTTCCTTTTTTTTTTCCCTAATGGGAAGGGGCCGCCACATCGCCTGCATTTCTTAAAGTAGATCCCCTCGTGGTTGTACAAATTGGCTTTCTAGATAAGATCATTCATTCTCATTTCCACCTGTCTTCCGTCCAACAGGCGAGGGAGAGGAGGGGGTGGGGGACTCAGTGACAGGTCTCTTGTTCCTTGGGACAGTGTAATGATTTATGGTTTCCAGCCTGAGAAGTTTAGAAGTGGCCAAACATGAAAAGTTTTCTAAGTAAAGGGATGGCTCGGTGGCCTGGTGAGCGCCCCTTAGCCTCTGAAACCCTGCTCTGACAGCTGTCACAGGCCTTGGCAGACAGAAAGGGTTATTTTACCCAGATTACTCCCCGCATTGCCTGGGGAAAGGGGACTCGTTTGTCATCATCAAAGGAATGCTGATAGACTCGAAATGGGCTCACGCTCCATTATACTCATCCGAATTCAAGATTTTTTTCCGAGATCTTTCTTCGATTTCTTCCTCCCTGTTCCCCTGACCCCAAATGAGGCCATTTGTATTCATGGGACATCCGAGGCACGCATGAAATCAGACCATTCGCAAACATGCTTCGGATTCAGCAGCCCAAGCTGTGAATTTCAATGCTGCCTGGTTGCCTGGACTTACGTGGCTCTCTGTGTTTGGAAACTACCAGCCCCAAGCACCGCTTCATTGGTTAATGAATTTGTTAACGCAGAGAAAGTTCAGGGTTGGGGCCTGAGTCCTCTCCCGGTGCAGGTGTTGGAGAAAGTGTGAGTCAGACACGTATGAAAATGTAAAATCTGTGCATAGCCGTCTGCCAGGTCTGCGGGCATCATATTAAACACGCGGTTCTAGCTCTGTGCATTGGTTATTATTTTAGAGTGTATGGCCTGGTGATTCTATTATCTATCCTCAAACTCCTCGCTTATGTCCTGTATGTCCACGGGTCCAGTTAAAACAAGACAGGACAAGATCAGCTCATCATAGTGGCCACGGATCAGACCTGGAATCTGGTGCCCGAGAGACTTTAGAATGTTCCTTTTCCTCTCCCACGGGATGCCTTGGGACTGAGGCTGGTCTGGGGAGGGTATGTGAGTGTCTCAGGCTTCCAGTGAGTGGAGGAGCTCAAGCTGGCCAAGAAAGGACGGCGTGAACCCAGACAAAAGCACAAGATATCTTGACTAGGGATGTAGTTCAGTGGCGAGGTACCTGCCTGGTATGTATGAAGTCCTGGGTTTAATACCCAGCACTTGGAGAAAAAAAAAAAAAAAGATACCAAAAAGAACATCACTCTTAAGATAAAGACATGCAAGTCAGCATGGTAGCACACAGTTCAGTACTTGGGAGACAGAGGCAGGCAGATTTCTGTGAGGCCAGGCTAGTCTGCACATTGAGTTCCAGGCCAATAGGTCTATTTCATGAGACTTTGTCAAAGAAGAAGAAAAAGAAGGATCAGGAGGAGGGATGCCACTTGTGGTTTGAATGAAAATGGCCCCCATAGGCTCAGCTATTTGCATGTTTAGGCCCCAGTTGATAAACTATTTGAGAAGGATTAGGAAGTATGGCCTCGTTGGAGGAGGCGTGTCACTGTGGGGGTGGGCTTTGAGGTTTCAAAAGTCCACGCCAGTCTTCCCCCACCCCTGCCTGCTGCCTGTGGATGTAAAGCTCTCGGCTGCTTCTCCAGCACCATGCCATGCCTGCCTGCCACTGTGCTCCCCACTGCCACGACGGTAACGGACTAACCGAGCCTCTGACACTGTAATCGAACCTCCCGTGAACCGCCTCCTTCCATAAGTTGCCTTGGCTACGGCGTCTCCTCTCAGCCCCAGGACAGTGACTAAGACACCACTCTTACGTGTGAAGACAGAGCGGGCAATGTGAGAAAAGTGAACTGGACGTTGTACAGATCCCGAGATCATCAGTGTTCCTTTCTTCGGCATTCTAGACTTAATGTCCTCCACCAAGAACGTCCTGTGGTAGTTCTTTCAGGGAAGATTTACCACTGGTCGAAGGGTCTTCTTTCCATACTCATCTTTGTAAATAGTTGGACGTAGCTATAGCTCTAGGCTGAAGGCTGTTTAGATTTTCATTTCCTCTGAAGCACAGCGATTTATCTCTCTGTCTCTGTCTCCCAGTGCTGTTGATGGGGACACTTTATAGATACTATGTTCCCCTCGGATTGCTTGTTTTTAGTATTTTACAGGTTTGATATATCTGTGAATTGCTTCACTTAAGATGCTTAAAAACAATCTTTCAGCAGTTCCAGAAAACCAATTCTGTGTGTGCGTGCATGCGTGCGTGTGCGTGTGTGTGCGTGTGTGTGTGTGTGTGTGTGTGCGTGCGTGCGTGCGTGTGTGTGTGTGTGTGTGTGTGTGTGTGTGTGTGTGTGTGTGTTAACTTTCCCTTCCATCCCGTATGTGGACCGATTATCTTACCATTTTCTGTAAATTTTCCTAAGCCTTTAGCCTATCTGCTTCACCCTGAATAATTTCTCCGGTATTTCCATGTCACTGTGTCTGTCTTTGGCTGAGTCCAATCCACTCTCTGACCTGTCTACAAAGATGTTCATCTCAGACAATGTTTTTTTCATGTCAGTAGCTGCACCTGGCTTTCCTTCAGTTGGACACTCTTTTTCATGGTGGACTTCGTTCTTTTCTCATTTGGGGGGGTTCCCTCCTTCGCTTCTTGAGAGCGAGCGCTGTTGCTACTGCTGAGTAATGCTTGTGTAATGTTGTTTTCAATTGTGTGTTCATAATCAGCAGAATTCACCTATGTGAGTCTTTTTAATTAAAGTGTGTGTGTGTGTGTGTGTGTGTGTGTGTGTGTGTATGTGTGTGTGTGTTCCTATGACGCTCGAGTGACCTGTGTTGCTGATGTCTCCACATAGGGAGCATCTGTGTACTCATTTTTTCCAGGAAGGACATGTTATAAGAAATACGTGTAAGTCCTGGGAAAGATTAGGCGCTGGTAAAATCAGCAATGGACATTACCAAGGTGGAGTTACTTTAAACCACTGGGATTTATTTATATTATTTTCTTCCCTTGATATTAGAACACTGCCTAGACTAAAACCCCTAAGCATTATATAGCATCACATTGACATGAAAGTCATGAAGAGTAAGTGAGCGGTGAACCTGAAACTCTTGGAATAGCATCCAAAGTAGAGGTTTCTGATTTGCTTCTCATCGGATACAAAAGTGCTCTTAACCCATCAGTGTCACTCACCTGTGCTGAGGGAGGCCAAGGGAGGAGGCCACTGCCTGGGCTAGGCCAGAGTTTTAACTGGAGATGGCCACACCTAGGGACCATCAACTAGCTCCCCTTCTGAGGGGAGGATAGCTGGGCCAGTCTCTTCCATGTGGGCATCTCCTTGTAGTGCTACAGTCTTAACAATCTCAGCCACTCTGTGATCTATGCCCCCAAGCCATACTTCCTTACCAAATGACACAAACACACCAGCCTCATTGAACCAGTAACAGCCACTCATAAAAGGTCAAAGAACCTTTGTCCTACTTTCTTGGGCCATTCCTTCGCTCAAATGATAAGTGTGTGGACTCCTGAAACCAGATGAGTACTGGGCTCAAATCCTGACAGCTGGGAAGAATCCGGCAAAGCAAGCAGGAAGATGGGTGATGGGTCAGTGGGGGGAGGGGCAGATGTGTTGTTATCCTTCAACGGGTCCCTTTTCAAGGATGCTAAAGGAGGGAAGATCAGTGACCTCCACATTTTATAATCATGACCCACCAATCAAAACATTGTGAGAACATACCTCTAATATGTGTGTGTTTATCTATAAATTATACACTGTTCAACTGTCAATGTGAATGCCAATTATAAACAAAAATGTCTCTTTTTTCAGGATGGAACAGCAAATATCACCTGCCCTCCATAAGCATGAGAAATATTGAAGGATTCAACATACTGCAGATAAAATATTTGTTTGTTTGTTTGCTTGTAATCGAGCTCTGGCTGGCCAAGAACTCACTGTGTAGACCAGGCTGACCTCAAACTCAAAGAAGTCTGCCTGCTGCTGCTCCTGAGTGCTAGGACTAAAGGTGTGCACCACAACGCCTGGCCTTCAGTTACACGTGTGCACACCTGAAGCTAATTAATTCTGGTGGTGCATGCTCGTAATCGCGGCACTCAGGAGGCGAAAACCATAAGGGGTTCAATGACATCCTCAGCTAGCTACATAGTGAGTTTGAGGCAAGTTGGGCTATGTAAGACTCTTTCTTAAAACTACACACACACACACACACACACACACACACACACACACACACACACAGTGTGCCTATTCTGAATGGGTACAGGTTCCTTTGTCTTGTGACCGTCCCCTAAACAATATAAACAACTGTCTGCCTAGACCTCAAGCTGTTTGGGGTATGGTAAGTGGTGGCTGAACGCCCACAATGGGAGTTTATACTCAATTTATATAGAAATTCATATAGAAAGGAGCGTTTGATGTCCACAGGGGTCCTTGAATCACTCCTCAGGAGACACTGAGAGATGACCGAACAATGGTGTGTATCTCCCATAACCGCAGCCTCTTTGTGACCACTGTGGTGAGAAGCTGAGTCTCCCCAGCAGACACCTGAGACAGCAGTGGTCACTCCGGGAACTATCTAGAAAGGCCGGGCAAATTGTAGATGTATTCCTGTTGTCCTGTTCCTTGACATCATCAAAGGCCAAGTCCCCTAGGCTAGCCCCAGTTCAATGCTGGAGATAGTTCTTGTTCTGCTAACTGGGGCATTTTGGGCAGGTTAGTTGCCCTATCCAAGGCCTAGTTCTTGTCTGTAAATGAGACTACTACTCACCAGGGGCTGCTACAGGGCTGAAATCAAATGACACTGAGCTCAATTAATTCCATTCCTTCTTGCTGCCTCTTCCCTAGGACTGCTGCTAGGCTGCCCTTCCAACACAGCACCTGGGAGACCACGGCCATCAATAACGGCCCACTTGTGAGCTGAGACATCTCTTTGCCGCAGAAGGGGCCGGAGGGGCATTTTTCAGATGCGGCTGCTTTCCACGGAAACAGGCAGGCAATGTGAGACCCTTGTTCTTCCTCTCTTTCTCCACAACAGCCAGACAACTCCAGACATTCAGCTTGTTTTTTTTTTTTTTCTGGCATGAGCTGGCTTTTCACGCCATAACATTTTTTTTTTAAGTGACAATAACTCCTAGGTAAAAGGACAATATAACCGAGGCATAATAAAATGCAGACGGGGCGTGTGTACGTGTGTGTGTGTGTGTGTGTGTGTGTGTGTGTGTATGTGTGTGTATATGTATGTGTGTGTGTGTGTACGTGTGTGTGTGTATATATGTATGTGTGTACGTGTGTGTACGTGTGTGTGTGTGTATATGTATGTGTGTGTGTGTGTGTGTGTGTGTGCACGTAGGTGTTGGGAGGTGGCTGGAGAATCGCAGGCTTGGGCTCCCTGGTGGTGCACCTTGGACTAATGAGGAAGGGGACCCCAGTCAGTCATCCTCTGGGTGGGCTGATACATGAACAGGAGGTAGCTCTGTCCTGTGACCGCTGGCACAGTGCCTCGGAACTGATTGCACCTTGGGATTGCCTAGGAAACCATAGAAGAACCCAGTGCCTGCATGTCTGCAGGTCATTTCAATCAGAAACCCTGGAATACAGCTGAACACCATACATTTAGTTCCCCAGGTCATTCTATACACTTCTAGGGTTACACCTTGCTTGTTACACCTTGGGTGCAAAATAGGAAAATTTAGCTTCCTGAAAATGGACAACTATGTGTGCCCTGTCCCCTTTTCAGGACTTGGCTCCTAATATCCACTGTATCACATCCTGAGATTCTGGCCAGGGGAACATGGAGTGCTGTGGGATGTCTTTCTGTGCGCTGTGAATATGTGTTGTTCCCATTGGTTAATAAATTAAGCTGCTTTGGCCTATGGTAAGGCAGGACAAGAGCCAGGCAGGAAATTCAAATGGAGATACAGAGAGGAGAAGGGCGGAGTCGGGGAGACTCAAGCCCACCCAAGGAGCAACATGTCACCAGATCAGTAAGGGCACAGCACGGGCCACATGGCAAAACGTACATTAATAGGAATGGGTTGAGTTATAAGAGCTAGCTAGCAAGAAGCCTGAGCCATAGGCCAAACAATTAATAATTAATATTAAGCCTCAGAGTGATCATTTTATAAGCGGCTGTAGGACCTTGAGTGGGAGAGATTCTCCCAGACTGTGGGGCCGGGCAGGACCGGAGAAACTTCCGGCTACGATGGAGCTTCCAGTCAGGCCCGTATGTTGGGTTGCAGATGACCTATGTTACAGATGGATTTGTGTGTCACCTAGATTCACGTTAGACTGGGAGTGTACTTGGAGGCGCAGTCTTTAAATGGGAGGTTAAGTTAAGATAAAGGCATTCATGTGGGCCCTGACCCAATCTGCTTGTTGGCCTTAGAAGAGGCCATGAAGACACCAAGAGACACAGAGGGATGGACCCATAGGTGAGAAGTCACTGGCCTATAAGCCAAGCACAGAAGCCCAAAGTTGATCTTAGAGGCCCAGCCTCTCAGACTGTTTCTTTAAATAGGTATTCATTTTAGATTTTTTTATTTGAGAGCTTTGAAAAAGACTTTTTAAAAACATTACGTGTGTGTGTGTGTGTGTGTGTGTGTGTGTGTGTGTGTGTGTGTTTGCCTACTTATATGTACATGCACCACATGCATGTCTCACTCTTGAGGAGACTAGAAGAGTGCATTGGATACTCTGAACTGGAGTTATAACATGTAGGTGCTGGAAACCAAGCCCGAGTCCTGTGGAAGAGCAGCCAGTGTTCTTGTTTGTT
The DNA here is from genome assembly GCF_049852395.1 of Peromyscus maniculatus bairdii. Taxonomy (NCBI): domain Eukaryota; kingdom Metazoa; phylum Chordata; class Mammalia; order Rodentia; family Cricetidae; genus Peromyscus; species Peromyscus maniculatus. The sequence continues at coordinate 80,072,044 of NC_134863.1, read as the reverse complement.
GTTGTTTCTTGTTTTGTTGTTGTTGTTATTGTTTGTTGTTTGTTTTTTCAAGACAGGGTTTCTCTACATAGCCCTGGCTGTCCTGGAACTCACTCTGTAGACCAGGCTGGCCTGAAACTCAGAGATCCTCCTGCCTCTGCCTCCCGAGTGCTGGGACTAAAGACTCCTTCAAGCGTGTGGATCCAGATATCAGACTCAGGTTATCAGGCTTGGTGGCAAGTGCCTCTACCCACTGAGCCATCCTGTCTTTCCTGGGATACATTCTTAATGCAGTGAAGTTAGCCTTCCTGGAAGCCCACAATCTTCAGAGAGAAGAGGGTACCAGGGAGCCTGGGCCTCAGCAGGCTTGGGGATGATTAGCCCAAGTCACAAGCACAGAGTGGGAGAAAGGGCCGCCATGCAGCCTTTGGATTATTAAGAGATCTGATGCTAGAATCTCCAGGGCAAGGAAAAAAAAAAAATCAATGACCCAGGAAAAATGACACCAGCTGACGGCCTCAGGCAGTAGCCTGGGAAAGAGCTGCAAAGGGGGAGACATTAAGTAATGTTCTGAAACTGCAGGAAAGTTCTGCACTGTATGACTCTGACGGGGGCCCTCCGATGGGGGCCCACAGCATTCTGAGGCTTTCTTTCACATGGACACATTCTCTGTTCTTCTTCACAGGGGAGGAATTTGGGGGGGGCCGAACTCCCTCTCTCCTCCACACCTTTTTGATGTTTCTCTGATTTAGAAAACAAGTGTCTGTATTGTCAAACACGCTCCCTAGCTCGGGGCTATTGTGGTATGGCTCCGCAGGGGAGAGCCCACTATTTCTGTTCCCCTCCTACACACTTGCCAAACTCATAAAAGGGAACAGGCCTGCCTATCCCCAGGAAAGCAGGCAGTACCCTTTGAGGCCACAGGAAATCAATCAGTGAGGCCAACATACTCAACTGGACACTCAAACTGTCCATTTGGGAGCTTAGGGTTTTCCCTCTGTTACGGCTGGAGGGTTGGCTTCAGTTTAAAGCTGAACGGGCCATCGTCGGAAGACTTCACCTCTCTTTCCCTCTGAGACCTTTTGGAGGTTTCCCCATCCCACATTATACAGAACTCGGGTTTAAACCTGAGAGTGCCTATGACTTGGGAAGAGAGTTCCATGTGTTTCCTTACAGTCCGTAGACAGCAAAGAGGGAAGGTGAGGTGACCAGACAATGCCACCACCTGCCGCTGACTCTGAGTTAGAGACTCCCGCATCTCCTGGGAAACAGCGGGGGGGGGGGGGGGGGGGGGGCCTGGCGGGAAGGGGGGGGGGGAGCCGTTCATCCATCTCAGGACTTAGGGACCTCCGGACAAGCACCTGCTTCTCACAGGATGGCGCCTCCCCGTTTACAGCTTAGATCTACTGTATGCCTTACTATGCACAGTTCATCTCCAGACTTGTGTGACAACCTGCACGCTGTCAGGACTGCAACTGCTTCCCTCCAGAAACAAACTCAGAAAGTCTGTCATCTGGGGGGATGGAGGAGAGTTCCATTGCAATTTGCCTAAAGCATTATTTGTTCAGTTGCAAATGATGTCACTAAAGTGGGGGTGGGGGTTTCAGCTTTTAATTCTTTCCCTACAATAATCAGGGCAAGACGGTGGCTAAAAAAACAAACTCAGAGCTGCTCACTCTAGCTTAAATCAGCAAATGCAGAATGTTTCTGGAAGCCAAGAAAGTTCTGTTACAGAAAAAGAAAAAAGTCAATAGTGCTTGAAAAAAAAAAAAAAAAAAAAAAACGATTGCATTTCCCCAGCACATTGACCAGAGTTTTGATTCTCTGCGGCTTGTTTTTAAGGGCCCTGGTGTGCTTGCCAAACAGGCATATCTTGGCTTCCTTGGCCAGGCAGGAACACTGCCTTGATATTAAATATTCTAGGCAAAGAACCTCTGAGCTAAGGGCTCTCAGCTAACAATGAATGACATTCTCTGTAAGCAAACCAGAAACCCAACTCAAGTCTGGTCTCCCTGTTTCTTTGCCTGGTAGTCTGTCGTGCACGCAGAACAGAAGGGTGACTCTGTTTACCACAATCACACTGAAAAACAAAGGGAAAAAAACCCATAGCAAGGGGCTTATTCCTGTCTGTGCCGAGCCTAAGCTGGGCTGAAGGTCCCGATAAAGGGGAGTGAGAGGCACAGAGGTGATGCGTCCTGGGAGTGATGGAGAAAGCTGCTGAGCCTGTGGAGACTCAGGGCTATTAACAGCTGTGGACATTTGTTACCTTCTAAAAACCTCACACCTTGCTAAGATCTTTTGCCAGAGGTTGGGGTAGGAGTTCCCCGAAGATCTTTGATTTGGCAGGAGGAGGTCAGTGTGTGTGTGTGTGTGTGTGTGTGTGTGTGTGTGTGTGTGTGTGTGTGTGTGTGTGGTGGGTGCTGGCACCTTTTGCTATAAAGTCATGCCTCTGCATATTCTCTGGTGTCAGCTCCTATGAGTCTCTCAAGGCATCTCCACCAGACCTCCAGTCTTCCTAGGCTCCCTCCCTAGGGACTGGCTTGGACTTTAGGTCCAGTGTGCCCTGGGCTAGTCTCCTTACATGGGTACCCTGGAGTCTGGCTAGACGCACCCTTATCGTGTGGGTGGCCAGCCAAGCGCAACTGTTGGTCCAGAACACGGTTATCTCCCAGAGCTGGGCGTGGTACCGGGGCTCAGTTTAGGGATCCTCTAGTGAACACATGAAGGTCAGGGCTGTGCGGCTAACGTCCAGGAAACTAACAAAGGTCAAGAGCACCGCGAAAAACCCGAAATATCTTACAGGTCCATCGTTAGGAAGGGACGACTCCCCTGATACCATCACCTAAACTCCCACCAGGCAAGAAAACTGCTTTACGGGTCCACTGGACTTTAATCCATCCAGGTCGTGCCCCCTACAGAGGCGGCCCCTGCCTGCTTCTCACCTGGGTAACCGACGGGAACGCGGGCTCATGGCAAGCAAGAGAGCTCTTACCGGAGAAATCGGTGAGCGCGGAGGTCTCTTTGGAGCACACCAGGACCGTGCAGTAGAAGAGGCTCAGGAGCTGCCCGGGAGGCTCTACCTGCCTGCGGAGGCCGGGATTCTGCGCGGGTTGGGGCGCGGACAGCGGGCGCGGGTGTCCCGGCAGGAGCATGATGCGCAGCGCGGCAGGGCGCGGGCGCTGGCACTGGGATCGCAGGCAGGAGGACCGAGTCACATGGCGGGGAGAGTAGGTGGCCAGCGGCTCCGCGGCCCCCAGCCCGCCTCCGGGTCCAGGCTGCTGGAGCTTCTTAGGCGGTCGCCTCCGGGTCCAAGATCCCTAGCCAAAGGGGAGGGGGCGGAGACCCGGGGCGGGGCAAGGAGCCCGGGGAGGCCGCCGCGCAGTTGATCCTGAAGAAATCGCCCGGGCTCCGCGCGCCTAGGGAACCGAGGGGGTGTCACCTCGTGCCCGGGAGGGTTGCGGAGGCGGATCGGGGGCGCGGAGCCCCTAGCGGAGAGTGTCCCGGCTGCGATCCCGGTGCTGCGCAACTTGAGCGCTTTCCACGCCCGGGTCTCTAGGCGGGGTGATGGCCCAGGCGCTGCTGGCCCAGCCTGCACTGGCCGGGCGCCAGCCAACCTCACCCAGGCCGGTGGAGCAGCGCGGCCGGTGCCGTCCGTGACGCACTTTAGAGCCAGCGCCGCGCGTGCAGCCCTGGCCAGCGGGGAGCGGGGACCGTGGGAAGATGGGGGTCCCGGAAATAGAGGCATTGCTATCCCTGCCACCTTTAGCCCTTGAAGTACAGCCACCGAGCACGCAGTGCGTCCCATTACACAGAATGGGAGACTGGGTCCTCCACCCCCAACCCACCATCCCGCGGTCTGCTAGGTTCTTGTAAGTCTGGACCTGAGCGAGCTGAGGGTCTCAAACAGGTCTCTAGGCTCCCGGCCCGGTTCTTTTTGTCCGGGTGGAGCTTCCTGTGGGTACTAGTTGACAGCAGCCCTCGGGGATCAGAGGCTGGGCTGGAATAAACAGCCGCTGCGCGCTTATAATTGAGCTTTGTTTTAAAATGGGCCACGGCATCTATATGACCCCCTTGACTAAGCGTGGTGTCCACACATTTGGACTCCCGTGGACCAAGAGATCGGTGACCACACTGGGGACGAAGCGTGGGAGTTCAGAGCTGCGGCCCAGGTGCAAGGTACTCGGGTTCCAAAGACCCCAGACCTAGGGACAGCGCAGGCGTCCAGGCCCTGCGGCGCCGGCGGGAAGGAGGAGGGCCCAGCGGGCCGGCGCTGGGCACAAAGTGTTCCCCATCCACAGCCGGCAGGGCTTGCCAAGTTCACCCAGCGCCTGACGCGGAAACGTAGATAACGAGCCCCAAGGGCGGGGCCAGGCTTCCAGCTCCGCCCGACTCCCGGAGCAAAGCAACGAATGTGAGGCCGGGCCAGCAGAGCACGCGGACGCTCTGCCTCCCTGTGGCACTGTCTCAGAGGTGGACCACTAAAATCCAAGGAAGAGGACAGCCACACATCCTGCCGGGGCTAGGTCGGCCAAATTGGGATCCCGAGGATGGAAAGAAAGTGCTAACTGTCAGTGTTTGTATAGAGGGAGCCGGTGTGCAAGGCTGAACTTCAAAACAAAACAAAACAAAACAAAACATTATTATGTTAAAACAAAAGCACAGCCTTGAGCTGGAGAGACGGCTGAGCAGTTAAGAGCGCATGCTGCTCTTACAGAAGACCGAAGTTCGGATCTCAGCAGCCTGTGCTGGGAGCTCGCAACCACCCCGGAATCCCTCTGCTCCAGGGGACACCAAGCCCTAGTCTGGCCTCCACAGGCACCCTCACACATGGGGCACACACACACACACACACACACACACACACACACACACACACACACACATAAATCTTTTTGTAAAAGCCTCAATCATCGTGGAACGTTAAGTTCAACATGAACATCTTACATTGGGGAAACTGAGGCTGGGAGAGTAGGTAAGGTTGCTCAACTCATAGAGACCACTGGGGGAAAAAAGAGTGCTCAAACTTCGAATCCCTCCTGTACTTCCGTCTTATCCCTTCATCTAGGTATGGATTGGCTACCGGCGGGAGCCAGGTTCTTTGGCAGGGCATGAAGATGCTGGCACAGGAAGGAGCACCACGCTCCCTGAGGGATGACGCTGGGGGCTGTAGTGGTTTCCAGACGTCACCGACACCGTGACTGGGTCCCCATGCTTCCATATTGTCAGCTTGTGATAAGGTCATAGAGGAGACGGGCGTGAAACAGCCTGAGACACACAGGAGGTGCTCAGTCCGTAGGAGTCACCACTGTAGCAGGGACGACAAGACATGGACCATCCACGCCAAGTCGTAAACGACAAGGGGCTGAAAGAGGACAAAAGAGTGACAGGGAACGTGGTTTGTGGACATCAGGGAGATTTTCTATGATAAGATAGAAGGAAAAGATAGGAAGGGTTGACTATTAACAAAGCTAGCAAGACCTGGGGATTTGGAGGTGTGTGAACATTTTAGAAAGAGGAACCTGTGCCGAAGGGATGGCTCAGTGGTTAAGAGCACAGACTATTATTATTTTTGCAGGGGACCCTAGTTCGATTCCCAGCACCTACATCTGGCAGTTCATAACCGCCTATAACTCCAGAGAATCCAACATCCCTCTGTCTGTCTCACTCATACACATGTACACATAAATAAATAATAATAAAATATTAAAGGGAGAAAGAGGGACCTGAAGGTTAAAATCTGAAAGGAGCATGGCTCCGGAGCAGGATGGGAAGTCTAGGGCATCTCTAGAGCAGAGGAAGGGGGTATGAAACCTTGGAGACTCTGGCTGGCCCCAGCCCAGGTTCTAAAGGCCTGGCTCAGCATTAGAGTGTCTGTCTGAACCCCTTGCTTAATGGGTATGTATGTGGGGCACACATGTGTACACACATGAGGAGGCCAGAGGACAGTTTTGAAGGTCACTCCTCAGGTACCATCTACTTGTTTTTCTTTTTGGGACAGGGCCTCTCACCGGCCTAGAAGTCCCCAAGAAGGCTAAGCTGGCTGGTCAGTAAGTGCCTGGATCTACTTGTCTTTATCTCCCTTCTAAGACTGCAAGCTATCTACCTTGCTGTGTTTTTTTATCACGTGGGTTCTGGGGGTCAACTCAGATGCTTTATGGACAGAATCATTTTCTCAGACCTCAAGGGGCATCTTTATGTCAAACTGGCAAAGGGTTATGAATGAAGAGGTGATGTGAGCTGGTATATGTTGGTAGAAATGTTCTACCAACATAAGGATAAGGCTGGGAGGTTAGCTCAGTGGCATTTGCTTAGACTGTTCAAGTCCCTGGGTTTGATCCCCAACACTGCGGGGGTCAAAAAGATTCCTGAGGCAACTGGGCACAAATAAACTGGAAGCGTCCACAGCTGGTCCAGCTGGATGTGGTCGGGGACACCTGCAATCCCAGCACTTAGGAGGCTGAGGCAGGAGGATTGCATGTTTGAGTCAACTTAAGTACACAGCGATATCATGTCTCGGATAAAAGGGGGAGGGGGCTGGAGAGTATGCACCCCAGAGAATCAAAATCAGTGACTGAAATAGATCCTTGCACACCAGTATTCATTACGTGAAGTCGCCAGAAGATGGAAGCGATCCATGCGCCCATCAGTGGATGAAGGGATAAACAAAATGCAGAGTATTATTTGGCAATAAAAAGGAGAGATGTTCTGGCACGTGCCGCAACATGGATGAACCCTGAAGACATTGTGCTAAGAGAAGTTAACCAGACAAATAGAATATGAGTTACAGGAGGTGTTTAGTCAACAGGGTCACAGGGCAGAATGCGGACTGGAGGGGAAGCTGAGGGAGGCGGGTCAGGAGTTATTGCTTAATGAGCTTCTGTTGGGGATGATTTTTTTTTTTAAAGTTCTGGAATTTGTGGTAACAACATAATTACAGGCACCGAGTTGTACAATTGAAAACAGTTAAAACGGAAAAAAATTATTATATAAATGCATCATAGCTTTAAAAACTTAATAATGTAATATGCCTTAAGCCATTGGGTTACACATTTTGAACAAGTGAGTTCATAGTATGTGAAATATCTCTCAATGGAGCTGTTTTTAAGATCTCACAGTAGCAGTGGTTCTAGAGAGTCACGAGGACATCCCAGAGAGCCCAGAGGGAGGAGAGCAGCGGAAGAACGGGGAAGATTGTGTGTGTTTGGAGAGGTGTGCTCACATAGGTGTGTGTGTGTGTGTGTGTGTGTGTGTGTGTGTGTGTGTGTGCATTCATGTGGAGGCCAGAGGTCAACCTTGAATACTGTCCCTCAGGTACCATCCACATTTTTATGTTTTTGAGACGAGGTCTCACATTAGCCTGGAGCTCATGATTCAGCTCGCCTGGCTGCCAGTGAGCCACATGAGCCCCAGGGACGGGACCCTCCTGTCTTCATCCTCCACTGCTGGGGTGGAACCCGGGTCTTCACACCTCCACGGCAAACACTTTATCAACTGAACTGTCTCCCCAGCCCTGGAGAGATTTTCACACGGACGGATAATATGTGGCGGGAACGGGCGGTTGAGGCGTAGGAAAGAGGTGACTGAAGGTGACTCCTGCCTTCCTTTGCATTAGCCCTTAGCCTTCTCTGTCAAAATGGAGGGTTTCATCCCTAACTTGCTTCCTTTAAGAATTGTTCAGGAGGCTGGAGACATGGCTCAGCAGCTAACAGCATGTACCGCTCTTGCAGAGGGCCAGAGTCTGGTTCACAGCACCCATGTCCGGTAGCTTACAACCACCAATCCCTCCAACTCCAAGGCGTCTGACATCCTCTTCTGGGCTCTGTGAGCACCTGCACCACCACCCCCCCAGGAACAAACACATACACAGAATTTGTTTTAAAAATAAAACATATCTTTAGAGAAAAGGTTTTTGACTTGCAGAAAAGTTAAATTTTTTTTTATTTGTTTGTATGTGTGCACATGTGTCATGCTTCCGTATGGAAGTCAGAGAACAACCTGAGTGCCATGTGAGTCCTGACAACTGAGCTTTTAGCCTCTAAGCCATCTCTCTGGCCTACGGGCTTGAGAGTGGTGGACCTCTGTCAAAGGGTAGCCCCGGCAGGCCCCAAAGGCACCAGCATTCAGCGGCTCTTCATTGGATAGGGGGCCAGTCTTCTATCTTCACATGTGTGGTTCCCAAATGAGCCAAAAGGCACCCGTGAGGTCAGTCCCGATTGTCTGTCTGCGGCTCTGCTCTCTGCTCCGTTCCCCGTTCCCCGAGAGTGGCCCGTGAGTGACCGCCTTGGAAGAAGGGACCACAGTCTGAGCCAGCACAGGACTCTCCCTTCTCTCAGGCTCCTTGGACACCCAGGCTAGCCCTTGCAAGAAAATTAAGCTCATCCATCTTCCTCCATACCTCCCCCACCTCCACCCAGTACGTTTGTACCTCTAACCAAAAGGAAATTCTACCTCGTCCCATTTCCTTACCGCCGAACATGAGGGAATCAAACATCTCAAATGTGGCACTCCATCAAAGGCCTGCAGAGAGGGCTGCGTGGTTCAAACACGGGGGCACCTTGTAGATCTAAAGTCAATCTCAGCCACAGGGAAGATCGTTTCCCACCAACAAAGTCGGTGGGTTTGAATATGGAAAGTCTCCCATTGACTCACTTTGAACGTGGTCCCCAATAGGTGGCGCTGTTTGAGGGGGTTATACAGGAAGTGCGGCCTTGCTGGAGGAAGTGCGTCACCTCATGGGGTGCGGGCTTGGAGAGCGTATGGTCCTGTCCCGCTTCTGGATTTCTCTCTCTGCTCTGCCCATGTGGTTGAAGATGTGACTCCTCAGCTTCCTGCTCTGGCTGCCTGCTGTCATGGCTCCGCCACTGTTTTGGACTCTCCGTCTGGAGGTATAAACCGAATAAACTCCTCGGTAAGTCACTTGGTTACCAAAAAAAAAAAAAAAAAAAAAAAAAAAAGGAAGAGGAGGGAGGGAGGGAGGAAGGAAGGAAGGAAGGAAGGAAATAGTTAAGGCACACACACGTGCCCTTCACTCTTTCTTCTATAATAGAATTTGAAAGCTAAGAAGTGGCTACAACCATTTGATTATCCAGCCAAATTATAGACACTGGAATTCATATCAATTCAGTCTGAAAAGCAGGAGATGTATCTCAATGGTATGGCACCGCCTAGCATGCACACGGACCTACGTTCAATCCTAGGGTTGGAGAGAAGAAAACAGAGTGAGTTCAGTCTGGTAAAAGTGAGCCAAATGATAAATTGTTCCCAACCCTTTGAGAATCATGGTAACTAATAAAAGATATCAATTATCTATCCATTATAAAATGATAGAGACATTGAGGCTACAAGCTCGCCCAGAGCGAGGAGCTGACGGAAGCCACTGTACTGAGAGGCACAGTCATTAGAAATAGATGCCAACATAACAAACAGCACCCCTCTGTATGCCATGTGCTATTGGACAAGCTCACCTCACCCTGAATGAGTTTGTGATGCTCCTTATATCCAGGACATTCATCTTTTGGGGGAGAGGTACCCCAGGGGACATTATAAATTGGCTGTCTCTCTTCCTTTTCTTTTTCCTTTTAAAACAACCTCTGTGCATTCTGCTAGCTCCAAGTTGCAGCCCTGTTTCTCTTCTCCCTAGAGAAGATCTTGGCTGCCCACCTCCACACATATCTAAGTGTGTTTCAGAAGATGTTTGAGGGCTTTGAACTTAAATTCCAGGTCTAATCAGGTCTTTTCACCTGGGCTGTCAAGGTAAGACTTCAGGTTTCCAATAAAGATGGACTGTGGCTGTTCTGAGAAGACATAAGGAGCCATTTCTCAGCCTCAAAGAAACCAACCTTTCAGCTCAGGAGAAGGAGGCCATACCCTCCAGGCCTAAAAGGACTTATTTTTAGAAAGCAGCAAATAGTGGTTTGTTTTAGAGCTGTACCACAGAGCCACATCAATAGCAGAGAGCCTGACTAGTGGGGGGCGACAGAAGCTAGAATGTACTAGAAAATGTGTGTAGGCAACATTTAACCCGAAAGTCTACTGAAGGAGGTCTTAAAGAACATGTGTTTAGGGCTAGAGAGATAGATCAGCAGTTAAGAGCACCTTGGCTGGTTTTTCCAGAGGACCTGGGTTCAATTCCCAGCGTTCCCACAACAACTCACAAATGTCTCTAATCCCACTCCCAAGGGATCCGATCTTCTGACCTCCCCAGGCACCAGAGTGCACCCAGTGCATGGACATACATGCAGAAAACCCCACATACATGTAAAATGGAGAAAAAGGAAGGAAGAGCAAGCATGCAGTGCCTGACTGATACCTGTACCTACGGTCTGTCGAGAGCCAAATGCGCGGGGTCCAGAAGTACAGCATCCACTGATACTCAGGAAGCCATTCTGGAGACCTTCAGTGTAATTCCAGCTCTGCTGAGAGACAACCCCAGTGATGGTTGTCCGATCCCACTGCACCTCATATTTTTAAATTCACAACATGACAAGTCTGTTTGAGGCTGAGGTTGTAGTTCAGCTGGTATAGTTCATGCCTACCCATGTGTGGATTCAATAGCCAGCACTGTATAAAAAATCGGGAGTGGTTGTGTGTATCTCTAATCCCAGCTGCTGAGAGGTGAATGAACATAGGAACTGCAGAAGTTCAAAGTCATCCTCAGCTGCAAAGTGTCTGAGGCCAGCCTGGACTACAACAGACCCATTTTTTAAAAAATGTAAAAATCCATTTTGTGGAGATGGAGAGATAGCTCAATAGTAAAGAACTTAGACTTCTTGCAGAGGATCCACGTTCAGTTCCCGGCACCCACATCAGGAGGTTCATGACCACCTGTAACTACAGCTTCAGGGGATCCAACACCCTCCCTGGAGATGTGAGTGCAGGGCCCCTGAACTCACATGTACACATCCCCACATATAGATATGCACATATTAAGTTAAAACATGGCTTTCAAGGTTTAGGGGCTGGAAAGATGACTCAGTGGTTAAAGCTCTTGCCGCTCTTGGACCCAGGTTGGTTTCCCAGCATCCACATGGTGCCTCATGACTTTCTGTAACTCCAGTTCCAGGGCATCCAGCAGTCTCTTCTGGCTTCTGAGTACACCAGGCACACACATGGTGTACATCCATACATTCAGGGAAACACATGAAATATAATAAAAATAAATTTGTCTTTAAAAAAAAAGAAAGATACAATATGTGTGGTTTTTTTTTTTTTAGGTTTTTTGGTGGGGGGGGGGACTTCAAAAGCTAAAGTCACATTCAATTAGCATTTCCAAGAGAAGCCAGGGTCTAAAAGATCAGGCATATCACTGAAGTCTTGGTGACAGGGATGCTGCTGTGGAGAAGAGGAGCATGCCTGGCCTGGGGAAGGTGACGGGAGAGAAAGGAAGGAGTGATTCAGAACTGGGAATTGAGAAATGGGGTCAGACAGAGTTCCTGGATAATGAACCAGAAGACAGCAAAGTCCCGGTGCCAGCAGAGAACCAGGGCTGTCGCTGCACAGAGGAGCCGCCCGGAAGCTGTTTCCATAATGGCCTAAGTAGGAAAATCTTCATCTGATCCCAAAACTTTGTGGATGTGGCTCAGTTGGTAGAGTGTTTTCGAGCACCCAGGAAGGTCTGGGTTCAGTTCAGAGCACCCCACAAACACAGGTTCAGGAGGCCCTGCACCCTCAGCTGTTGGGAGGCAGAAGCAGGAGGATCAGGAGTTCAAGGTCATCCGTGGGACTACCCAGCGAGTTTGAGGCCAGCCTTGGATGCTCGAGACCCCGTCTTAAAGATAAAAAGTAATCCTAGGGGTTCACATTAAAACTAAATATCATTGTACGCTCAATAAACAGTAAGTCTATAGAAAGATGGTGCTCCTCCGCATGGCTCCTCGCATACAAAGCCCCTTCAGCTGGCTCCTTGAGCTCTGAACTCTTTCACAGCTCACAGCACAGGGGCCAGGCTTGGCAGAGCTGGCATTTGAAACTCTGTTCATTGGCCACAGAGCCCACACATTAACCACCACTCCCTATGAAGCTGGCATGTAGGGCAGGGGTCTGGGTGCTAAGAATCAGGGCTGCAGCTCCTGCTGTGAAAGGAGCTTACTTATTCCCATCATCTTGGCTTTCCAGCCTCCGAGAACTTGTCCCTGGTCTCTAAGCAGAAGTCGGGAGAAGGGTGTAAAGAGGACCGTAGAGGTCTCTGAAGGCCTAGATAGGACTCAAGTTGGCCCAGTGTCTTAATTACTGTTTTATTGCTGTAAAGAGACACAATGACCAAAGCAATTTATAGAAGAAAGCATTTAACTGAGGGCTTGCTTACCGTTTCAGAGGGTGAACCCATGATCCTTATGGCGGGAAGTGTGGCAGCAGGCAGGCAGGCAGGCATGGTGCAGGGGCAGTAGCTGAGAGCTCACATCTGATCCACAAGTTGGAGGAAGAGAGAGGGCAGGACTGGGCCTGGGTGAACTTTTAAAACCTCAAAGCCCACCCCCAGTGACATGCCTCCTCCAACAAGGGCACACCTCCCAATCCTTCTTAAACAGTTCCACCAATGCAGACCAAGCATTTAAACATATAATCTTTCATTCAGGGGCCCTTCAAGCAGCACACCTACTGTTACAGAGTCTCTTGCAGTAGCCTCAGGGCTTCCCTTGAATCCTGACACTTTCTACCTTTTGGTGGAGAAGGGAGATGGGTGTCTGCTCCCTCCAGGATCAAGTCCTGCTCTCCCCGAGAAATAGACTTCACCACCCTGAATACCTGAGAATGACCACAGCTAGAGAGTCCCATGAATTAGAGTCAAACTGTTCACCATACTCCATGAACCCTCAAAAGCTTCCTCGGGTATTCGTTTACCAAGAAGATATGATTCACATATAAACCAATGGATAGCATATGCAGGAATTAACAAAAATGCACATTTTCTACAACTTGTGTGTATTCGTTTGTGGGTATGTACCTATGAGAGCAGGTGCCTGTAGGGGGCAGAGGTGTCAGATCTCCCTGCAACTGGAGCTACAGGCGGTTGTGAGCCAACTGATGGCTTACATTGAGAACTGAACTCTGGTCATCTGCAAGAGCTGTGTGTACTCTCAATTGCCGAATCATGCCTCTGGCCACGACGGATATTTCTAATGTCGGTTTAGTGACATTAACTACACCGCCATGTAAAACCATCACCACCATCCGTCTCCAGAGCTCTGTTCATCATGCAGGATGGAACTCCAGCCCACTGAACAGTAACTTTCCTCTCCCGTCTCCTAGCCTGAGGAGGCGATCACCACCCCACTCTATGACTATGTATTTAACAACCCTAGCAGCCTCATGTAAACAGAATCATACAGGATTTGCCTGTTCGTGATCCCCTCATTTCTCTGTTCATCTCTGTTAGAAGGCAAGTCAGGATTTCATTCCTTCTCACGGGTGAACTAGATGCATAGTGCTGCTGCTGATAGTCACAGGGTATGACCACATTAACAAGGCAGCGACCGGTTCTTTTTTTGAGAGTACACCATGTCAGTTTATTGGCAGAGTCAATTTATCAACAGGGGTAGTTTTGTCCCCAGGAGGTGAGGTTGATTTCAATCCGCTGTAACAGGTACCCACATGTCTTCACCTTGACAATGTGGCAGTTCATGTTTCAGTCAGGGCGGCTACTCCTTCTTCACTTTCAGGAAGTCTTTGAACTCGGTCTTCAGGGCATCCCTCACTGCTTTCTGCACAGATCTGGGAGAACTGGATGTAGCTGAGCCCAGCCTGCCCTGCCAGTAAACCACCATGGTGTCGCGAGCGGGGCGTGTCGGGCAGAACCGATGGGTCGCTTCCGAGTCACCTCAGCTGGGACGGGCTGCAGCCAGTGGCTGGTTCTTAAAAAAAATAAAGAATAAAGGTAATCACACACTGCACATGCCAATCCAGTGGGTTTGCTCTTGGTGAGCAGTGGTAAAAGCCTTCAGCCAAGGTCTGGAAAAGGTGAAGGAGAGGCTGGGAGACTCAGGCCTGGTGTCCGTCCAGGCAGGATACAGCTTATGGAGATGCCTGGCTTTGGGGCAGGTCCTGCACACTCACTGGCAAATTGGGTTGTTTCTACATTTTGATCATTTGCAATTAATCCTGCTATGAAACTGGGTGTACCAAAAAATTTAAATTATAAGTGATTGTTTTCAGTGGAAGATTGAAATCAATGGAAACTCAGATCAAAGTTAATCAGAACCCAACAAAGATAAGTCAGAATCAAACAAAAGTGGTCTCTGGTTGGTTAAGGGCACAGAGCAGAAGGCTTCGAATTTTCCCAGTTCCCAATGTGCTTTGTGTCTTGATAATTCTTCACGGTGGCCCTAGTCAAACACACAGACACCCAACACCAAACTGAACTTTTTGTGTTTATTAAACAGATCCAAAGAGCTCAGTGAGTATTTGTGTTATAATCACTAAGTATCAGTTTGAAAAAATTTACCATATAATAAATTGAAAGGAGAAATATTTTTATTGTATTCTTAAATAACTGCAGTTATTTACTAATGGGGTGTGTGTGCCTGTGAGGTGTGTCTCGGTGGCTGTCCTATGGGGACAGCATTTCCTATCCCGTGTCGACTTCTGTCTGCTTCCTCCTCCCTTTCCAATCACCATCACCACAGAAACCCACATTGGCGAGCTGTGACCTCAATGAAAAGAACGTAGTGCCAGGTGTTGAAACAGCCAGCTTGAACTAGCAGTGTGTGTGTGTGGGGGGGGGGAGCAAAGAGCCGCTGAGAGCTGCCGAGTCTGTCTCTTTTGATAGGTACCGACATTTCAAGACAGGCTTCGTGTTTCTCCCTGGGTTCTGGGCCCCGTGGTGCTCGGTTTGGGAACTAGAAATCGCAATCCTTCAAATGTTACCAAGACCTTGTCTAGTCCCGCAGATGCTGTGTGAGCCTTTCCAGGGCTGATGGTCTCACCAACCAGTCTCAACCTGTGAGCTCTCACCTTACATGCACCCCCAGCATGGGGCTGCCTGGATGGTGTGCCACAGGCTAGGAGCCTGCCTGCGCCCTGAGTCTTGGACTGTCAGTCTCTGAAACAGTTAGTTAAATAAACCTCTTTATAGGATTTCCTTACGGTGATGTGTAAACTGGCCTTTGGTAAGCTGCCCCACTCCGATCATGTACATCTCAACGTTTTACTATAACTAACACTCTTTCCACCTGGGTTGCCATGGCCCTTCTCCCTAACCAACTAATGGTGTCTGCTAGCCTGTTCATCCCAGTCACCCTGATGTTGATGTAACCAACCGTCTTATTAAATAAGAAACACAGAAACAATGTAAAAGAGAAAGCCAAGAGGTCAGAGCTCAGAGCTAAAATCTCACCCTTCCTCCTGCTGTCCCAGCTTCGCGAAAAGAGACCTACTTCCTGTCGGTTCGTATTTTTAAAGTATGTTGTTCTGCCTTCTCATTGGTTGTAAACCCAAACACATGACTGCCTCGTCACTGTCTGAATGTACAGCCCCCTAGGTCTTAAAGGCATATGTCTCCAATGCTGGCTGTATCCCTGAACACACAGAGATCTTATGGGATTAAAGGCGTGTGCCACCACCGCCACACTCTTGCTATGGCTCTAATAGCTCTGACCCTGAACACACAGATATCTATGGGATTAAAGGCGTGTGCCACCACCGCCACACTCTTGCTATGGCTCTAATAGCTCTGACCCCCAGACAACTTTATTTATTAACATACAATCAAATTAATATTTCAGTACAAATCAAAATAATATTTCAATACAATTAGATTACCACCACACCCTGATCCATGTTCTCTATCTGCAGAGCACTCCTAAGTGACCTGCGGGCCAGTTCTATCAATCTTCCTGCATCTTCCCCCACACACCATCTGCAAACACAGTCGCAGTTGGCTTTAGAAGTCCAGGCTTTCTTCAGTATAACAAGACAAAACTTGACGCTATTAAAATATCAGTGCACAAAAAGGCAGCAGAACAGTAAAGACCAATGTAAATACAGAAAATGATGTAACTACACGGGATCATAGTGATTTAAATAGACAAGCCAGGAGCGTTGAGAGAAACCCAAAGAGACGCTAGCCCTGTCGGGCTGGTGCCGAGGTACTCCTGGAGACCCGCAAGTCCAGGCTGCTTCCCTACAAGTGAAGAGATGTTGCCACACCCCAAGAGGAAGAACTCCAAGGTTAAAATGCAAAGAGGTACGCTGCCCTGGTGGGAGGAATTTATGACTGCATTTTGCAGTCTCCTACATCAACTTCATCCAGTGGATTTTGGGTGCTGTCTTTATCATCTGTCAAACACCTATAATGTCCCCCAGAGTCTTCTCTGTCGCAAATCTGGCAAGGTTTCCTTGTTTTTTGTTTGTTTGTTTGTTTGTTTGTTTTGAGACAGAGTTTCTCTGTGTAGTTTTGGAGCCTGTCCTGGATTTCGCTCTGTAGACCAGACTGGCCTCAAACTCACAGAGATCCGCCTGCCTCTGCCTCCCGAGTGCTTGGATTAAAGGTGTGCGCCACCACACCTGGCAGTTTCCTTCTTCTAAAAGACTGAGTGATATCCCACTGAATGTGTCTATCATACTATACTGTCTTTAGACAATCATCTGGCCATTGACTTCTGCAAGCCAATTATTGTCAATGACGCTATTATCATAAACCCAAGAGTCTAGATATTACTTCATGATCCTGATTTCAATTCCTGCTGCTAAGTGTAATGAGCCAGTCACAGAAGACAGACACTGTATTGCTGTTATATTCACATGCAGTATTTAAACAGTAAAGCTCACAAAACTAAGAATAAGTTCGTGCCTGAATGTAATGACACATACTAGCAACCCTAGCACTCAGGCACTGAGGCAGGAGAATTGCCATGAATTTGACGTCAGCCTATGGAAATACTGGGTTTCAGGCAGGGATGAGCTGCTCAGTGAGACGGTCTCACAGGCAGAGAAAGAGATGGGAATTAGTCATACGATGGTTATAAAATTGTGGTTATGCAAGATAGTCCCTAAAATGCTCACAGCCCTAGACACCATCCAGGGGCATGGGGAAACGGGGCGTGTCTGATACCTTGGTGGGGGTGATGGTTTCATGCCAGACTTATTTGTTTGTATATGGTCATTATGTGCAACTTACCACGTATGCTTTATACCTGAACAATGATTCCTACAAGTTGTCCTCTGGCTTCCACACCTAAGCCATGGCATGTGTATACCTCCACATATATATAATAGACAGTAGTATAGGCAGTGAAGAGCTCTATCTTTTCTATTTTTCTCTATCATAATTCAAAGTATTTCCATTCATGATGATTGCTATATGTTTGGGGATACATAACCATATTCAAACTAAGGACGTTCCTTTGGCCCCTAGTTCTATGTGAATTTTAAAAACAATCATAGTTTTTTTGAATGCTCATTTTTATTGCCTCTCAAGATAGTTGTTTTTCTTTAATCCATTAATGTGGTAAATTATATAAACAAGATATTATATTGTTCTTCTGTTTCTAAAGTGCAGCATTGGACTCAGTTAGCTAATGTTTTATTTATATAAATCTATGTCCATAATTGAAGTAAGAACATCATTTTCCTACTTTGAATTTCCTTTAGCTGGTTTTTTAAAATGCACATAATGTTTTGATCAATTCTTTGAGAATTTCATATATGCATACGATGTATTTTGATAATTCACCTCCACTCCTCTCCCTGACTCCCCCTAGATCTACCCATGCCCTGTAACTCCTCTTGACTTCATGTCCTCTGGTGTTTTGTTTGTTTGTTTTCAGATAGGGTCTCTCTCACCATGTAAACTCAGCTAGCATAGAACTCACTACATAGATCTGGATGGACTCACAGATTTCTGCTTGCCTCTGCATTCCAAGTGTTGGGATTAAAGCATATACCACCACCCTGTTCTCTCTGTCTCTGTCTCTGTCTCTGTCTCTGTCTCTCTCTCTCTTTGTCTGTCTCTCTCTGTCTCTCTGTCTGTCTCTCTCTCTCCCTCTTTAAGTAACTCACTAAGTTCAATCTGTACTGCCCATATGAACATGGGTCCAGTGGATGTGGGACTATGCACTGGAGTGTGGCTGATCTACCAAGGGCCACACCCTTAACAAAAACTTTCCTTCTCTCAAGCAGCCATCAAATGTTAATAGTTTTTTATATGTGTCATGAACCCCAACTCCACACTGGAATGTTAACTGGCTTGATCTTGGGCAGGTAACCAGGCTGCTGGGAGTTCATGAGTGCAGAAAGTACTGTTCCGCTTTGGTCCTCCCCGACCTCCGACTCTTACAGTCTTCCCCGCCCCTCTTCCTTCATGATCCCTTAGGTGAATGGGATGTAGTTATCCCATTGACCGCGGAGCATGCCACAGTTATTCTCTGCACTTTAAGTGTGAGTTTCTGCACTACCTATTGCCCACTGCACAAAGAAGCTTCTCTGATAAGGTCCAAGAGCCGTACTAACCTGTGGGTACAGAGATAGAAATTTAGAGGTATTTCGATACTACGTCTATGAAGCAAAATGTTCACCCCTGGGGTCTAAGAGAGTTCTCCAGCCTTGAGTTCTTAACTAGACTCTAATCAAGTTCTAGTACAAGGCATGAGTTTCCTTCTACACAGCGGGCCTTAAATCTGATCAGACAGTGATTGGTTACCCTCATAATACGTGTGCCATTGCACCCATGGGCACATGCCCATGGTCACTAAGGCAGTGCATGGGGTTCACAGCTGGGTAAGACTATTGCTGACTTTTCTCTCCAAGCAATCTGCCTTAGCTGGTTTTGTAGCCCCCCCCCCGCCCCCACAGTGCTGGAAATTAAATTCAGGTCCTAACACTTTTATGAATGCTCTACAGTTGAGCTACATCCCAGCCCTTTGGTTTGGACCTAGGGTTATGTCAGCCTCATAAAATGTGTTGAGATTCTTTGTTTCTTGTCTGATTTTGTGGGAAAAGCTGAAGGGAACCAGGGATTGTGGGTTTCATTACAAATGATCAAAACTTGGAAAAGTCATCAGTATCATGGGAAAGGTTTATTGTATAATTTTAACAACTGCTTATGTTTCCAATTGTTCTCATTTGTTTTTGTGCCAGCTTTGGGACTTCTTTAAAAATCTTTTCTACCAGCTTGTGTGTTTCTTTCAGCTTTAAATTTTTGGGGTAGCTCTTTATAATTTTAAGGCCTGTATTATTGGATTTGGAGAGATGACTCAGTGGTTTTAAGCACTCTTAAGCATTGGCTACTCTCGCAGAGGACCAGGGTTCAGTTCCCAGCACCCACATAATGTCTCACAGCCATATATAACCCTAGTTCCGGGGGATCTGATGCTTCTTCTAGCTTCTGCAGGCACCGAGCTTGCTCATGTTGCACAGACATACACACAGGCAGAAGAACATCCATACCCATGAAAATATATTATTAATATTTTTAAATACCTATGTTGTTTGTGTGCTTATTTCCTCTTCTCCTCCTGGAGTTTTTATAATCTTTCATTTTATTCTCCTAATTAATCTTGTCACAGGTTTGTATATTTGTTATGAAAAGAGACACAACCAGTTTCCCTGCAGGTTTGTAGTATTTTTAAGATGTCTGTTTCCCAGCTCGTTTATTCCTTTTACTTCTCATTTCCACTTATACTCTCCCCAATCTTGTGATCGAACCGGTTATCACTGGTTCACTCACATCTCCCCCGCCTTCTGATAGGTGGGTTTTAGAGCAGAAAGTGGTCCTGTACACACGTGTGCCTGGCAGAGGTCACTACCTAGAGTTGCATTCCAACTCTCCCAACTTAGTTTATGCTTTCCAAAGACGACTTAGGAGAAGTTGTATCCTTCACGCAATGGGAAAACCTCTTGATATCAAGGCCTACTTCTACTGGGTGATGGTCAGAGAACATGGCCTCTCACTCTGAGGCTATTCCAGAATTTGTGACGCCTACTCTGTGGTCTAAAGTGGTCAGCTTTTATGAGCATTCCTTGTTATAAAAACATGTATTCTCTATGGGTAAACAAATTCTCTTAGAGTCTATTAATTTTAAAACACTGTTATTTATATGTTCCTCATATTTTTAAGATTTTTGTCTAATAGTTAAGATGCCAGCACAGTTTATACAATAGCTGTGGAATTTATCAGTTAAGATTTTAATCTCTAAAGTAACTGTAGCTTTTTGCTATGTTTTGGCCTTCAAAGATTCTGGCCATGAACTCAATGACCTAGCATTTCTGAACATCCCAGTCTAAGACAATGACCCTCAACATAATATGAGCTAAGGATGTAGCCCTCAGCAACACGGATTTTAGTGGGATACTTGTATACTTTCTGAATGGATTTGAAAGTCCATCTTCGAAAATGTGCATGTCTCAAGATTGTAAAATGTAACATGTGGCCGGAACTCAGGCAGATCGATGCCAATGTTTTGAAGTTATTCTTTTTTGCCTGTGGCCTGGCTCTTCATTCTCACCTATGCCCACCTTTACGACAGTGACTAAAACATCCCAAATTCACCGGGGTAGTGCACTCCAAATGTCCTTTTGAAGTATAAAAATAATCATGGAAAGACGACTTCAAAATCCAACTGTTCTCCAATATCTGACCGTGGACATAACAAATGTCCTTGTTTTCTGATGATTAGCCCAGGGAACTTTGGTAAGACAAGGAGTTTTGGAGGAGGGAATGAGACTCTTAATCTCAGGGTCGTGGGTTTGTGCCCCACGTTGGGTGCCAAATGTTGCTAGAGTTTTCCGCCTTGCCCACAGTCAGAACAAATCTTTGTCACCCGCCAGTCCCACAGCCGCTCAGACCCAACCAAGTAAACACAGAGACTTATATTGCTTACAAACTGTATGGCCGTGGCAGGCTTCTTGCTAACTGTGCTTATAGCTTAAATTAGTCCATTTCCATAAATCTATACCTTGCCACGTGGCTGGTGGCCCACCGGCATCTTCACATGCTGCTGGTCATGGCGGCATCTGGCTAAAGTTTAAATGCAGCCACGTGTTCCCTTTTGTGCCTAGTCAAGGCTTGGGTCTGGCTTCCTTAAACTCCGACCACGTGCGTTGGCTTTACAGGCAGGGCCCTGTTCGGCAGGGCAGGTCTGAGTTGTTCGTAGCACCGGCTTTAAGCAAGCTGCTCACAGACCTAGGCCGGGGCTAGAAGCTGCCGCTCGGACTAGGTAGCCGGCAGCTTGGACTAGGAAGCCGGCACCCCGGTCTGCCGCCCTTGCGGGACGGCGGACCTGCCGAACAGGGCCCTGCCTGTAAAGCCAACGCACGTGGTCGGAGTTTAAGGAAGCCAGACCCAAGCCTTGACTAGGCACAAAAGGGAACACGTGGCTGCATTTAAACTTTAGCCAGATGCCGCCATGACCAGCAGCATGTGAAGATGCCGGTGGGCCACCAGCCACGTGGCAAGGTATAGATTTATGGAAATGGACTAATTTAAGCTATAAGCACAGTTAGCAAGAAGCCTGCCACGGCCATACAGTTTGTAAGCAATATAAGTCTCTGTGTTTACTTGGTTGGATCTGAGCAGCTGTGGGACTGGCGGGTGACAAAGATTTGTCCTGACTGTGGGCAAGGCAGGAAAACTCTAGCAACAAGGGAAGAACCGATGAGCCTGCATCGGGAGGCAGGCAGAAATAGGAGTAAGTCCAAGGACAGACATCCCCCAGGGAGATCAGTTCTGGGAAAGCTGTGTCAGTTGGGACTACAGAGGATGGGGCATCAGGAAGATGTCAAGTGTCTGTGGGCAGAGTTGGGTGGGTGAGTAGTGGCCTAGTAAGCTGTAGCTGTCAACTTGACACAGCGTAGAGTCACCTGAGAAAAGAATCTCAATCCAGAAACTGCCTGGATCAGATTGGCGCCTGGAAGGTCTTTGGGGAACTGTCTCACTGTTAACGGACGTAGGATGGCGCAGCCCACTGTGGGCGGCACCATCTCTGGGAAGGTGGCCCCGAGCTATATAGGGAAGCTAAGTCAGCAGGAGCCTGGGATGGAGCCAGCCAACAGCATCCGTCCACGGTTTCTGTTTCATGTTCTTGTGTGAGTTCTTGGCTTTACTTCCTTCAGTGATGGACTGTGACCTGGAAATGCAAGCCACACAAACCCCTTCTTCCTCTGTTGCTTTTGTTCAGAGTGTTTTATCACAGCAACAGAAAACAAACATGACAGCAGATTTGGGGGAATCCAAGATGACAAAGTTCACCTACAGTACTCTTCTTTTAAAATCAATACTAGCTTCACATAGCTACTTTAGTCTACACTGAATAACAGGAATATCTTCTATTCTCCCTCAATTTTTTTCTTCTCGGAGAAGGAAAAAAAATCGACCAACTTGATGTTTCTGCTTTTTCTCTTCTTTTACTATCATTTCAGCAAGATATCTATGATGAAATAACCTGGAGTTTATGACCATAATGTAGTCATTGCTCAAATAATTCATTATTTTGCCATGTGACCCCTTAACTTCTCATCTTGGATTCCTGGTTATTCAGATTCTTGGTATAAACTGTTTATTTTCACTGAATTTATCAGCTGTGTTACATCCTTAGTGACCCTTGAGTGGGGTAAGTGGGCTGTGTTATACTTCCTTGAATCTATTATGGTTGATTATAAAAAGCAACACCATGGCCACTGTTGGTGGACGTTGGCCTTTTGTGGACTGGAAATGAGGATCCAGATACTTGCTTCCCCTTTCTGGCCCAAGTATATTGTGTTCTTCACTAGAGTTCATGGACATTGTCTTTGAAATAATGCAGTGTTCTCTTTGCCCATCATGCAGGGGATTAAACTGTCTTGATTTCAGTAGATATTACATTAAAATAAATATCAACACATATCAACTGAAGAGATCAGAACTTGAGTCAGAACGGAGAAAAGAATTCCACACCTCTGATTTCTAGAACCGAACTCTGCCAAGGAGCTTTTATCAAGGTGAAAGAATGCAGTTCAAACTATGGAAAAATTCATGTCAGGGCTGTAGACGTAGGTCTGTTAGAAAAGGGCTGGCCTAACATGCTTGAGCCTCTAGGTTTGAGTGCCTGCTCTTCAAGACAATAACAGTAGTAATACTACGGTGAAAACATCCTCCCATGGATGATGATGCTCTAATCCTCACATCCTGCATCTGTGATAAACATAGTTTAGTATGAACTTGATATGGATTCTGATTGAGCATCTCCTTTTACCAGAATTTGAATTTAAACCAAGATTTAAAAAAAAAGGTCAGATTCATGCATTCATTCATATTTGTATCTGTATAGATATTTATTGAATTTATTGGCCCTATATGTGTTCTAGACAATAGAAATGGAACATTGGACTTGTGCCATTATGTTTAGTGCACATTAGCAAAGAATATTTTGTGTCACCAATAGGTAATAATGACAAAAAGCTCCCCCCAAATAAACAGACAAACCAGAGGATGGTAAAAGATAGAGCAAAGAATGGACAAGAAGAGCCCGGGGGAAGTGAAGTTGAGCCGCTAAAGGGCAGGCTGAAGTTTCAAAGGCTCTAAAAAGGATACCAACCTGGAATGTCCTAGAACAGTGATTCTCAGCCTTCAACAAACCAGAGCAAGCTTGCAAACTGTTATTGTTTGAGTATGAAATACACCCTCTATATGTATTTGAGCGTTCCCTATCTAGGGAGGTAGAACCTTTGAGATTGTAGCCTCGCTAGCAGAAGTGAGTTCCTGGGGGCAGGCCTTGATATCTACTTCTGGGTGGGGCCCATGCTTTCTGTCTCCTGATCTTCCGATGTATGAAAAAGTTGTGCAACAAGCCCCCACCTCCATGGGTGAGCTGCCCCAGACACTGAGCCCTCCCTCCCATAATGGACTGACATTCTTTGAAGCTCTTAGCCAAAAGAAATCCTTCACCCCTCGCTTCTGTCAGGTGTTCAGTCACTGTCACAAGGAAAGTAATCAACACAGGGACAAATGGCAGAGCTTTTCATGGAAAGCTAACTCACTATTGGCTGCTGAGACTGGCAGTGGACAAGGTAACAAAGACAGGGCATTAGTGATTTAGAGAATTGCTGTGAGCCAGTCTTAAGCATCCGTCTGTAATTCCAAGTCATTACCTGCCATTGAGTACTTCTTTAGCTAAGGCTAGGTCAGACATGTAATTGGGGCTAGTCTGCTGGGTATACTGTTAAATTCATCAGTTCTCTCTAGTTATTGTGGTTTAAAAAAAAGTGTGTGTGTGTGTGTGTGTGTGTGTGTGTGTGTGTGTGTTGCATTTGCCTCAGCATGCATATAGAGGCTAGAACACAACTTGTGGGGAGGGTCTCTCCTGCACCATGTGGGTTCTGGGGGTCGAATGGAGGTCATCTTACCAGCACCTCTCTCTAATTCTTTATAGCATACACTAGTACAGAGAGATAATAATTTCCCCCAATGTCACATAAACTGAACTCAGGGTTTTTGACTGTCTCTACTTCTTCCTGCTGCTTTTTTGTGGGGTGACTGTCGATGAATGTTAATAATCAGGGAGGAGGATCTATGTGGACAGTTGGTTACAGATCTGTCTTTATCCTCTTCTCTTAACATTATTACATGGCTTCAGTTATCTTTATTTTTCTGATAGACCTATGACCAAGATTTCCACAGGTGCAATAGTCTTTCTAGGCTATAGATTCAGAGTTAAGGGCAATTTTTTTTTTTTTTTTCTGTTTGGGACTCAGAAATCATAGTAGCCACAAGGGACCACATTCTTAGGTGCTTAAAAGATAATTGCCTCCAAAACATAAGGCAATGTCCCCTCAGATTCGAAGAATATGACAGAGAATTTCAGGAACCATCAGATTGCCCAACTAACAGGCTTGTTCGGGGCTTTTAAATACATATCCAGTTATTGACAAGATTTGGTTTATTAAAAAGATGTTTTTATTCATTTTACATTACCATATTATGCCAGAGCGTTTAATGCAGCCTGTGAATTAATAATTGACAACAAAAACAACAAACATATCGTAAGCTCTCAAAACAGTTTTTTTTGTTTTGTTTTTATTTCTGGATCTTAGTGGACCAGGATGGCCTCGAACTCACAGAGATCTGCCTGCCTCTGCCTCCCGAGTGCTGGGATTAAAGGCATGCGCCACCACTGCTCGGCTCAAAAGCAGTTCTTTAAACATTGCATTACTTAGTGTTCTCTAGCCCAGAACTGGGGAGAGAGTGCTTTGCTGTCTCCATCTTAGCGAGGGACCTGAGGTGTGGACACCCTACATTGTCCAAGGAGTTTTCTTGAATGCTTACTTTCTTTGATCTCCCTTCACATTCCTCACTACAAGAAGGGGTGCACGTGAGCCCCTGAGTATGGGGGAGCTTGGTTGGAAGTTATTTGTAGTGACAATTTACCAACCCAGCCCATCTGGCTATGGTTGTGACATAAGCTGGAATTCAAGGCGTGGAACGCCTGCACAGCCCGGGACCGCATTCCCAAGCTAGAGCTTCTCAGCATTAAGTCCACTTGACATGAGGCCCTCGAGAATCACTGAATCACCCGGCCTGCACGCAGGGGCTCGAACTGGCAAAGTGTTGATCCCATGGAGTAATTTAAGGGAGACCATTAAGGTGCCCAGAGATACAAAAACAAAAACAAAAACTGAGCTTTGTGCTTCTTTGTGATCTCTGTGGGCGTCAGGGAGGTGGCGATCGGGAAGGGTCTGAGAGTTCTTCCCGCGCTCAGGGACCTCAACAGCACTGCCGGGACCGGAGAAGCGCTTTGACCCGCCCCAGATTGCCGCAGCTAAGGGTGTGTGTTGAGGCGTGCGCGATTTGTGGGGATTACAAACTGAGAGCCAGAAGCGATCCCACGCCCTCCAGGCCCCGCCCCCAGCACTAAGACCCGCCCCGCCCCTTCCAAAGACCCCGCCCTTCAGGTATTTTGCTTCCAGCAGCAGGCCCCGCCCTTTCCGCCATTCGCCCCCCGAGGACCGCCTCTTCCACCGGCTTACCCACTCAGGCTCCGCCTTTTCCTCCAGTCCCGCCCCTTCCTTGCCGCCACTGCTTCCGGTCGCGTGGGTCTTTCCGAGCGTGCGGTCGTCTGCGGCCGGGGGTTTGCACCATGGGGGTCCCCAAGAGGAAGGCCTCGGAGAGCCCGGGCGGCGCGGCGCCCCCCGCGGGCACAGCCAAGCGAACCCGTGCGGAGGAGCTCACGGGCGTGCGCTTCAAGACCCAGCTGAGGGACGCGCAAGGCCCGGGGCCTGGTGAGTGAGGCCGGCGGGCGGGCCGGGGGAGACAATCAGCCGGACCCCTCTCAGCTCCCGGGCAGTGACAGCCACGGCTCTGGCTGCGGGGAAACGGAGGCTCCGGGGATGGAGCCCGCGGGGCTCCCCACCCTGCGTGTCCGTGCCTATGCGGCCCCACGTTTCTCTCCGGCGCAGCGTCCCTAGACAGCCCCCAAGCCCTCCCGACCGTGATTGTCAGGAAGGTCGAGCAAGGGTCCTCGTCCGCACTGCACGCGTTCCCCGCGACCCTGGCCGGGGAGTCAGCCCAGAGGGGTTCAGCCAGACAGGTGCCATCCCTCCCCTTAGGCACGCCTAAGCCAACTGTCCACCCTAAGAATGGCGAGATGTCACGTGTGACAAGTGCCCCCCCCCCCGTAAGGACCTACCACTCCTTGTCAAGTGACTGGGATTGGACTTGTGACCGAGATGGACCAGATTCCCTAACTTAATTTCTCTTGGTGAAGAGTGTGACCACACTTCACAGCTACTTATAAGGAGTTGTAAGTACTCGGGTGAGGACTGCGTTGGTTACGAGGAAAACTACAGTTGAGCATGTTGTCCTCTTCAGACATCGACGCTGTAGTGAAGTAAGATAATGAACTATTTCCCTCAGGTTAAGTAAATTACTAAATCAATGAGCTGTCACAGGACTTGGTGCTACCATGCCTTTAATTCAGCACTTGAGAGGGAGGCAGAGGCAGGCGGATCTCTGTGAGTTCGAGGCCAGCCTGATCTACCCAACAGGTTCCAAACCAAGTACACCTGACTTCCTAACTAGTTAGGAAATGGTAGAAGGTCGGGGGCAGAATTGGAACTTGTTAGCAGTGACATCCCTCCAGGAGCTGCTGCTGGCAGCCGGAAGAAGAGGAAGCTGTGTGTGTCACGGAACTCCTCTGGGCTGACCCACAGCCAAGGGACTCGGTAAACACTGTACAGTGAGACTGTTTCAGAAAGGACTCTCAACTAATTTTTTTTCTTACAGTTTTTATCTTTAAACTTTTGGTTCCCATCCTTGATAGTTCGCTTGGAGGATGATGCCCTTTTAGCACACGATCCAGCATCCCACCTTTTTATTTGCCACTTAATAGCGGCTGTGATTTGTGAGGTAGAGATAAAATGGGTGGGTACAAATCTGACCCTGGTCTTGACGTTGTGGACCTGATGATAGTCAATTTGGGAAACAGGTGCTCCGTCAAGTCACACAAGTCTTCCAGAGGAGCCAGCTACGCTTTGTGTCTGATGGGCCTGGGACCCTAATCTGTGAGATCGAAGAAGGCTTCCCCGAGGAAGTAGATTTTCAAGAGCTGTAGAAAGGTATAGGGACAAGAGCCTTTCTGGAGGAAGAAAAGAGCAAGCTTGGTTATGGAAAAGGCTTTTGTCTGCGTCTCAGGGTCCAGCTAGAGAGCACCATGCCAGCGGAAAAAAGGGACAGCTAGGCTGACAGGCAGTACGTTTAGTGAAGTCATCGAAAGATGTGGCAAAGCTGAAGTCAGTGGATGAGTGTGGGAATTTGTAGATTTGTGTTTGACTCTTATTTCAGATTCCCCCACCCTCCCACCCCCTTGGTACCTGTTGACTTCCTGTGATAGAAATGCTGCCAAGGATAGGATTTGTGGGTGGGTGGCGGGGATTTTTTTCTTTATGCAGTCATGAGGGAAGATTGCTGCTTGTGCTCCCTTTGTGCAGTGGAGAAGAGCTTTGGGGTTCCGTTAGCAGAGGGTGCTCAGTGGACCCGTGCCAAGGATTAAAGTGATGATCAGTGAGTCAGGATTCCAGATCAAGAGAGGGTCTGCTTAAGTCTGGCTCTCTTAAAAATGTTTGCCCCTTCACTGGTGATGGAAAAGGCCATACTGTGAATATGAGTGTGCTAAAGGTTAAAATTTATCACTGTTCCTCATCACCTAGATGTTCCTTCCGGAGCCCTCCTTGTGCCCCAGTCCATCCCTTGGTTTGTGGTTGTCCTGTATGTCTCTGGAGTCTGTTGCCCTCTACTTCCTCTGTGGTCATTAGTCTTTGCTGTGATTATGGCCAGAGATGCCCAGGCTTGGGCTCATTCCCTAGACCCCATTCCACGTGCAGCATGAGGGGATCTTTCTGTGTCCCTCCTCTCACGGCGTCTTTTGGTTCGATCCTACTGCACATAGGCTGATAACCAAAGTTGTTACTTCTACTCAGCCTACCTACTTGTTTGTGTTCATCTCAGGCTATCCTCCCCTCTCACCAAATATCAGCCCCACTGTACCTACCCTCGCTTTGTTCCCCCAGGCCGGGGACTTTCCATATCGGCCGGGAGCACTGCCTCGCCCTCCCCCAACTCATTCTCTGATTATCAGGTGCAGCCTTACTTTGCAGGCGCCTTCCTAGCCCTTGGTCAAAGTCACATTCTGCAGTTATAACCTCTCATCAGCAGCCGTCCCTTCTTGTCTTCATAGCACTCACTATAGTTTGAAATACATGTCTATTTAAGCGAATGGGGGTTCACAGTATATTATCCATGGAATGCATTTAGGCCCCATTCATTCCACATTGTACCACATTGGTGGAGACCATTTGCAGTTCATTTACCGGCACATCCCAGGATTGGCACATCCCAGTGTGGTAAATAGTGAATGGAAAGATGGCTGTAGAGCTGGCAAGCGGAACAGATCAGCAATTCCCACCTTAGAGTACCCCGCACTGCCTGGAGGCCTCCGAGGACCTCACCTCTTCAAAGAGGCTCTCTGGCATCCCCCTTGTTATCGTTTGGACGCCAATCCTATGGAGTTGGGGCATCAACCCGATGACCTGTCATCCTTAATCGTCTCTGAGAAGCCCTGTCTTTATGTAGTCTTGTAGGAATTACAGCCATAACAGGAACCTTCAGTTCAGTGGGTTCTCTGCCTCTTTGAGTATGGGAATCTCAGAACAAGGAAAGTATAGTGTAGTAGTGATGATGTCTGAGGAGACGGTCCTGTTGATCTCTCGTCTCTTATTTCAGCTTTGGAAGCCTTTGTCTCTGCTGCCAAACAGCTACCGCACGAAGGCATGTGTGATGTCGTTGAGGGCTACATCAAGATTTCCATGGAGTGTGCAGAAATTTTCCAACTCCTCAGTGGAGAGAAGCGGCCCGAGAGTGAAGTAGGTTGTTTCTTACCTGGGTGATGAAGAGAAGTCAGTGTTGTATGGCACTGAGCTTGACAAAGTGTGATATCCATGTCTTGGGCAGCTTCCTTCAGAAAGTGATCTCTTGTCCCAGTGCTTTGCCTCTATGGCCTTTGAAAACATTTTGATGGAAAATGGTAGCTTCTCTTTAATAGTTTATAACTAATGTCGTAAGTCAAGGTTACAGTTTTTAAAAAATGGTTATTCATTTATTTTTATGTGTATGAATGCTTTGTCTGTCTGTCTGTATGCATGTGTGTATGTATATATGTATGCATGCTCACCACATGCATGCACACCACATGCGTGCTTAGTGCCACAGAGGCCAGGAACTAGAGTGCAGACAGTTGTGAGCTGTCGTGTGGGTGCTGGGAACTGAACTCGGATCTTCTGCAAGAGCAGCCAGTGCTTTCCACTGCTGAGCCGTCTCTCCAGCCCTAGGATTATGGATTCTCAGAGTGCACTTGGTTGGCTTTAGCAGTACAGACTCAGAACACATGTGGAGTTGATTGGTTTCCCAGAGGTGGGAAGCTGGAACTGTTTCTGAGCTTGTTGATCTCAGGACTCATGCTGGAAGGCCGTAGAACTGAGTGTCCTCAGAGCAGTGCGTCCCAGTCTCAATAGAATTTGTCCTTTGCTGTCATCTCCTGAAACTTGAAGCAGCCTCGTGTCTGTTTCTAGATTGGAGCCTGGGTCTTGGTGGGTGAGGCTGTTAAACTCTTGCCTGCTTCTTTCTGTTATTTGGTTCAGGATCTGGGGAAGGCCTAACTTCGTAACTTTGTAACTCAAGAATGAAGTGATCAATAGTATTCAATTACATCTTTGCAGATGCTGTTAATATTTCAAGTTTTTGAGGCCATATTGTTGAGGACAGCCAGTGATCTTGCGCATTTCCATGTGGTGGGCATCAACATTGTGAAGAAGCTGCTGAACAACCACATGAAGCTCCTGTGTGAATCCCTGTATGCATCTGGTTACAGGTGAGGCAGTTGCCTGCCTGTGTGGCCAGACACCAGCCTTTGTGTTGGCTGTTGGGACTGTGTCTCAGCCCTTCCTTCGCCAGGGACCAGCAGGGACTACTGCCGACTTCTCACACCAAGTGTCCCTTCCGCTCAGCCTTCTTCTAGCTTTCTTCACTGTCCTGGGGCTCAGACGTGCCTTACATAGCTTGTCCTGCCTGGATGACTCTTCTCCACAGCACTTTGCGGAGGAAAGGCCTGTGGGGTCTTCACTGACCGTCTTGGGCCAGTAACAGTCCACGGGCCTTTTCTGTCTCCACGTCCCACTTTAGTTTCCTGTATGTCACAAATACCTGTGCAGCGACACAGCGGTCTACGTCTGTTGACTGTCTTCTTCCCCGCTGTGTATGCAGAGGATGATAGATTTTACTCTCCAGTGTCTGGAGCATCCCCTGTGTGGAGCCACCAATGCTGACAAGCTCAGAGCGGAGGGCTGCCAGGAGGGCACTTTTGGAGATAGCTCTTTGAAGCGGTCCTTTGTGTCCCCAAAACACAGTGACTGAGATATGGCACTCAGTCACTGATGGTTACTTAAGAGATAAAATTTTCATCTTTAGCACGGAGCAGGATGACTTAAACCTTAATCCCAGCACTCAAGAGGCAGAGACAAACAGATCTCTGTGAGTTCAAGACCAGCCTAGTGTCTACATAGTAAGTTTCCCTTCAGCCGAAACTACATACATGGTGAAACTCTGTCTCAAATAATAATGATAATTTTTTCTCATCTTTGTATTAGAATCTTTCCTTGGCTTTTTAGTTCCTTTTGAAGTTTTTGTTGTGCTTAAAAAATATGGAAGGAAAGAACATTCGTGCTTCCTTCTTTTTCCCGGTTTTGGGCAGCAGGCCCTAACCCTGAGGAGTGCACTGGGTCCTGGTAGTGTTGCCTCTGTTCCTCATACTTGGTCTACTGTCTCTGTGCAGGTTGGCTCGAGCCTGCCTGGACCTGATGGCTGCCATGGTGACCCAGGGTCCTGAAGCCGCCAGGGATGTGTGCAGCTGTTTTGATTTGAATAAAAAAGCCTTGTATACGCTGGTGACCAAGAGAGGTTCAAAGGTGAGAATCCCCAGTGTCGTGCTTGTGCCTTCCCTTAGGGTGGCATTTTTCCTCCTCCTCTGCCTTGGTCCCCACACGGGTGAAAACCGTACCTGTGAGTAGGGCAGCAGCCTTTCCCCACCCTGGCTTTGATGGGCCAGGGCCTCAACAGAGCCTGAACAGTTGGTACATCCAGGAAGATCTGAGCCTCCCTAAGGGGACAAGGTTGGCTTGGTGGGGTGGGCTTAGGCTCTGGGCTGAGAGGATCATTTGTAAGCACCCTCTCTTCTAAGTGACTAGAAGAGCCTCGCTCTGCCCCAGCTGTGAGTTTATACAGCTCCCAGGCCTCTTGACATTCTGTCCACTCTAGAGAAATCTTTTGGAACTCAGCCGCAGAGAGCTCCCCGGCTCTGTGATCATCTTGTGATGGGTAGAGGATAAACAGACCAGTGAGAGTGGGAACAGGAATGCTCGGTTTTCAGGAGCGCTGCAAGAGTACACTGGTAGCTCTAGAGGGGACACTTGGGTTTGCCAGAGCTCTGGGGAGGAAAACACAACCAAGACATCTAAGTTCCCAGCACAGGGGCCAGCTGCAGGTCTTGGTAGCGCCTGTTCTGCTTGCCAGATTGGCTCCTGATGGTGCTCAGTGGTGTGCACAGCCACGGCCCAAGTGCTCCCCTCCTGAGGATAGAGCACAGTGAGCACATACCACCCCACTGTTGGGGTGGAGAACTGTGGTGCTCTACGTCTCCTGTGTAACAGTGTGCTAGCTAGTTGTCCCCGTGTGCCTGGGGATTAAATTTCTTAATTGCTAGGAAGTAGACCAAAGGGTTAATAATAATGCCATGTAACTTTTATGGCTCTATAAGACTAGCCTGGTATTAAAAGTTTTACAGAATTACAAATAACGCAGTCTCTGAGGGAAGAAAGCCCAGGTCTTAGTGTCTCTTAGATACTATGCTTTATTAACATGTCAACAAATTCCCACCAGTGGGTAAGGGCTTTGGACATGGAATGCATTCATAATGAAAAGAGTTTTTGCTGTTTGCACAATAAGGCACATGTCGAAGTTCCTTGCTCTTGTCTGGCAGTAAGCCTAGCAGTGATTATCTACCAGATAATCTGTGCTCCCCCTCCCCTGATTTAGTTATCCAAGCTGTCTGAGTGAAATAGGCTGACATACCTAGGCCACCCAGACAGCCTGGACAACATGGCAAAGCCACCCCGGCTACAGCAGCTGGTTCACCTCTCCAGGATCTGTGAAATGGAAGGCTCTGTCCTGGTGACAGAGCTTGTGCTTCTTTTGAGTGATCTACATAAACTACTGTATGTGTGGTCAGTGACGTCCAGACATCACGGTTTTCAGAGATATCAGAGACGTTAAAAATGGAGCAGCACAAGGAACCCTGTGTTCTAGCTTTTGCTGGTGTCGGCCGCCTTCACCCACTCAACACCACACCTTTTCAGTTGGCTTTTATAGCAAGTCCCAGACGTGAATCATACTTCAGTATAAATATTTCAGCATGTACTCTCAGCAGAAAAATGTCTTTTTAAAAACAAAACCACAATGCCGTTATGGCACTGTCACCATTAATAATTTCCTACTTTGAACACCCAGTTTGGTCTTTGAATCTTCCTGTCTCAAAAAACATTTTTGTACTTCTTGCTTCCATCTGGATCCAAACAAGATCCATTTGGGTGTTGCATTTGGCTGATAAGTTTGTTGGGTGATAAGTTTGTTAAGGATCTTGAACGTTTGACGTTCCCCTTCTCTGTTTGATCCCTGTAGCTGAAGATGGAGAGTCATCTCTGGTCTGTGAGGTGTAGTTCAGTGTTCCTGAAGAAAGCGGGTCGTGGCTCTGCTCATCCAGCCAATGAAAGCATTGCTGAAACGCTGGGCCAAGGAGCACTTTTGCCAGTGTTCCCGTCTATTTTAGACAGTGTGTTTCAGAACAAGCTCAGAGAAGTTCAGGATGTTTCCTTTCTGGGATGGCAACCCTGTGAGGTCATCGCGTGGGAACGAGGAGTAGGCACAGGCCGTCTCGGTGGGAGTGGGGTGCCTTTGAAGGGTCGGTGGGGATGGAGGCCTGGCAGTGGCCAGCCTAGGGAGGGTGGCGCCCTTGTCTCTGGGATTTGTCAGGCTAGTTTCTCTACAGCGGAGGAGCCTGAGATTGGTGGTTGGCTGGGGGGTAGGACGGGAACCAGCAGGTTTAGAATCTCATTTAGAATCTTGTGTTGGAGGAGCCCACAGGAGGATCTAGTCCAACTCTCTGTGTGTCTAGAAAAGTCTAGAGGGACAGCACACTGGGGCTAGGGAGTCCAGGGCCCTGACTAACACTTCAGTGACGGTGGCGATGGCGATGGTAATGATGATGACAGGCTTTTCCAAGTCATTTGCAAAGTGCGATGCTCCCCCTTGGCTGGTGAAGGGAGCTGAGTGAGATGACAGCGATTCAGTGTTTGCCGTAGTGCCTGGTGTGCATGGAGCAGGTCTTCAGGAAACATTGTCATTGTCCTCACCACATCACAACTGCTGCCACCTCCTCTGTGGCTGCTGAGTGGGCCGGGATGGTCTGGAAGGCGGCGATGCTGACTTCTTGGTCTTGCCAGGCATTCGAAACCATACTTTCTATCGTATTATTCCTTGGTAATGCAGTAAGGCACCTTGGAATAATTGGGAATTGGAAAGGTTTTCAGTTTGAGTGGTAGAGACTACACGTTCCAGTGCTGGAGCAGCTGTGGAGATCTGTACCTTCTCTTCCTTGTGTTGAGACGTGAATGTATCTTAACAACACTGGGAGGGAAAGCCGTTCACATCCTACAAGGAAATGGCAGAGAAAATAGAGACAAAATGCAGCTCCAGCCCGCCACACTCTCAGGAAAGCCTGCAAGCCTTAGGACCCACACGATATAGCAGGTAAATAACTTGTGTCTTCTGGATGTCACTGACTCCTGGGAGCCTCAGGCAGATGCTCTGTCTTCACTGGGCTTTGTGTCCTGCCTCCCTGGGTCATGCTGATGTCTGTGGGCTGTATCCTGGGCTGTCCATGTGCTTATAACATGAAGCATCTGTGCTTTGGTTTTTAGTGTGATTTAATAACTTATTTACAATATTTAATAAAAACCAGATCTCACCACATTGGCTTCTCATCAAAAGCAGCACCGTGTCTCCATTATCTCTGGCTTTTCTAAAACACAATAGATTGTTTTCATTAGCAAGCTAGAGGGAATGGATCCCAGCAGGACTAAGGATCTTTGGCCCTATCCCAGAGTGAACTAAAGAAATTGATGTCGTAAGTCAGGGAAGGGGCACAGGCTGTTTTCAGCCATACTTTTGTTGTGCAGAGAATGGGAGCAGAAGAGGGAAAAGCAGAGAAGACTTAAGGGACTGGTTGGGGGAATGTAAGGAAAATTGGCTTCCATAGAGAATGAGGCATCCGTGTGCTGTGCCTGGAGACAGGATCAGGAGGCTGGTGACTCTGAGCTGGGAGGTGAGCATGCCCTCTGTGTTCCTGTCTCTAATGCATGTGAGTTACATGTGAGTCTCCTTTGTCCTCCAGGGAGTGCATGACGTCCGGCTGGCCTACATCCAGTTCGCTCTCTCCTTCCTCATTGCGGGTGACGACAACACCATAGGCCAGGTGCTGGAGCTAAAAGGTGGGCGTTCGGCTTTGTCCCGGAGAGTCTGGAGTGAGAACAATCTACCGCAGTGGTTTCTTCCCGAAGAGTCTGCGGCCTCACTGCAGTGCTCAGAGGATGTGGGCAGGCCTTGAGTCAGTGCCCCTGAGGCTGTCTGGGGCGCTGAGCACAGCCTGGGGCAGATGAGGAAGAGGATGCACAGACCATACCCCTGACTGCATGACATTTTTATGTATGTTTTATGTGTATGTATACACCGTATACGTGTTCTACCTGCAGAGGACAGAAGAAGGTATCAGATCTTCTGGTTCTGGAGTTATAAACAGTTTTAATCTGCTAATGTGGGAATCCAGCCTGGGTCCTCTAGAAGAGCAGCTTGTGTTCTTAACCACTGAGGCATCTCTCCAGTCCCAGTAATTGCATTTTTTGTTTGTTTTTTGTTTTTCAAGACAGGGTTTCTCTGTGTAGCTTTGGAGCCTGTCCTGGATCTCGCTTTGTAGCCCAGGCTGGCCTCGAACTCACAGAGATCCACCTGTCTCTGCCTCTCGAGTGCTGGGATTAAAGGCGTGCGCCGCCGCCGCCGCCGCCGCCGCCGCCGCCGCCGCCGCCGCCGCCGCCGCCGCCGCCGCCACCACCACCACCACCCAACAGTAATTGCATTTTTTAAAATGAAGTGTAAGGGGTTAGGATATAGCTCAATGGTATAGCACTTTCTTGGCAT
Organism: Peromyscus maniculatus bairdii; assembly: GCF_049852395.1. Lineage (NCBI taxonomy): Eukaryota > Metazoa > Chordata > Mammalia > Rodentia > Cricetidae > Peromyscus > Peromyscus maniculatus. Next base: position 80,036,307 of record NC_134863.1, on the reverse strand, counting down.
ATACAAGGAGTTTGATTCCTTGCATCATAATAAGTAACATAGATAGATACATTTAATTGCCTTAATGGCTGCATTCCATGTTATCAGAATATCAAGGCACCAGGGAGCTCCAGTTTGACCACCTTCTGATGACTGCTTCCTTAGTGAACGGCTTGTTAACGTTTATTAGGAACATTAGTGTTTTATTAAGCATTTCAGAAGGTTGGCGAATGACTTCCCTGGGGTAGCACATGACAGTTGCTCAGTCAGAGTTCCAGAATCACACGCTTATGTTGCGGCAGAACACTGGGCTGAGTCCTTGGAGGAATCCCCATGTGCTACAGCTTAAGTGTTCAGTAACCAGTCCTCTGCCTCCCCCAGGACAGGGGCCTGGGCGTCACTCAGCAGGTGAGGGTAAGAGTGGAGGTGTGGTCAGCCTGGGCGCTGTGGTGGCAGAGCATTATGGAAGGAGAGATGCTGAATTGATTAGAGTCTGTGTTAGTGACTTTTCTTGTTGCTGTGACAGAGTGCCCGGCAGAAGCAGCCTAAGGACAGAGGGGCTTATTTTGGCTTGTGTTCTTTAGGACAGTCTTTCATGGCGGGGATGGCATGGTGGCATTGAGTCCATGGTCAGGAAGCAGAGAGAGATGAATGCTGGTACTCAGCTCCATTTCTCCTTTTTATTCAGTCTGGGAGCCCAGCCTATGGGATAGTATTGTTCACAAACAGAGCGGTCTTGCCTCTTGAATTAAACTTGTGGAAGCACCTTCATAGATCTGCCCAGAGGTTTGTTTCCATGGCAGTTTTAAACATAGTCAAGTTGACAATGAGAATTGGCCATCGTAGAGCCTCAGTTTCCCCCTGCTCTTTGCAGGAACTAGCTCAGGACTAGGCTGGGAATGTTAGGGTTCCCCTGTGGGCCATCTCATCCACCTGGCCTCTCTCTAAAGGATGGGCAAGTGCTCGTTTACACTGCCGTAGACAGGTTATGCAGGGCAGTTGGGCCCTGTGTGTAGCTGAAGTTATCCTGTTCCTGCCCGGCTCCTGCGGCCCAAGTAAACACACAGAGGCTGATATTAATTAAAACTGTTCGGCCATTAGCTCAGGCCTACCACTCACTAGCTCTTATATTTAAACTAACCCATAACTCTTATTTACGTTTAGCCACGTGGCACGGTACCTTTTCCCAGTTCTGCCTTCACGTCTTGCTTCTCATGGCGGTGGCTGGCAGCGTCTCCTCACTCATCCCTCCTGTTCCCTCTCTCTCTCTTTGTCCCCCCTGTGCTTCCTTCTGGCTACTGGCCAATCAGCACTTTATTTATTAACCAACCAGCAACACATTCACAGCATACAGAGCGATATCCACAGCACCTGTGCATCGAGACTTTAAAGATATTTGATCCAATGCCGGGCGGTGGTGGCGCACGCCTTTAGTCCCAGCACTCGGGAGGCAGAGGCAGGCGGATCTCTGTGAGTTCGAGGCCAGCCTGGTCTCCAAAGCGAGTTCCAGGAAAGGCGCAAAGCTACACAGAGAAACCCTGTCTCGAAAAACAAAAAAAAAAAAAAAAAAAAGATATTTGATCCAGCCATGCTGTGTTTAGTCAGTTGTCCAAGGAAATAGTTTAAGGATATGCATAGAGGATTGGTTAGGAGAAAGCCTTATAACTGGTTGACAGTTAGACCTCTGACTTTCCATTAGCAAGGGAGGAGGTGAGCAAATTGAGTACTAGTTGTCCGGGTGGAAAATACACACTGATGTCAGTGTTTGAGTGACAGGTAGTTGAATGTAGAATAGCATTTTATGAACACTGGACAGAGCATATGGACCCAGCAGAAACCAGCAGTCAACTTGGATGTCACAGTGTTGCAGCTGAGTTAGAGAGTCATTGTTGACTTGAAACTTGGCCTTTTAAAAAGAGATGCGTGTTTCTTTTGTAGAAACTGTGTTGCTTCAGGCTTGTGTGGGGCAGGTGAAACTGTCATTGCTTTGACATTTCTGCCCATGTCACTCTAGGTCTGAGTTGTTCTTGGTAGAGGAAGGGTAAGTCAAAGAGAAGGAAGCGAACAACTCCCCACACCCACCAACCTCAAAATGACACTGTCTCAGCAGCCCCGAGCTTGTCTGCGTGGGAGACAGCTTCTCAAGGACTGTCCCTCTGAGTCCTCTCCCAAATAGTGCCGAGTGGCTTTTACTTCACGTAAGAAAGCATTAAACGAGGCTGGGCCAGTACCAAGCATCGTGCATGTCCTGTGGTCATTTTACCCTGAGATGTTTTTGATTCCCTAGGCCATGGAGCAGGTTTGATGTTGAAAACTTGTGTGATTAGTACAGAACTTGAACCAGGTGTGGTGGGGTTTGCTCCTCATTTCTAAGTACCTGGGAGTTTAATTCTTTGCAACTTTTATTTTCAGAATTTATCCCCTGCATTTTTAGCTCAGGCATAAAGGAGGATAAGATTTCTACCATCAACATTTTGTTGTCTACACTGAAAACAAAGGTACCTGTCTGTCTCATTTGTCTTTAAGAATGCCTACAGACCTGCTCCTCCGCCATCCATATGTTTCAGAGTTGAGCTTATGGTGAGGTAGTTTGGACAACAGCTTCTTAGGCTTAAACTTGGTCTTGAGGGGAGTTAGTTCTGGAACTAGAAGGTTAAAGAAAAGCCAGTGCTCCAGCAGCCTGCCCATTTTGTTACCATAAGAGGAAAAAAGCTGTCAGTCTACAGTTCATGGTAACTCAGCTGCAGTAGTCTGGGCTGTAAATGCAAATGATCCTTTCTTTCCAAGTGTTCATTTGAGATGTGTTGCATAGTCTGCCTTTTTCAGGTATCTTAGGAGACATTTTAAAACTTGGTGAAAGGATCATGGCTTTTATCTAGAGATACTTTCAGTGATCAGTAAAGAAACTGATCCTCCAAAAAGAAAAGTCGGAAGCCAGTGCTTTAAAAAAGGCTAATAAGTATGGACAAAACATTAGATAGTATTTACCATAGTGACTCAACTAAGAGGGTCTGACTCCTTCTCTGCCAAGGGAGAATATTTGGAGATGTCTGGAGAGAGTTTTGATTGTCGCAGCAGGACGGTCCACTGGTCCCTTGTGAATGAGATCGGTGATGTTGCAACACATCCTGCAGTACAGCTCCAGAGAGGAGGCCGAGAAACCCTTCACTTACAGTCATGTGAACAGTAGCGAGAGGGATTGGTTCCCCTACCAAACTAGCGCCGTTTTTTATAACGCGTTCTCAGTGCCAGCATAGAGGCTGCAAAAATGAAGAGTGCTTTCCTGGAGAAAGCACTGAGCCTTGAGGCATGGTGTGTCAGAGTTTTACATATGTTTATACCTGAACTTACGGTTGGTCTTTGAATTAGAACCACCCATGTGGATACATATTCCTGGACCACAGTGACAGGGATTTGGGGGTAACTCTGGGTGGGGCTGAGATCTTGATCTGGGTTCTATTTGTAAAAACCAGCACCTGCTCCCTAGACAGAGATGTGGTGAAAACTGTTGAACAAGATTCTGACCATGGCCTTTTGGGGAATAGCTAGAGTGTTGGGACCCCTGATACAAACACCACAGGGAGCAGTGATAGCAGTTATGGTCCAGTCAGGGCACAGAAAGGGAAAGCCCTCCAAAATGAGACTCTGATGCAATTTTGAATAGTGTGAGAAAAGCTAAACCATGTAAATAAAGGAAGCATCCAAACTATAAATAAATGTAACCTCAGACAAAAAAAGATAACCAGCTAACACATGTGCATTGTGGGGTAGGTCGGCGGGGCTAAAAGGAAACACGCCCAAATGTAAGTGGGTGTTCTGAGATATTTGGGAATGTTGGCAAATTCTGTTTCTCTTTCTGTTTTTCCGTTTCTTTGGTAATTTATCTCCCCGTGGCATACATGCCTTTTTAATAGTAGAAAACAGTGAACAGTATTATAAAAATGATAGACTTCCTTTTTCTTTGTCTTCTGACTGTGCCCAGGTAATTCACAATAAAAACATCACGAAAACCCAGAAGGTGCGTTTCTTTACCGGGCAGCTTCTGAACCATATAGCTTCTCTCTACAACTGGAATGGAATCACAGATGTCAGTCCAGAAAACCCAGAAAGCGCTGAGGTAAGTTGCCAGGTTTCACTTAGTCCTGGTGTGTGACCCTCACAGTCAGGAAGAGAAGGCATCCCAACACCACCCCAGACCTTTAAAGAAATCCCATACCATCTCTTTCTTTTGACTTACGGTTAGATAGGTGGATTAACTCTCTGCAAGATAAGACACAATTTCTATAGGTTTTTATTCTGGTCGTGGAGCAGTGAGAATAAACCTCCTTTTGTTTTTCATGAGAAAACAGTCACCTCTGCTGAGTGACGTCCTGGCTGGCCCTGCCATGCCTGTCTGGTGGGTTTGCAGGACTCCTCCAGGCTGCATCCTCTCCTCTTGCTTGCCTTTCTCCTTTTAAAATATCCAGCTTTTATAGCGTAACTTTCTTACTTCAGAACTCTGTCTAGAAGGCCTCTCACATTTTGTTTACCAACAGATAATTTATGTGACAATTGTTAATTCATTGCTGAATTCAAACAGTCACTCTCACGTTGGCCTAAGCCTAGCATTCCTCTTGGTTTTCTGTGGATGCTGTAGAACATGGACTTGGCTAGCCTTGGGAGGGCTTGGTTTCCCTGGCAACTTGATGGTCATTTGCCTCCCGAGAGCCTACGGTTGCTTCCTTTTGTCTTGGTAACTTGCCCGTATCCTCCTGTTCTGAACATGTTTTTGTATTATCCTCACCAGGAAGTCGCACAGGCTGATTAAAGCACTCATTTTATTCAAAAGCACAAGACAAATTAAGTCATTTTTAACTTTTTAAAAATACAAGTTTGAGGGCCGGGCATTGGTGGCGCACGCCTTTAATCCCAGCACTCGGGAGGCAGAGCCAGGCGGATCTCTGTGAGTTCGAGGCCAGCCTGGGCTACCAAGTGAGCTCCAGGAAAGGCGCAAAGCTACACAGAGAAACCCTGTCTCGAAAAACCAAAAAAAAAAAAAAAAAAAAAAAAAAAATACAAGTTTGAACTTGGCCCTCTTAAGAGTATTGTTTCATGGTGATCAGTGTATGTTTCCTGAGTTACTTGTTTGCTTTTTCATTGACCTCAGGTATTTGATTTACAGTATTTTCTTAGCTGTCATCCTCTGGTGATGCTGCCCAGTCTTTATTCTGTAGCTAGGACCTTGGAATTGATAGTTTGCTCAACTTTCCAGGTGTCTGCTGAAGAGGCGGGGAAAGCCATGGTGAGGGACCTCGTTCATAACTTCCTGATAGATCTCTGCTGTTCTCGAAAGCATGGCATTTGCTTTTACGACGCCTCTTTGGGAACTTCTGGCAGGTAAAGTACATTGCTGTGTGGACCCCGTGTGTGTGTTCCGTAAAGGGTGGTGGCACGTCCTGAGCATCCAGTGGAAACCAGCTAAGTGATGGTACTGGTGCTTAGAGTCAGAATCATGGACGTGATTAAACTTATTTTAGGGGTGACCTGGAGCACCTGGAGAGTGTCTCTCCATCAGTGCCCTTGTGGATGGAGTGCTCACAATAGCAATTCAGGCACACAGATAAAGGACCGTGTATGCAGGGGAAGGCAGTACACATGCGTGCATGGATGTACTTAAAGACAATAGTGTTCTCTGGATCTGAGAAAGAGTTCCCTAGAGTGGGCCCTCCCAGGGAGGGGAAGCTGCTGACACCGGCTTTACAGTAGCCCTGAGCTCTGTTACCCCACTTTTGCAGAAAGGAAGGAGGCCACATAGAGGGCAAGGCACTGCCCCATAAGCATCAGAGCTTGCACTGGGTGTGGGAAATCTGATTCCAAACCTGATCCATGTAATAGCTGAATGGCCCCTGCTCCCCCAACATGCTGCCAGTGGGTAGGACATCAGAGTGGTGGTTTGGTGTACTTCCTGATTCACGGTTACAAGATTTTATCAGCAAGGAAAGGAGGTCCAGATCTAATGGTACTAATTCTTTTGAATGTGTTTTTGTAGTCAGATAACTATATGTCTGTTTTTTTTTTTTTTTCTCTAACAAGGCAAACGATCAGTCTGCTCCGCCTTCATTCAACAGTAAAAAGATGAGCATGTTTTCTAGTCCTCAGAGTCCTCTTGGCTGCATAGCATTTCTTCTATGAAGGCAGGCTGGGTATGGTAGTGCATGCCTTTAATCCAGCATTTGGGAGGTGGAGGCAGTTGAACCTCTGAGTTCAAAGCCAGCCTGGTCTACATAGTGAGTTCCAGGACAGGCAGAGCTACATAGTAGAGAGACTCTGTCTCAAAAAACAAACACAAAAGAATTCAGTTACTTGTAACTTGGAATGGGACATAATTGAGTCCTTCAACATGGTGGCATGGTGGGAAATCTTCTGTGTGTGACTGTGGATTTGTTTTGAGATTATTTTGACTTAATTTACTACATTTCTTTCACTTTGTAATATTTTCTATTTTTATTTTCTTCTGTGTGCTTAAAACTAGGGTTTTAAGCATTCTGGGCAAGTACTCTACCCCTGAGCTGTATCCCTAGTCCTAACTTAAAAAAAAAAAACTTAATCGTAGCTTTTCCCCATCATGGTGAACTCCTTTCCCTGTTAAAATGCACCTTAAGGATTTTAGCATCCACTACCGTGTTACAGCTGTTGGAAACCTTACACCCCAAGCATTCCCGCTCTTCCTGGGCCTTCAAAGCTGCGGTTAAGGTGGCAAACAGTGAGGTTTTTATTTGGGGTTGGGGAGGGAGCTCTGCTGTTGGGGTGGAAAGAGCTGAGGAACTGAAGGAAGGTGGCCAGCAGGTGCGGGCTCCTTCCTCACAAAGTCAGCCGCCTCAGGGACGCGACCTTGCTCACATGGCCCTCTGCTGTCATTGTCCTCTTGCCTCCAAGGCTTCTGTGACTTCTCTCCACCAGAAGGTCACTTCCCTGCTCATAGTCTGGTTGGTGAGAGGTGGTCAGAGCAGAGGCTGGTCGTTGCCTAGGATGGTGGCTGCCGTACACTGAGTGGTCAGCAGACAAGGTGCCAGTGTGGGTCAGGGTGGCAGCCTGTTTCTGTAAGGGCTAGATAGCGTAGTAACTTGACAGGCCAGTCCGACTACCCGGCGTTGCCATTGTGACGCGAATGTCCGCAGGTGAAGACAGGTGCTGTAACCGTCAGGGGAGACTTAAAGGCAGGTGGTAGCCACGGTATGGCAACCCTGGTGAGCCGTCTAATCAACGAGCAGATGGCAGGGCGCGGGTACATCTGGATGCTCTGACTGCCCGGGGTCAAGCAGCTGTGAAAAGTAGTCTTTTCTTCAGGCTTTGGGCGGATAAGGCCTAGTGCCCTGGAGCCTCAGCTGTAGAGGAACATCCTGGGATGGTGCTTCCTGTCTGATTTTTTTTTTTTTCCGCTGCTTTTGTTCATTGGCCAGGCTGGTCCAGAGCTTGGTACTTAAAATGGCCTTCCTACTTCACTCTCTTGAGCATGGCGTTTCCGGAGCGTGTTACCATGTCAGGCGTTACTCTCGTCTTCCTCTCATGCTGGAAGATGCTTTCCCAGGGGATTCCTCCCTAGGGCTCTCCTGCAGGCCAAGGCATACCACAGCAGGTGCCCTGAGAAAGTGAACTCACTGTCATGTGCCTGTCGCGTCCCCAGAGGACTCAGTGCTCAGTGCATTTGAACCTCTCCTGCTGACCCTCTGGTCTGTCCCTGTTCCTAACAGAGGAGGCAACCTGACACTCCTACACTTCTTGTTGAGTCTGAAAACTGCAGCTGGGGATGAGCTGGTGGCCGCTCTCGTGGTGAACATTCTGAAGGTGTGCCCGGACCTGCTGACCAAATACTTCAAGGAAGTCACGTTTTCCTTTCTCCCAAGAGTGAAGTCCGCGTGGCTGAATAACGTGAAACTGCTAAACAAGGTACAGAGCATGGCGGAGCTGGCTGGGCGGGCAGTGTCTGAGCAGTTGGGGCCGGTGTGCGTGCTGGCCTGCCGGGGTGTGCAGGGAGGCCCTGTCGGGGATTCTTTAGACCGTGGGGTTTGGTGGTCTTGCCCTCTGGTAGCATTGGTTTTTCACTGAGCTGGATTTGGAACTCTCCCTTCTGACTCAGTTGAACTCATTGCTGATCTTGGGAGTCATAGGATAGGCTGGTGTCGGTGAAGTCTGAAGAGGACAGTAGACCTTGCAGGATGTGCTTTGTGTTAAATCCCTTTCCCAGCCCCTCCTCATCTGCCAGCGTAGGTCTAGATCAGAGGTCCCCTTCTTGAATGCTTGGGACCAGGAGAGTTTTGCGTGGGTGGGGGTGGGGTGGATTTTGTAATTTTTGTATAACCTCTGCAGGACCCTCCTGTGTCTTCCCACACACACAGCAATATAACTATAAATAAAACTATAGTGGTGACACCTAGTGTGGAAGCTTTCTCTCTCTGATTTATGGTCTTCCTTTCAGGGAAATTCCCATGACGGTTTGCTGGTGTCTCAGTTTGGTCCTGACATTATCTGTAAATCCAGCTTTTTAACTCATACATTCTCTGGTTTTCTTAGAGCACCTATGTGTACAGGCCTCCTGAATCCCATGAGAAGCACTCACCTTGGCCCAGCATCTGTCCTAAGAGCTACTTCTGATGCTGTCTGGCCCCATGCTGCTGAAGGGACACTTGTGTGGTTTTATAGCCTGGCGTGAGTCCTTATGATGTGGCCTGTCTACTATGTGGCTGGTAGTCCCACTGAGGTCCAGCTGTGACACCATGAACACATCCGTGTGTTAAGTATTTTCGTGGAGCTCTAAAAGGACAGTGTCGTTAACTGGGCAACGGTAATGCACACCTTTACTCCCAGTCCTCAGGAGCTAGAAGCACTTGGAGCTCTGTGAGTTCAAAGCCAGCCTAGGCTAATGAGCGAGTTCCAGGACAGCCAGGACTGCACCCAGAGGAGCCCTGTCCCGCAAAGGGAAGGAAGGACAGTGTAGTTTGTCACACACCTGTCAAGTGCAGCAGTGACTGGCGACGGAGCCCTTGTTACCCTAGTAGTTTGTGAAGTGATTGATGTGTGAGTGGATTTGGGGGTACTTACAGGCAGTACCTTCTTCCATCCCTAACCCAGTCTCTTTCTTCCCTGTCTTAGATCTACGAGGCCCAGCCAGAGATTTCCCAGGCCTTTTGGACCAGAGAGTTTATCCCTTTGCCGAGGCTCCTGGCGATGGTGATGGTGACCACAGTCCCTCTGGTGTGCAATAAGATCATGTTCACTCAGGCATTAAATGTAAGTCACAGGGGTAGAGAAATCCTCAGTGTCAAGAGCACTGGCTGCTCTTCCAGAGGACCCGGGTTTGCCCCAGCACATGTTGGCTCTCAGCCATCTGTGACACACACACTCCAGGTTCAGGGGATCCGACGCCCTGGCCTCTGTTGGCACTGCCTATGTGTGGTGCACAGAAAAAAAAAGAACATTAAAATTTAAAAACAAAGGTAAGTCACACACACACACACACACACACACACACACACACACACACACACACACACACACCTTTCTCTCACAGAGCCCTCTGCTGTGTGTGATCCTGAGAAGGGCTGCGACTGCATTTGACCATTTTCTCAGACAGGATTTGGGTTGAAGTCACCTGTGAGGACCGATCTAGTCACCTGGGGTTAGCATTCCTTTCCGGAGGTGACTAGCATGGTCCTCGTCTCTGCCTCAGCGTACTGTGGGGACCCCGTCCCGCCACACTTCTGTGGTGCTGTGCAGGTACGGGAAGGCTGGCAGTAGAACTTCACTATTTCAGGACACCAGGGTACGGTGGGGCCAGAACTTCCAGCCAATCTCCATTTCTTTCAAGGGCCTTTTGGACCAGGTGTTAAGAATCCTGGGGAACATGTACTTTGAGGAGCAGCTTTTTTCAGGCTGTGCTGGAGGAAAAAAAAATGATACTTAGATTTCTCATCATTACTTAGTGGCAAAGCACTTGCTTTGCTTCCAGAGGAAGTTTGGTTGCCAGCACCCACGTTGGGCAGCTCACAGCTACCTGTAACTGCAGCTCCCGGGCACCTGACGCCCTCTCCTGGCCTCTGCAGACCCCTGCATGCACGTGCCCATACCCACATACAGACATACATACACATAAATAAAATAAACCCCAAACAATTCACACCTCTACTTTCTTCCGGTAGATGTCCGCCTTTCCCGTCAGAAGCAGCATTCTGAGGACTCCTGGTCTTTACCACAGTGTCCTAGTTTTATGTGAGTGGTTGTTGATTGTTGACACACCCGCCACTGGACTCTGGCAGCCAGCCCACTAAGTCCAGGTAGCCTGATATCCACGGAGAGTCATGGCACTCGGAGAGCCATCTCCAGCCTTCCAGAGAGGCCAGGTGGTGTGTGACGTGAGCAGGAACAGGGTCAGCTCTGCAGTCGGGTTGGCGGGGGCTGTAAAACCACTGGAAGGTTGTGTCCCCCCTGAGACTGCAGTGAATCCTTTGATGCCCATCCAGGGTTCGCGCTGAGTGTGTACTGTGTGGGACTGAGCAGAAAGGCCTTTTGTTCTCTGTGACAAATCTTCCGCAAAATTAGGTCCCGTCTGTTTTGTGAGAGATTAACGTTTCCCAAGCGGCCTCAAGGAAATGGTAAGAACTCAGCAGACAGACGTACCTCCTCTGAGGCCTCATTGGCTCTTCTCCCTGCCCAGTCCCTGCAGTCAGATGGAAGGCTGCCTTTCACTCCCAGCACCAGGGCTGTGTCTCCAGAGGGGTGTCCCAGCTCCTGGACTGGGTGGCTCAGCAGTGGCTGAGCCCAGAGCTGTCTCTCCTCGTGGCAGTCACTCTGTGCAGGCCCAGGACCATTGAGTCACAGCGCTGTCCCCGGTGCCCACATGTCCTCCCAAGAGCCGAGACTCGTACTGTTGGGGGCATCGATGTGAATGGCTTCTAAGGCTTGCGGTTAGGAGTTGTGTTTTGTTCTCTGTGCTTTCCTCCGAGAAGTTCCACCAGTGTGTATTTCAGAGTCAGAAAGAGGAGTAGCGATGGGAAAGGAGAAGGATTTGACTGCAGGCTTTGGAGTCCCTGCTCCCTCCACTGGGGGCACTTGGGAGCCCTTTTTAAGGCTGCCTTTGAAGGGGGCTCGGCTGTGGATCCATTGCTGGGTCAGAACATGTCTCTGTGCTTACGTGCACATTTACTTAAAACTGAAGCTGCCTGGAAGGCTGGGGTACTAGGCCATCGTGGTTATTAAGCTAAGTCAGAAGGCCTTTTGTGTTTCATTGTAAATCTCTACTGTTCCAGCCACAGGTCCACACGCCCTAACATGGATGGGACCACGTGGGGGGCCTGGGAAGGTGCCCATTCGGCTAGAATTGGTAGAGAGCCAGGGACCAGCAGGCTGCTGGCACAAGAATGCACTGCCCCGGTCAGGGCTCGGGCCCATTCCTCTTTGATAATAGGATCTATGGGTCCTTGAGCGTCACTCAGTCTCTGAGGTCATTGAGGACCTTGACACCCTTCTTGGTTGTCCTCTGACTGGAGGGGACTCTGCTGTCGGAAGTCTGTGTGGGGGTTGCTTTCTGTGGTACTCCATCTTCTGTCACTATCACAGCACCTGTAGAGGCTGGAAGTCCGAGAGGGAGGGGAGGGAGGGACCTCGTGTGGTTAGGCTTCAGTGAGGTCCCGCTCACTGTGTTATCACGGACAACAGGGCGGGTGAACAAAAGAGGTAGAGTGCTTGCAGGAGTGACGTGGGGACACATGGTGAGACAGGGACGGGCTGGTTAACTTCTCTTTGTTTTTGTGATGCTCACGTTGGCCTTCAACTCCTGGTGGTTCTCCTGCCTCAGTCTCCTGGGTGCTAGAATTATAGGCATTCACCACTAGCCTTGGCTCATCTTAGAAATCAACTCTCTCATGAGAACTGTGTTAATTCATGACTGAAGCCTACTCAATGCTCAGTGATCCTACCTCCTAAAGGTTCTGTTACCTCTCAGTACCACCATATTGGAACAGGCTTCCAGCGTGTGAACCTCTGGGGGACAGATGTTATCCAAGCCAATACAGATGCTTAGTCATTCTGAAGGCAGGCTTCATCAGGAACAGCTTGACATCTTTTCTTACCTTCTTTCTGCCTCACTTGAGGTGAGTGCTTCTGTGGACGCCAAGTAGTCACTAGAGAGATCCTGGGCTGTCACTGCAGACCATCGGTCCTGGCCGAGTGGTCATCCGAGAAGGCTTACCTACCGAGAATTCCTGGTGACGGCTGTAGTCAGACCGACCGGATGTCTACGGGGAAGGTCCCCACCACCTCTCCCAGTGCAGAGTCCAGCCACCTCTGCTTCCCCAGAGTGACCTGAGGAACAGGAGCCCACCAGGCCCAGGTGTCCACCTGCAGACATGACGGATCTCTCTCTTTTCTTCCCAGTTGGACAGCATTCCTGTGAGACACTCAGCGTTAGCCCTTATTTCGGTCATTTTGAAGAGAGCGTTAAAAACAGTTGAGCACTGTCTGGATAAGGAGGTTTGGCAAGATTCAGGCGTGTACACAGCTGAAATGATGGAAGATTTTGTTCAGCTCTTCAGAGAAGCCTTGAGCAAGGTGGGTGTGGGTCCCAGTTTGAGTTTTCTCTGCATACCCCTTCACCAAATACAGAAGAGAGAAGGGCCATCCTGGGAACGTGGGTTGGGAGCCATAGATGCGTCCTCTCAGCTGCTGGGCAGGAAGCCAGTGGGCAGGAGCAGCTGGTAAACGTTTCTCCTGTCTCACTTAGAACAGGTCCTTGAGGGAGCTAAGAGTCAGACCACGCACTTGCTGGCATAGAAACAGTGGGCACTGGTTCTGGTGGACCTGTGGCTCATCAGTGGCTGTACTATGCCTGTAAGTGCGCACACCGATGGTATATGGTTCAAGGAAAAGCAGATAAAGGTGGGTGCTGGAGGGACCCTTGTTTCCCCCGTGGCTAATTCTGCTAATAAGGTGTGACTTTTACACGCTGGCCAGCAGTGCGGAGCACCCTGGTGGTGCTTGGCCAGTCACTGGAGCTGTCCCAGGAAGGGTTCTTCCTGCTCCACTGTCTGGTCTGGGTGTAAGAGCAAGTGCAGTTCTAGGATATCTGCAGGAGCGAGCTGAGAGCAGGCCTGTTCTTCCCCCTCCTGCTGTGGACATAGCCTTGCACTCCCACGTGCATGCTCAGTTCTAGGATACCTGCAGGAGCTGAGAGCAGGCCTGTTCTCCCCCTCCTGCTGTGGACATAGCCTTGCACTCCCACGTGCATGCTCAGTTCTAGGATACCTGCAGGAACGAGCTGAGAGCAGGCCTGTTCTTTCCCTCCTGCTGTGGACATAGCCTTGCACTCCCACGTGCATGCTCAGTTCTAGGATATCTGCAGGAGCTGAGAGCAGGCCTGTTCTCCCCTCCCGCTGTGGACATAGCCTTGTTTCCCTGTAGTGTGTTCAGTTCAGTGATTTCTTTCCGTGTTTCAAGTGACTGGTTTTTATTCTTCGCTTCTCTTTCTCACTTAGAACTTGCCAGATCTGAACACAGTCATTTGGGTCTGGCAGTCACTGAAAAAGCAAGAGATTAAGCAGGACCATGGGAAAGGGAAGAAGAGCGCTAGCAAGACTCCTGCTGCCTCGGAGCCTGTCCAGCGCGGTGAGGGCTTAGCTGCTTCTGCTCTGGCCTGGGACAGAGGTGACAGGCAGCCTGGTGCTCCTCTGAGAGAATCCTCAAGGAGTTCTGGATCGGGTCCCCTCTGGCTGTGAAGAGATCTTGTATCCTTTCTTGTTTAGGGAGAGGCATTAGATGGAACTATAGATTGAATTTTAGTATCTGTTAGAATTACATTCAGTCCTTATGGCAGCACCATGTCTCTCTGAAACTTGACTGCTGGTGCTGTGCAGATGGAGGTGAGCAATGAGGCCACTCTGGTGTTAAAATTTGGTGTTGGTAGGTGTGGTTTTCCATATTTACATCTTGGTCAGTTCTTACAGCAGCACCCCAGGGCAGTGCTTGCTGTGTCTCTCTTGCTCAGATGAGGACAGGAGAGCCCAGAGACTGGTAACCTTGGCCTGAGCAGGCTGCAGCAGTGAAGTGGCCTGAAGACCATGTCCGTGGAACAGTCCCAGCCCTGTTACCACTGGCCCTTAGATCTAGTTACCACATTTTCCGTTGCCTGAGTGTTCAGCATGCACTTGGCTAGGGCTGGTGGCATGAATGCTTAATAAGTTTATTAAGGTACACAATATTTTGGTGAACACAATACCACCACATCTCCTCTCTTTTTGTCTAAAATTAAAAAAGCTTATAACTAATACAAGAAAAACTATCCAATAAGCATATACAATATATACAGCCAAAATTACATTAATGATGTCTAGTCCATTAACATTTGACAGATTCAGATAAAAAAAACTCCATTTTCCGTTGCCTGAGTGTTCAGCATGCAGTTGGCTAGGGCTGGTGGCATGAATGCTCACCTGATCCAGAACAAGGATTTGTCCTAATGCACACTGTCTCCCTTTGGTGCAGACGATGCAGAAACCATTCTTCTGAAAGCTGTTCTGCTCCAGGTCATATGCCTCTACCAACAGGTTGTTCCCCACATGGTCATGCAGTACAACTTTGACTTCAGCAAACTCCTGAAAGGTGAGTCTCAAGGGACTGCAGGCAAGCTGCCTCGGTTTCTGCCGGTGGCGATAAAGGACACTCCAGTAAACTGCAGCAGAGTCTAGGAGCTGCGGGTCAGGAGGGGTGGTGGGCTGGTTACCAGCAGATGGGATCCGTCACCGTTACTTATTTGTACCCCCATTTCTTTGGATAGCTGGGCCCCGTAAGTCCACATGAAGAGAACCCTTAGGAGAGTAGAGAAGGGAAAACCACGCTGAGTGAGCTGCGCAGGGCCGTCCCCAAGATTCGTACGCCCAGGCAGGGTGCATGGGCAGCAGAAAGGGGAGCCCTGTGGAGGGCCATGCGTCCTGTTTGTGCAGAGGCACATTGGGTATAGTTACTTCATGGTTTACCCCAGTGAGGTTCAACCACCTCCTGGGAGAGGGTCATCATGCTTGCCTGGACATGGATCCTTGATGGTCAAATTTGCCTAATAAGATTGACTTTATAATTGGGCCTGCAGAAGATGACTTGCAAAAATGCCATTCTTGGAATTTATGTTATTGAAATATATTTTTGAGACTTGTAATTAGCATTTTAATCATCAAGGGTGAAAAGTTGTCTTTTCCATGAGAATATAAAACTTAAAGAAATGTGGCCATGTAGGACTTAGCAGCTGTATCCTTCCCAAGCAAGAGAGGAATCTAGAGACCAGGCTCAGTGGTCATAGTCTCTCTCCACAAATACTTACGGCCTGGATAATAGGGCCCATGCCCTGCATAGAGTCATGGAGGGCTGTAACATTAATGAGTTAGTAACCACACTTGGAGGCACTGTGGTGTGATGTAGTATGGGGACTGCAGTTATAGGACAGGTGGGAGTCGGCTGAGGGACAGACAAGGGCTGTTGTGGGCGTAGAGAATTTGGACTTTTGTTGAAGAATTTGGCTAGGCATTGGGTAAGGGATGCCAGGTGAGGTGTGTTTCTCACAGCCTGGGCGAGGGAGCATGGAACACAAAATGGATTATCTCCTTCTTTTTCTTCTCTGGGTCAGGGTGTTAGCTCTGGGTAACCTTGTGTTTTCCTGATCTCTCTCTGCAGGCATCATCTCTGAACAGGGCCCTCCTGAGGAGGTCCCTCCCATCTTGCAGCACCACATGCTAAAGGTGGCCCTGGAACTGCCTGCTAACAAGTTTTTGTGGCTAAAGGCACAGGTAGGAGGTGGAATTTCCAGTCCTGGGCTGGCTCTCCTCTCCATCCTTTCACAGTTCTCGTCAGCTAACACACTGGAAGTAAAGCACATCACTTTTCCTTTGTTGTGACCCTGAGAGCTAGCTCAGTGGTCAAGAAGGGAATAGCGGCACGCCAGCAGAGAGCGGAGGCTGGCAGACGTGCAGGCAGACGCTGGGCACTGTGTTTGCACATCTTCAGTAACATCTTCTAGGGTCAGACTACTTATGCATGGAGGGAAGGTCAGCAGGCCCTGGATGCTCACCAATGCCCTGGAACCCCAGATCTGTTCCTGCTGTGTGCCGAGGGCCTGACCTACAAGCTTAAGTGTGCTTCTGAGTAGCTCAGCTCATACAATGGCTTGGTTCTTATGTACAATTTTTAATTGGAACCAGTAGCATGGGAATGCTTGTTGGCATTTACACACACAGCATTTCCAGAAAAGTCTAAGACTGCTGCAGCACTGGGGTCTGTGTGTGTTTGCATGATGCTCTCTTTCTGAGTTGAGGACAGCTCATACTTGCGTAAGGTCTTACACATGGCAGGCTGCACAAGGGTGCTTTGGCCACTCCACCCAAACCCCGTCAGACAAGGTGCTGGGTCACAGTGCTCAGGAGACTTGTGCAGTGCTCCAGCTCCATGTGGTGGCCCAGGCAGTGCTGCCCTGAGCCCGCCTCTCAGCCTCCAGTGGTTTCCATCCTGAAGTGACGTGTTAGATGTTGTTAGACCAGCAGATCTTGATGACACACGCAGAGAGTTAGAAACACTGTCTTTCCACCCTGGTGCTAGGGCTGGAGCCCAAAGCCGTGTGTGTGCCGGTCAAGCCCCTGAGGCACTTCTCCTCACACTGGGCCTCCCTCACCTTAGCCGAAGCAATCCAAATCATAATACGCTGTGGAGGAACGGGCAGCAAGTCCAAGGAACACAGGAATTTACATGTAGAATATGGGAGTCAATGCAGATAGATCATTAAGACAAAAAAAGGAAAATACAGTGATGTCATTTATGTTTAAAAAGGGAACACAAGCATGAGCGTGTGCACGTGTGCTTACACAAAACTGTTCATTCACGTGTGTGTGTGTGCACAGATCCTTACTAGAAAGACAGGCAGAGACCAGGACACCTGTTATCCTGGAAGAAAGAAAGGATGGAAGAAGAGAAGCTTTGTCCTATACTCCAAGTGGAAGGGTGGACATGTCCTCCCCAGATTAGCAGGACACTAACGAATCACCACACTGTCTTATTGTCATATGTCAAGAAGTGAGCCCTTTGAGACAACCCACTGTGAAGTTGTGCTGCCCAGTGTGTTCAGAGGAGTCTTTAAGGAAGGGCAGATGGGATGGAGGCAGAAAGCAGGTACCAGGTAGAGGGTCGGCAAGTGACACAGTGCTGTGTAGCTCTTCTTTGGTGCTCTGTGGCATGACATTGTGAGTGATTTCAGATCGTGAGTGTCACAAGAACGGTCACACTAAGACACACTCAGCACACAGTCCTTGTCCAGGAGAATTCCCCGGAAGAGGCCTCTTAGTGTGCAAGAAGTGGCAGCATCAGGACACTGACTGACCTCCGTGCCCCACCCACCCAGGTTTCTAAAGCGCATCTTCTGTGTGGCATGCGTACTGGACCAGTCACCTCCAGCACTTTGTCACCGAGGCCCAGGCATGTGTTCAACATCTGGAAGCCTTTTCAGAAGGCTCTGTTGTCATCCACTGAGTGTGGGCTGTGTCTACACAGTGTCCTGACGGAACACAGCCGCCCGCTTTGGTTGAGGTGCCTCTTCGCTTCCCACCTGCACACGGCGTCTACACCAGAGCCTGGTGTCCAGGACACAGTTAGGAGTCAGTCAGGTCACAGCTATGCCACTTCCTGCATTGAAGGGAGGATTCAGTGAGCCATTTCCATAGAGACCCGAGGGCTGCAGCCCACAGAAATGCTTCCGTGTTGTTGCTGCTGGCTCATTACCACGGCTGTCGGAGGTTTTGATGAGTGGTCTAACTTGTGGTTTTCCATGTGTGAGATCCGGGTACTCTTCACTGAATGGGAGCTATAATGAGATGAAGTGAAAGGCCTGGCCATGTCCTGGGCATGCAGTCACATGTTTCTCAGCAAGTAGTGCCCTTGTTAATTGTACATCTTAACAGCTTGAGGTGATGTCCTAACTCTAGGAAGGCCACGATGCAGAAATCATTGGAGGAGAGCGCTCGGTTTTTTACCTGTTGATGAAGATGTTTGTGAGCAGTAACCATTTACAGCTCAAGGCGTCCACTAAACTTCTGATCATGAAGGTCAGTGTCTCGCAGCAGTTTCTCATCTGACAAGGGTGTTCGTGGTCTTCCTGATGGGGTGATGTAGACTGTGGTGGGAGAACAGCAGATTTGTGTGGGTTCTTATTTGTCTATTTGACATTTTTGTAATGTTTCCATGTATTTGCTGTGTGACCGTGTGTGTGTGTGTGTGTGTGTGTGTGTGTGTGTGTGTGTGTGTGTGTGTGTGTCAGAAAGGGAACTGTGAAGTAGTCAGTCACAGCTCGCACAGTATGGACTCTCACAGAGTCTGTTCCCATGGGAAACTGTTTCCGAGCTCCGCCTTGTTCTTCATTCCCACACTGGACTTTCTCCAGACCTTCCAACTTTGTGACTTGTCCATCGCCTACACTCAGGTGTCTGCAGAGTCAGTGGGTGGGAGGGAGGACTTGGTTCTCTTCTCTCTCCTACAGTGGCACTCACACTCCCAGGGTCACTTGACCAGCAGGATCATAGTACTCACCTTAGTTACCTCGGGGTCTGAGGCCGGATCTCCACACCGACTCAGAAACACTAACAGTGGCAGCCGGTGCTTTTGGAGTGCCACGGTGTTACTTTGCAGTTTTCCTTGAAAGGCTGATGATGTTGCTGCATTTTCAGCTTCTTGTCTGAGCTGCTTGAAGGCCGTCCTGTTTGAGTCTCTGCCTGTGTGGCCATTCGCTCACCGACCGTTTAGCTGAGAGCTCCACCCCAGCCAGATGTCATGACTAGTAGCTGCAGAGGTGGGATTGACAGTCAGGGTGTTTGGTGCACACTGTGGCAGGGCCCTGTGCCACAAGAGCACGTAGCCCCCGAGTCTCCTACGTCAGAGGACCTTTAGGGGTATCCTATTGGCAAGTTGAGATCCTGCCTCACTAAGCTCTCCCCTGGTAGGAATGGTATCCTAGACTTGGAGTTCCCTTAGGCTAAGGGTTGAGTCACGTGAGGGGTCATGACACATGCTTATCTGGTCTTTGTGACAATCCAGATAAAAACAGTTCCCCAAGAACCACCTGGTTCATTCTCCTTCTTATTACACGTTCAGGAAAGGGAGTACACCGCAGTGAAAAGGAGCCATGTTGTCCCCAGCAGGGCGCGGAGTGACCTCAGCAGCGGGGTTCCATCCTAGGAGAGCAGCTTGTGGAGCACACCTGCGGCTGGAGCGTGCAGCCTCTGGAGTCCGCACATGGGCGTGAAACTTGCCGCTGCACAGACACAGGCTTGGTTCTGACGTTTGCACGCCTCTGTGCCAACAGATTCTTCGGGACACGGGTGTGTTCGAACACACGTGGAGAGAGTTGGAGCTGTGGCTGGAGCACCTGGACAGCACCGCAGAAGAGCACAAGGAAACCATCATTCAGTTCCTGGAGCGTGTGAGTGCAGAGCTCCACGGACGGAGTGTGCTCTGGGGCAGCTGACTCAGCCACACTGAGCCCTTCTTGATGCAGCCCTGCCAGAAGACTCCTGCCGCGCCTCCCTTCCTAACCCTGCTGACACTGAAGCCCACTCAGTGTTAGCATCTGAAGTAGCAGTACGCTACTGCATGCTTCTTGATCGCATTTGCGAAGTTTGTTTTTCATGAAGGAATACGGTTATCTAGAAAGCCAAGTTACAAAGTATTAGAATAGAAGAGATCTTTTTAAAATTGTATAACAAAAGCTTTAAAAATCTTTTTACTAAAATTATATTATTATTCTTAATAAGGACACTTAGCATTTTCTTCCTTCCTTTAATTTTGACCAAGGGCATTGGGGACTTTTTTCTATTTATTTGTCGCATTTGACTGTCTTCACCTGCCTCTTTTATGCTCAGATCTTACTGACCCTGGTGGTGAGTCCTTACTCATACACGGACAAAGCTGCTGAGTTTGTTCAGGAAGCCAGTACCCTGCAGGCCTCTGTGGGGAAGCAAGACGCCGATGATGTCAGCATTCCCATCTCCCACATCGACGGTAGGTGCTGTGCCCAGACTCCTGCCTGTGCTCTGAGTCTCAGGCTATAGTGGCAAGTTAGACAGAAGGAAGTGTGCTGAGGCTTTGGGCAGAGTGCGGACGGCCCATTTCCTTGTGTGAAGGACGGCCCCTCAGCACCTCTGGAGGGGAAGCTGCTTCCCACTGCGCTGTGTATGGAGACCTTACCTGCTGGGAGTTTGTGTTTGTCTGTTGTCTACTGTGCGCTGGCACTGTGAAGCTCTTCACAGATCTCACAGAGCCCTCCTAACAGCTCTAAGGTGAGGAAGGTGTTGCTGTCCTTCTTGAATATACAGTCGAGAGAGCTGGGGCAGAGAGGCCAAGTCACTTTGGCGCTCACACTTACTTCCCACCAACTGCAGGCAGTGTCTGCGTCTGTCAACCTCTGGGAAACATTTTCCCCTGAGAGAAGTTGGAGACTTTTTGTGTCTCTCTTTTTGTAATATTCTCTTGCTCTTCCTGCCCTGGGCTTTTGACAGGGTGTCCTGTGGTGGCTCCTTCCTAAGCTAGCCTCTCCCTTCTGTCTCAGATGTGCTGGACATGGTGGATGTCCTGGTGGAAGGCAGCGAGGGCCTGGATGAGGAGATCGGCTTCTTGTTAAATGAAGACATGATTCTGCTCACCTTCCCCTTCAGCGCTCTGGTTCCTGCAGCTCTGGAAGCCAGGAATAAGCTGCTCCTTGGGACAGAAAGTAAAGCAGGTACCTGTGCATAGTCAGGGTGGCTGCGGAGGTTGGGGTTGGGTACCAGGGGCCGAAAGTATGAAGAGTCAGCAGTCGGATTCCCCAGAGTGATGGCGCCTCGGCCTGGAGCCCAGAGCACAGGATGGATGTGCAGGCGACTAGGCTGCTGGCAGAGCAGTCCTTGAGGGTGAGTCCAGAAGAATGTGTTCACTGGCTCCATGGAACCAGCTGTCACTTTGAGGTTTTCTCCGTGCTACTCAGTCCTGCTGTCAGAGTAAGGAGGAACCTTGGCATCTATTAGGTTTCCCAAGTGTAGTCTGGAGTACCCAGACTTTACCATAACATGTGAAGCCCCCATGGCAAGGGTTTGAGGATAGAAGTTTCCTGACCTTGTCATAGGCCAATCCAGGTCAGGTGGCTCTTCTGGTGGCTGTCTTCGATGATGTGGCCCAGGGATATAGGCTATTCTCATGGCTACGCCATCTAATGGCATGTAGCTAGGGTCACTGGGGAAGGTGCTCCTGGTCATCCCAGAGTCTCTGGTCAAGCAGCAAGTGCTACGCCTGGAGAGGGACTCGGGTGGCATGTGTTCCACCTTATCCATTGGAGAGACCTGTGTGTCCAGGCAGAGAAAGGGACAGGAGAGCCACCAGCAAGTCCTGGTCCCAGGTAGCTTTGGTCTAGCTGTACATGTGCCTGAGGACCTGATGTCAGACCATGTGCCCTCTATGTATTGAACTGGAACCCAGGACACCACAGGAGCCTGCACCTTCCCATGTGGGCATTTGACCCTTCGTGGAGCTGGCGTTCAGTTTCCCTGAGTCTGATGTGTCTGTGGAAAGCGCTTGTGTCAGTATGTCGTAGAGGCAGCCAAACTCCTCCTTCCTCACCCTACCCACCGATTCCTCCGCAGGGGAGAGCGTCCTGGCATATCTGATCGCAGTGCTGACAGACCTTCTCCATACCCAGAGGGACCCCCTAGCCCTGTGTCTTCTGCTCCAGGCTTACGACAAGTGTGAGCCTGCCAGCCTGCTCTGCCGTCAGCAGCTTGCTCAGTTTCACAGATACTACAGCCTCTGGATTCCTGAGCACGCCCAAGAGGTCTTGGTGAGCTGCACTCGCTGCTCCTCCAAGTGTTTCTTCCTGATGCTGTAGCTAGATGTGCAGCTGCGTGGTCCAGGTGCTGTGTAGTTTACAGTGAGCTTAGCCTTCCCATTTCCTCTGCTCAGCTGACGTGAGCGGAGCGGCTCCCTGATGACCGTGGTTGGTTCATCACTGTTTCAGCCTAGGACAAGAAGTGGCCTCTTCCTCGTTTCCCTTACTAAGTAAAGTGGAGGGTGTGTCTCGGCTGTCTTCTACAGACATTAGTGTGCTCGGCTAGCAGACCCTCCCCTCAATACCCCCATGAGCTCCACGCCAAAACTGGGAGAGTAAATGGGGGGATGAGCAGGATTCTTGCTGTGGTGCTGTGTCTAAACAGTCTGGGGCACCAAGTCAACCTTGCTGTGGATTTGTGTGGATTCACTCCATTTCAGCTGTGCTTAAGAATGCAGATAGTGTAGGGCCTTTGTCTTGTGATGGTAGCCATGTTAATGGTGTGCCGTGTCTATTGTAAACCATTTGACTCACCGCCTCTGAGAGGTAGGTGAAGACGCTGATCACCGTTCGTATACACATGGGAACCTGAGGTGCAGAGAACTTCACCAGCAATTAGTGCTGGGGCACGATTTGACGAGTCTGGTTCCAGAGCTGATGTCCAGACAGCCACTGCCATCTCCCTCTGCACAGTCAGCAGGCGGTAGAGTTCAGTCCCGCTCCTCCTGTGTGCTGGTGCTGGTGTCCATCCTCTGCGGAGTGATCACAGCTGGGAGTCACCCTTTGTGGTGTTTAGTTAAGCCTGACTGCCAGGCCCTGACCATAATGTGACCCAGCTAGCAGCTATGGGGTAGGATCTTGAGAATCAGCCTTTGTCACACTGTCCCAAGTAATGGTGCAGCTACGCTGGTCCTCAGATCATGCTTTGAGAACCACTGAGCATCTGTACACAGTGGCCTTGAGCTCATTAGCTGAAGAAAGTCAAGTGTCCTAAAGTCCCATGGGTGGGTGTAGACAGCAGCTTGGTGGTGGTAAGTGAGTAGTTTCTGTTTGGAGCAGGACTGTTCTGGATCCTTCTCTCCTTCTACCCATTGTCCTTCGGACAAGGTACTCAGGCAGGCCGGTAGCTTGCACAGGGCTTTGCTTTGGGTGGTGCTTTCCTAGTTTGCAGTGATTCATCCTGGTAGCAGCAGTGATCAAATCCCCTTTTTGTGGCAGTCGGCTCCTCACTAAAAGGTCTGTTCATACCGAACGCTAGGTGCTCTGCACTGTGGGCAGGACGTTCTAGGTTGACCTCAGGCTGTTGTGTTGGGATGGGGTTTCCTTGAGTGCAGCGCCACACTGCACCAAATGTTTAGTGTGAGATGCCCTTCGTTACATGTTACCCAGTTGTCGCCGGTGTGTGAGCCTTTGCTTCTGAGCTAATTTCTTTTCCATTCTGTCCTTTTTGATCCCTCAGCCACTGCAGGTGCCCAGCAGCTCTGTACCCCATGTCTCCACCTCATCTTGCTTCTCCACCTTGCTGCAAACAGCGTATGAGAGCCGCACACTTGGGGACAAGAACATTCAGACACAGCTGCTGGCTGCTGTTCCCGGTCTAGCTCTGCAGCAGGTGCTGCGCTCAGCCAAGCAGGTGCTGCTCTACCTCAGGAGCACCGTGGAGAACTTCAGCCGGGTCAGTACCTCTCCGCCTCCTCCTCCTCCTCCTCCTCCTCCTCCTCTTCCTCCTCCTCCTCCTCCTCCTCCTCCTCCTCCTCCTCCCAGCCCTCCACCTGCAGGGAGTGCTCTTCTCTGAGTCTGCACCCCAGTGGTCACGTAGGGACAGAAATCCTGATACACCACGAGGCAGGTCCAGCTGCCGCTCCTGTGCTGCCCCTCTCTGGGCAGCTGGGCAGAGGCAGCGGTGCTTGTCTGTCTGGGCCAGTGTGCGTACGCAGGACAAGGTCCCTCCTGTGGTAGCCTGGACAGTAGCACAGAGCCAGGCCTGCGCCTTCATGGTTTGCGAGTCCAGTAGCTCGCTGTTGAACTTGCTGCTGGAGGGCTGTATAGCTCTTTAGTTTGGGTTTTTGTAGTGGGCAGCCATTCCAGCTTTGGTCTGGAAGTTCCAACCCCCACTGAGGCTTTGGTAACTGTCACACCTACAAGGCTGGGCCAAGGGAGGGCCCTGAAGACCCAAGATCTGGATGAGCCGCTCTCTTGGTTCCCGGACCCTGGGCACTAGAGGTGGACCGAGGAGAGTTCTCCAGAGAACACCGCCGGAACCCGCAACCTACCTATCCCTTCATTTGTAAGTTGCGCCATTAAATAAATCTCCCTTTTGACTACCTAGAGTGGCCTTAATAATTTCCCCAATATCTGGCACTCACGTGGGGCAAATTCCAAAGGCCTGGGTGGCTCCCACCCTCGGCCTCCTCCCTGGCTGGCGAGTACCTAAACCCACCTGCAAAGTTCCATATAACCAGGGAACGCCTACACGGTTCCATTCCCGAAAAAGGGAGCAGCTAGTCTGGTCTCAATTCCCTAGCTTAGGCCCGAGACCAGCGAAAAACCACTGTGAATGAGGCATTCAAGATATTGGGGAAATTATTAAGGCCACTCCAGGTAGTTAAAAGGGAGATTTATTTAGTGGCGTAACTTACAAATGGAGGGATAGGTAGGTTGTGGGTTCTGGGAAAGACGCAGCGCAGTCCGGTGGTGTTCTCTGGAGAACTCTGCTCCATCCACCTCTAGCATCCACGGTCCAAGCAGGAAGAAAACAGAGAGTGCGGCACATCCTGAACTTGGGTCTTCAGGGCCCTCCCTTGGCCCTGCCTTGTAGGCGTGACAGTTACCGAAGCCTCAGTGGGGGTTGGAATTTCCAGACCAAAGCTGGAATGGCTACCCACTACAGGTTTTGTTGTTGACCTGTTCCCCTTATTTAAAAAAATAAAAACAAAAACCCACACTTACTACACTTATTCACTCATTAACTTATTTATTTATGAGCATGTGTTTGTTTATTAGCATGTGTTTGTTTATGAGCATGTGTTTGTTTATGTGCATGTGTTTGTTTATGAGCATGTGCTTGTTTATGAGCATGTGTTTGTTTATGTGCATGTGCTTGTTTATGAGCATGTGCAGGAGCATGCATGTGGAAGCAGAAGACAGCTCTAAGAATTGAGTCTTCTCCTTTCAGTGTAGGGGGCTCCTGGGGATTGACTCAGGTTGTCACACTAGATGACAAGTACCCGTACCTGCTGAGCCATCTTTCCCTTTATTTTAGCCAAAGTTAACATTTGTATTTCACTGAGGTTTAGGAAGACACGTTCCCTTTATCCCATGCTCCCCTAAATAGCGAGTATATATACAAGTGCTTCCTTGTGTACAGCTTGGCTAACCTGGGGAAGAATGGTGAGGGGAGATTGCCTCACAGTCCTGGAGGAAGACAGTCTCCCATGTGAGAGGACCCTGGAAACTCTGTGTATGAGTCTTGCCTTGTTGGCCTGCCCTTCCAGTTTCCTGCTGATTGCACAGGACCTGGCAGTCAATACTCTGCTGGCTGGTCAGCTCTTCTTTGTCTGAGGGTCATGTGTCTCTTACAGCTGGGCAAAAGTGTGGGCCCAACCCACTTGCAGCTCCTCCTGGATCTCCTTAAACACCTGGTTGTCCACTCTGAGCAGCTGGATGCCCAGAACCAACAGAAGGCAGAGGCCGCCCGTGCCGAGTCTGATCTCTTTTTGGACATGGAGTCTGTGGCTTCACTTGAGTTGGCCACTAACAAGGTACCACCACCAGAACCTTTTCCCCTTTTCCCACAGGTTGTGGATACTGACTGTCCATTTCTGAGTTTAAAAATGTGTTTACTAGAGGAGAACAGAGAACTGTAGAAAACACTATGGCTGAGATGCTGGGCCCCTGCCCAAGGATAACAGCTTAGCCTGGGCTTAGCCTGGGTTCTGTCTTTCCAATCACTCCTTTCCAGTCATGCCAGCCTAGAGCTCTTATTTGTACCTGTCCCCGAACCTCTGGAGGGGTCAGGTGAGGGTCAGGTAGCTGTGTCCTGTGCTGACAGGCCTTCTGTAGCGCATGTGTGTGGCAGGATGCTGCAGCCTTGCCCGGGAGCGGCATCAAAACGTGGCACTAAGGTAGAGCAGGTTTGCAAACACAGAGTGTTCTCAGGTAGCTGTGGCCCACGGCCTGTGTCACACATGTTAAAGTGTGCCCCTGACCTTGTTTTCCAGACAGGAGAGGAGCTGCTGGTGGCCGTCCTTAAACACCCCACGCTGGAGAGTTGGTTTCTAGCCCTGGAGCAGAAAGCTCTGCCTCCGCACACGCTCAGCCCCATCCTGGTGAAGCTCCTCGCGGCCCACTTCAGTGCTGGGGTCCTTCAGCTGCTGGTGGCGAGTTCCCCCATTCTCCACAAACGGGGCCGGTTGGACCTCCTGGCCAAGTACTCAGAAGCCATCACCCAAAGTGTGTTGAGAGAGCTGCGCACCAGGACTGTGAACTCTGCCACAGCACCCAAGACCCTGCTTCAGCTGGAGGCGCTGCGGGAGCTGCATCCGTACATGGAAAGTGTCCAGATCCGAGAGGTCACCCTGGCCCTGCTGGGCTTGCCAAAGGCCCACCTGCTGGCCCCGCAAGGCACGCAGTCCCCAGGAGAGGAGAGACAGCTGAGCAGGCTTGGAAAGACACTGGTCCAGCTGCTGGCCAGCAGCCCCCGGGAGCAGCTGCAGAGCAGTGAGCTCCTCTGGTGGGCCGAGTATGTTCGAGGCCTGGGGACCCTGCTCCCCACTCTGGCCGAGCAAGAGCTGGACACCGTATTCCTGCAGACTCTGCAGAGAGACCCTGTGCTGGCCCCTGCGGTCCCAGCCGACCTGCTTGAGTACTGCTTGGTCCGACGGACAGAGGCAGCCCTGGGCATTGCTAGCCTGCTCCTGCGGCACAGCAGCACCCACCTGCTGAAGTTTGAGCTGTGGTGTGGGCAGCCTGGTGCGGGGCTGCTGCAGGAGCACCTGGATGCCTTCCTCCCCCTTATCCGTGTGTATCTCCAGCACAGGACACAAGGATGCTCCCTGCGGCCCGCAGGAGGTATGGAGAACGCAGGGAGGAGCTTCTGCCTGCAAGGTGGAATGGCCGCCCTCTTACCGTCACTTGTGTTCTGGGCTGGGACAGTTTCGTTCCTCCTTACTGTAGTCTCAGGAGGCCGAGAAAGCTGAGATTCTCAACAGCCTCTCTTGTCTCTTGACCTTAGGAACTGAGGTGTAGCCCCAGGGCCTAGCCTTTCCTAATTAGAGAGGCAGGCTAGGGTGGGCAGTAATCGGGGTGTTCTGGCTGTTTGTGACTGAGCAGAAGTAACCGAGGGCTAAGCCATCCTTTGTCCCATCACACTGTCCTCTCCTTAGGAAAGGTTCATACTGAGTCCGAGCCGTGTGAATCCAATTCTCCCCCTGCTGAGCCTCAGGTCTGGCACCAGTCACCGCCAGCTTACTCATTTATAGTAAACAGAAGGTGATCCCTGTTGCTCTGTACTGTGTCAGTGACGTGCTTCCTAAAGGGAGGTTCCCCGCAGGCAGCCACATGTCCAAAGGGGCCCTGCATCATGCACAGTAACCTCTGCTTTATGTCTACCCAGTGCGCTCCGCTGTCACTCCTGTCCTGAGGGCCCTGTGGAGACGAGTGCGAGACAGGGTTTTCCAGATTGACGGTCTCTCCACACATGAGCGCCATCTGGAGTCCCTGGCTCAGCTCGTGCCGTTTGCAAGAACCAAAGATCTGCATGTTCTCATGGACCATTTACCCAGCTTGCTTCGGACTCCGAGTAGTCACAGGAGGTATGACGGCCAAGGCCATGGGGTGGTTTTTCCCTCTTAGTGTCACTTTTCTCTGTGGTGTGTATAAAGCAGTTCAGGAAAAGTGTGTCTTCCTGTTGTGCCCGTAGACGGGACAGCAGTCTGGCTGGGGCACCATTGTGGCTAGAGAAGTGCATCCCTGCATGCGGATGGCTGGATGGCTGGGGCTGATGCCCCGAGAGCAGCGCTCTACTAGAGCGGCTTCCGCCAGCCGTGGTTTTGAGTGTCTCACTTAGGTAAGGGGGTGTGGTCTCTGGTCTCCAGAGGGTCGAGGGTCGGAGTGCCACTGACTGCGATAGAACAGCCTTCCAAAGAGAGCACGAGGCCCTGTGTGCACTCGATCAGAGGCAGGGAGACCCTGGTTAAGAACGGGTCTGGAGGAAGAAGACCGGGACCACTGCAGTGAGCATTTGCTAGTAAACTGATAGGCCAGAAGGGTGGACTGTGTGACACACCACAGCCCCCAGTGCCGCCAGGACGGGGAGGAGGAGCTGGAGAGGCCGGAGAAGGAGAAGAGGGGTCTCGTTTGTTTGTTTTCTTCTTGGTTTTGTTTGCTTGCTTGCTTGTTTTGTTTTGATTTTTTTTTTTTTTTATTTTTCTCTTGGGGGGCACTGCAGGGGTGAGGGGAGGATATGGGGGCACCAGGAGTTGAGTGAAATTAGCAGTGCATGATGTCAAATTCCCAAAGAATCAATAAATAAAATACATTTAAAAATTAAAAAAAAAAAAAAAGATAATAACTGCCAACCCAGTATTCTATACCTGGTGAATCAATCTCTCTCTCTCTCTCTCTCTCTCTCTCTCTCTCTCTCTCTCTCTCTCTCTCTCTTTCTCTTCCTGTCTCTGTCTCTGTCTCTCACACACACACACACACTGAGTCTGGAGAGACTGTCCTTTCTCTGCTGTGCTGAGCTGAGCTCTCTGACAGTGTGGTGTGAAGTCAGAGTGGCCCCGAGAGTGGGCAGCGCGGCCTCTGTGCAGACAGCCCTGAGCAGCATAACCCTGCCCCCTGTCTCCTGCTGCAGTTGGATCGTGGCCGACTCTGTCTCCGAGGCCTTGGCGGGGTCAGCAGAAGAGCTGAGGGCCTGGAGGAAGACCCTTCTGGGGTCCTGTTTGCAGTGGCTGGCTGTGTCCTTCAGTGGCAGGGAGCCAGGAGATGAAGACCCCCAGGAGCAAGAGAAGCCAATGCTGCTCCGATTCAGCCAGTTGTTGGTAAGTGACTCTCCTTAGAGACCCTGCTTACATGCTGAGGGGACATGGAGCCAGACAAGCCAAACTGTGTGGTGTGAAGGAGGGGACTGACGTCTGGGGGCAGTCGGGTGAGAGGGCTCTGAATTTGTAAGCCATCTTTTATCAGGAATGGATGTTGGATTTTATCAAATTCTTTTTCATCTACTGAGATGTTACAGAAAGTCTGTGTTTTGATTAGTCTGTTAATAGGGTGAATTTTATTAGTTATTGCTAAACCAGCCTTGGATTCTTGAAATCAACTACTTGATCATAGTGTATTAGCCTTGTTCTATGTTGTTGAATTTGATTTGCTAATTAATTCCGCTAGGGAGTTTTTGCTCCTTTGTGCATAAGGCATAGTCGTGTTGAATTTGTCTTTTCTGTGATGCCCAGTGTTGGATAAGGCAGGCCGCATAGGATGAGTTGGGAAAAGTTTCAGTAGGTTTAAAATTCAAGCGGACAGTTTAGTTTTTTCATAACTACTTTATAGGTACCGCCTTCCTATCTTCTGGATTACTTTGTTTCCAGTCAGAAATCTGTCATTCTCACTTTCACTCATCAGTACATGGTGACTTTTTCCCTACGGCTGATTTTAGGGCCTTCTGAAAATGTGGGTTGGGCAGTTAGTTGGCTTATGATGGCCCATAGGCTTTCCATCCCCAACTTCTTAAGCACTGGGTTCAGTGAGCGAGCGGTCTGTCTGCAGCTTGTGGTGGTTGTAAAGTTGAGAAATGGTCCACGTTTATTTCCTTCTATTAAAGTACCCCTTTTAAATGTTACGTTTCCATATAGAAATAGCATCCTAAAAGTTAGTAGCAGCCCCAAAGGCATGCGTCTGTATAGCTTCCAGGCATGCACCATACACTTGTTGATTGTAAAACCCCAGGGGAAGCTGTACAGCTTCAGAGATACATTGAGATGTGTAGAGCTTGGGACTGGATCAGGGTTTGAGTGGCTCCCATACGCTAGCTGCTTGATGTTTTTGTTTGTGAGTTCATTATGAATCACAAAGTGATTGATATATATGTATTATGTGTGTGTGTGTGTGTGTGTGTGTATAAATAACCTGTACTTTCAAGGCTTAATTTGTTGTGTCACAGTTTGTGAATTTAAAGTAACAAGAACCCAACAGGGCGTGACTTCAGCGTGTACCCTTCATTGTCTCTTTTCTTAGTTAAGTAATACTTTACAGATAGGAGAATGAGTAGCTGTTTTGTTTTGTTTTTTTGAGACAGGGTTTCTCTGTGTAGTTTTGGTGCCTATCCTGGCTCTCGCTCTGTAGCCCAGGCTGGCCTCCAACTCACAGAGATCCACCTGCCTCTGCCTCCCGAGTGGTGGGATTAAAGGCGTGCGCCACCCCACCCCCACCCCGGCGAGTACCTGTGTTTTTGTTGCTTAGTAGTATTCCGTGTATGATGTCTGTCACCCTTTCCTCCAGTACCGTGAAAATGTAACTTTACTGGCTTTTGTGATCCCGAGCTAACAGCATACCAACTACAGAAATGAGCCGTGCGCAGCTGGGGGGTAGCTGAGTGGGGAGTGCTGGCTCAGCACCTGCAGGTCCCCGCTCTGTCCATAGTGAGTGCCCTGCCACCAGAGCCAGGACGACCGCAATGCAAAACTAAGAGAACGTGGCAAGGCCGTCCCCCATGTTAGGTCAATGAATATCCTAGAGATGGTGTATCTCTGCGTGCAGGCGATGAGCTAGACCTGAACTGTACGAGTTAGACACTTCCTTACAGACAGCGCAGAGGTTTTTGTCCCTAGGTTATTCTAGACGCTGTGAGACTCAATACTGACTGCCACAGCCCTCTGTACATCTGTTTATCCTGGTGAATCCCCGAAAGAGCAAGTGCTGGGCAAAGAGAACAGCATTGAAGAGTGTGATGCGTCAGAGAAGTCCTCAGTCGAGGGCCAGTGCCCTGGGATCTCCTTGGCCGTCTTTGGCACTGGGGTCTCCGTGCATGGCTGGCCTGGTGGAGGCAGTGACATGAGTGACCTGTGCTAGCTGTGCCTCAGGGCCAGCGTTGCGCCTCACGGTCCCTTTGTGCACTGTTCCTGGGGTGGGTGAGCATGTCCTGTGAGTAGTCTCCACTGGTTCCTAAGGAAAAGGCCAATCGCAAATCCACCAGTGCTGTCTGAAAAGGCAGACATGGAAACATAACAGGACCGCTCGGGAAATGCCCCTGTGCATGTGTGGTGTGTGTGCATGGGTGTGCTGATAAAATTTCAGTACTACTTTTTTTAAAATAACAAAACAAGGGGCTGTAGCTCAGTGGGTAGAGCCCTTGCTCAGCATGCACAAAACCCTGGGTTCCATCGCCAGCACTGGACAAACAGGAAATGGTAGCTCAGACTGTAACCCTAGCCCTCAGGAAGTAGGGGCAGGTCGTCTCCAGTTAGTTCACGGCTGCCTACATGGGCCCCGGTCTCAAACAAAGCGGGTGTGTCTGGGTACTTGGTTTCTGTGTGCTGTAAGTTCACAGTCTGCGCGTTAGTCTGCTGTAAGATCGTAGGCCTGTCTCTGCCTCTGTGACAGCCGGGGAGTGGAGCCCTGCAGGGGAGGTGACAGACAGTAGGAGGCACAGCAGGGCTCTCGGTAACCCTGCTTCAGAAAGTGAGAGAGAGAGCTGCAGCTAGTCCAGCTCCCCCCCCCCCCACCCCCCCCCACCCCCGAAACGGCGCTGGAGCCCTCAGTGTGTCCAGCTCACTGGCATGTTTCATGTGCGCTTTTGCCTGCTCTTTTCTAGCATGAGCTTAAAGCGGTTGACCCTGGTGACTGGCAGCAGTTTGTGAAGACAGGACTCAAGTAAGTTGATTTGATTTTCTTGGTGCCACTTACAAAGGCGTGCTGCGCCAACCACGCATGTCTCTTTGCTTGTCGTTAGAGAACCAGTCACAGCGGCGCAGAGAAGACAATCATCTTAAACACACAAGCCTGGAAACGGTGTGATAGTGCATGTCTGTAATGCAGCGCTTGGGAGGAATTACAAAATCATTCTTCCGCTGCATAGCAAGTTCAAGGCCAGCCTGGGCAGCATGAGACTTTATCTCAAGAAAACAAAACAGTCTGGTGAGATGGTTCAGTGGATAGAGGTGCTTGCTGCCGAGCCTGACATTCTGAGTTTGATTCCGGCCCAGGACCCACTGGTCCGACCTCCATATGCATGCTGTGATGTGTTGTGTGCACGCATGCACGTTGCGCGCGCGCACACACACAAGCGCGCTCACAAGCGCGCTCACAGGACGTAAAAATGAAATTTTGAAAATTTGAAGTGAAGAGGTGATAGCTGTACTCAAATATGATGAATGTCACAGTTTTCTAGATTATTCCTAATGAATTCCTGTCTCCCCTCTGTGCCCAGCCATGCATTTGTCATCCTCCAGGGATGTTTATCTTTTAGTTTAGTTTTGTTTTGTTTGTTTTTGTTTTTTCAGTGCTGAGGATTGATCTAGCCTTACAAATTCTAGACAAGTATTTTATACCACTGAGCTGTGGCCGCCAGCCTCTGCGTGGCAGAGTGTGTTCCACGGCATGATATAGTATTGCATTGTTTGATACTTTGAACATTCATATCATTCTTTGTCTTTGTTTTTTCTTTTTACTCAGGTGTTTCTAATTTAAAACATACAGATCTAAAGGTCATCCATTTTCACTACTGTGTAGAATTCCATCTTTAGACTGTACAGCGGTTTAGTTAGCAGTTCTCTGCTGGAGGACATCTAGGCTGTTCCCTGAGCCCCCCCCCCCACCTTGACAGCCCTGCAGTGACTCCCCCGTGTTACATGTAGTGCTGGTGGAGGACCTGCACACTTGGAATGTCACTCGATGAGCAAAGTGGAGAGACTTTGTTCCCAGCAGGGAGTGTGTGCGTTAATGTGACCTCGCTCGCTCGCATTTGCTGTGGTCAGACTAGTTTGGGTGTGCAGAGATGAAGTGACGTGTGATGCCTATAATCTTCATTCCTGATTATTTGTGATGTCCAACATCCAGAGAAAATGTCATGAGAAGAAAGAAGGAAGGGGGGGGGTTCCAGGTTAAATACTGACATCATTATTATTTCTTCTTCATTTTCAAGCGTTATTTATTTATGTTTGTATGTAGTTGAGGTCTCTGTCTGCATGTTCCTCTGCTTGCCAGAGGAGGGCATTGGATCGCATTACAGATGGTTGTGAGCCACCCTATGGGTGCTGAGAATTGAACCCAGGTCCTCTGGAAGAGCAGCCGGTGCTCTTAACCACTGAGCCACCTCTCCAGCCCCTCTTCTTTTTCTTCTTCTTCTCTTGTTTGTTTGTCTGTCTGTCTGTCTTTGGCCTTTTGAGACAAGAGTGTCTCACTATGTAGTCCAAGCTCCCTCCAACTCTGAGCCTTCTTCCCAGGTGCTGGGATCACAGGGTGCACCACCACACCTCTTCTGTTTCAGGGTTTTTCCTCAGTGTGTGCAGGGGAATTGGTGCAGGCCCCGCCCAGCCCCACCCTCCCCTACACAGCCCCATCCAGCCCCACTCTCCTTGATGCTGCACGGCACTTCCTGTTTTCTTCATGACAAGTCTAGGGACAGACTAATGCTGACCGAGAGAGCTATAAGGATTCTTCCTAGACCTCTCCCTTGAGTGGGTTTGAAGGGATTGAAGACATAGCTTGGTGGAGTCCAAATGGCCAAAGGACCCAGGGAGGCCGACCTGGTGGGGTCCACCGCAGAGTGCTGTCCTCACACTCAGGCTTCTGCCTGCTGACTCCGCAGACAGAACGTTCTTGATAACTGCCACAGAGGAAGTTCAGCCACGTGCCACAGGAGATGGTTTGTGATGTGATATGATAGTGACCCCACCAAGGCTGTCTTCTCTGTGTCAGCCCATTCTGTGACGTCTGTCTCAGGACAGGATCCCCTCACGATGTAGGTTAGTGGCCCTGTCATGGTGGACAGAAGGACTCAGAACCAGGGATGAGTGTATGCATAGCAACTGTGAAATTGTCAGCTTTGTAGTTTGGGGATTCCAAGAGCAAATGTCATTTCCTAAAAAAATAAACTTCCTTCATGACACGTTTTCCCTTTGGCTTGTCTTCCAGATTTCGGTACCAGGACCTCACCTTTTTGAAGACTCTGCTCGGTGCCGTGAGACTCCTGTACAGTCCAGAAAGCTCTTTGCACACTGAACTTGTCCAGCTGCCAGTGGTCCACATGATGCTCACCCAGCATTCTCTGTTTTTGCCAACCATGCTGACATCGGAAGAACAGGAAAACCTGGACAGTCAAGTAAAAGGTGTCTCCACACTCTGCCCGCCCAGCTCAGTGGCGGCTGCTCTCTTCTGGTTCCTTCCAGCTAGCCATGCACCATTCGTTGTTTTCAGAGTGCAGTACTGGAGTCTCTGTGTCTGTCAGATTCAGGGTCCAGACATGCTCCTCTGTCTTAAAAGTGACACAGAAGTTTCGCCCTGTTTTGACGACTGTCTGGTTTACAGAGGTTCTGTGGGGGCTCATGTGGCCCTGTCAGGAGCCGGTGTTAAAAGTCTGGGAGTTAGGGGAGGGATGGGAAAATAGGGTGGACATTTGCCCGGAGAGGAGTGGAGTCCCCATGGTCCTGCAGGGAGGGCTAGAGCTTCGCTGGTGGTGGTGGTCCACTGCTGTAGGAGTCTCTCCAGCCAGGTTTGCACTCTGTCTCCACCTCAGTCCGCATGGACTTCATGCTCACGAGTCCCGAGTGCAGTGTAGACTGCTTTGAATGTCAGGACCCAGTCTGAGTGCTCTGTCCCCTCCAAGCGACAGTTTAAGAGACAAAGCGTCACCCTCAGACCAGTGAGCGTTAACAGGGTCTGTCTGTCCTAACCAGCCTGGCTAAAGACAACACTGTTAGATGCAAATTATTGGTCCAGGAAGTTAGGAAGTGAAATGGGCGCCACACCTTGTGCAGGCAGGGGTGTGTTTGCTGGAGACTGTGTTGGCCTAACTGGGGAGTATGCTTCGATTCTAAAATCCTAGGTTTTTTTAAATGTGGGGGAAAGGGGTGGGTAGATCTGAGCCTAAACCTGTGAAGCCCTAGAGAGATGGTGATTCTGAAGATGTGTTTATTACAAGAATGCGTGTGATCTGGGGCGGGGACTGGATGGCGCCCCTCCAGCCTCCCTCTGGGAGGACAGACAGGACCAGCCTCCAGGCCCGCTGCAGTGCACGCTCCCCGACGGTGAGAGAAGGCGTCTCCTCCCTCAGTGCTCATGTCCGTGTTTCTTCCAGAAACCCTGGTGGACCTGATGTCCGCTGTGGTGAAGATGTGCCCTTCCGTCTGTGAGAGCAGCCACTTTGCTGTGCTTCTTGGGACCTACAGCGCCACCCTCAGTGTTCTGGGTGAGGAGGACCTGGTGGCCAGGCTATGTGGGTGGGGCTCGTGAGTGTACCCTCTTGTGTATTTGAGGGGTGCAGTTTCCTGAAAGTGCCCTTCCTTTGTCTTCTAGACCAGAAGATTTTACTTCTCCTTCGTGCATATGAACAGAACAACCTCAGCCTCATCAGCTTCAGGTGAGTGTTGGCTTGACAGGTGTCATGAACAGAAGGACAGTGGGGACACTTGGCCCAGTGGCGTAGCCCCTCTCCAGGGAGCTCTAGATCCGAGACAACTCCTTCCCTTCTGTTGTTGTCTTAAACTGTTATTAGTATTTGTGTTCCTTATTTTGTATAAATCTAGGCATGTGCA
Source organism: Peromyscus maniculatus bairdii (assembly GCF_049852395.1). NCBI lineage: Eukaryota > Metazoa > Chordata > Mammalia > Rodentia > Cricetidae > Peromyscus > Peromyscus maniculatus. Next base: position 80,000,730 of record NC_134863.1, on the reverse strand, counting down.
TAGCATGTTCATGCCACAGTGCACACTTGGAAGTCAAGAACGGAGCCTCCACAGAAGTGCTGGCAGGAACCAGACCCACACTGTAGTAGTTGCCATGTCCCGTGGGCCTCAGTGGGCAGCTGCAGGAGAGTACCGGGCCGCCCAGGGTGGGCTCTCCAGGCAGGGCTGGCCAAAGACGGCGGCAGTCCTGATGAGTCGGTTGCTGCTGTGGGTAGCCTGAGGTCAGGATCCTGACCTGCTGTAGCCTGCCTTGGAACCACACCCCGTCACGTGGAATCCCTGCTCTGCCGCTCCCCAGCGGGCAAGGGCGTGGCCCTGCAGCTTCCCCAGGCCCTCAGGGCCTCTTCCCCACGTTGCACAGAAGGTGGCCATGTAAGCTATGGGGTCATCGCAGCAGGCTCCGAGTCTGGCCCCACACCCCAGGAGTAGTGTGTGGGTGCTGGCTTGTGCTGCCACCGCCCGCTGTCCCCACACCTCGGCAGCACCATCACCATGTTGATGTCAGAGGCCATGTTAAGGACTAAGTGATAGAGCGTGCATGCTTACCCAGAGTGGCCCTTGGGTCTTGGTGTTGGGGTTGTGGTCATCAGTTCTGTTTCTGGTGGGTCCTGTGACAGCCTGCACTCCTCTGTGACTTAGGGTTCTGTTGTGGGGCCCAGCAGCTGTGGAACATCACAAGACGTGCCGAAGCCTAGGCAAGTCGCTGTGGCAGCAGCCAAGCGTCGGGGACATCCTCCGCCTGCTGGACCCAGAACGGATGATGCAGACCATCCTGCACTTCCCACAGGACCGGAGGCTGCTGCCTGCTGAGGTGTGGTGCTGCTCTTCCCCTTCCCTGTTAGCACTCCAGTTTTGTCCAGAGGTGCAGACTGGACCTCCATGTCCGTACTGAAGCTGGACCACACTGGTCACACTGTTTTGTTATTTATTACCCCCACAAGCTTGTCCTGAAGTAAGTCTCAAAGATCACAGTTTCCTGTGAAAACTCTGCTTAGGCTTTATGAGCTCTGACAGTGGGGTCAGCATTCAGATGGTCAGCACCCATGAGCATGTGGTTGGCTTGGGCTGTTTCAGGACACAGGGGAGCCACTGGTGTTTACGGACAAGACCGTGAGAGTGGACCTCGACAGCCTCTACGACCCCTGCTTTCTTCTCCATCTCTTTGGGGAACTGACCAGGCCAGGTGAGTGTGCCGGCCTTCTGCAGTCAGATTGCTGTGAATGGTTTTCATGGCTCCCAGGTCAGTGCCGAGCCAGAAGACTAATCTTCTAGGGTTTTTCTGTGTTATGGATATGTTGCTAGGTGCATAGGGGCACAGTCCACCTTATCATTCCTGGGACCTAGAGCCCTGAGCTAGTCTGCTTTCTCTCCCTCTCAGCCATGATATCTGGTTTGCTTTTTAATTAGTCCTTATTATTGTGCATAGGATATTTTGCACTCATGCCACAGCACCCGTGCAGGTCAGAGAACAACTTTAAGGAGATGGTTTCGCTTTAGTCTGAGTCCCAGGCATCACATTCAAGCTGCCAGGCTTTGCAGCAAGCACCTTTATCCTCCAAGTCCTCTTGGCAGCCCATGGATTTACTTAATGCTATATTCAAGGTCTTTAGCTATACTTAAGACCTTGTTTTTGTTGGAAGAACAAGGGTTATTGTTCTTTTTTCCCAGAATTGAGAATTTAATTATTTTTAGTGTTGGATTATGTATTCAAATTTTAAAATTTAGATGATAGAAAATTAAAACTTTAAGGCACACAGTAAAAAATTTCTGTATCTGACTTCTAGGCATGGCTTTTTTTTTTATTTATTTAAAAAAATTGAGCGTGCATGCTCCTGGCCTCAGCAGTCTGTGCTTCCACCTTGGCCAGGTCTTGCTGCCCTTGTCCGGTCAGGCCTGCGGTTCTTCTGTCTTACTGCTCCGCTTTCAGCCCTTTGTGGAGAGTGGGAACCTGTTTTCATAACCTCACCACCTGCCCACTTGGAGTGCCTAGCCAAGCAACAGGGCCAGCCAAGGCTGTATCAGTGGCAGTGACAGATGCTTTTTCCACAGCAGCTCTTGCGCTAGACAGGCTGGAGCTGCAGTCTGCCAAGGCAGCCGGCACAGGGTGAGCTGTGTGCCACGGCCTGGTGCCCAGCGCACCAGACCTGTGGACTCTGCTCTCTGTGAAGAACCTTTTACAATTATGACTGAGGATGTCATATAAAAAGAGGCTGGCCGGGCGGTGGTGGTGCACGCCTTTAATCCCAGCACTCGGGAGGCAGAGCCAGGCGGATCTCTGTGAGTTCGAGGCCAGCCTGGGCTACCAAGTGAGCTCCAGGAAAGGCACAAAGCTACACAGAGAAACCCTGTCTCGAAAAACCAAAAAAAAAAAAAAAAAAAAAAAAGAGGCTGAGGCACATTTCCTGGTGCTCCTGGAACAGAGCCACAGGACCATGAATGTCCACTAAACCTGGGTGCTTTTGATGTTTCCGTGGTACTTGTCCTGGCTAAGCCATCTCAGAATTTTAAAGCTGGTTTTAGAAGGTCAAAATCCTGTTCAAAGGGTTCTTAAAACAGAATAGCATTTATAGCCACTTTTCAATAACCTGTTATATTTTCAGCGCCCAAGGGCAGCCCTTTTCCATAAGTACAAAGCTAAGACCATAGAGTAGCCAAGAAAGTCACAAAATAGGAAGTTGATTTCTCCTCATGGCCACGTGGAAAACTCATTTGTCTCAGAATGTCAGTAGTTACTAAAATTGTCCCAGCCATCAGAGTTCTAGCTTTCCTCATTGAGTGTAAATTAAATGTTTAGACTGTTCTCTCTCCCAAACATACTCTATTCATGAATATTTGTTATGTAGCTATCTCTTAAATACCTCTGTTCCCCAGAGTAGTATTCATTTTATCTACAGTTTGATGCTTTTAAAAAGCTTTTCAGTGCTCTTTCCACATCCAAATCGTCAGTTGTTAGAAACTGTAAAATGGAGTCCGTTAGTTACTGGAACAATCGCCTGATTGTTCTTCTCCCAGCCTTGGCTTCCGTCTGTGCTTTACCATCAAGTAGGTTCTCATAAGCAGCATGTGCTAAGTTACAACTTAGTAATTTGAGTTCTGGTTTAGTTGGAGTGTGTCCACCATGTATGTGTAACGAAATCATAGCTCTGCTTCAGTTTAGGAAGGGTGAGTGTGGCTGCTTAGGGATCATGTCATGCAGTTGATCACAATTATACTCTCCAGCCAGATGACTTTGCTTCGTGCATGTGGAAGGGGCTAACCATAGCATAGACCGTTTCTCCTTTCTGAGTGTCTTGTTAGGGTTTCTATTGCTGCGATGAAACTCCATGACCAAAAAGCAAGTTGGAAAGGCAAGGGTTTATTTGGCTTACACTTTCAGATCATAGTCCTTCACTGAAGGAAGTCAGGACAGGAACTCAAACAGGGCAGGAACCTGGAGGCGGTAACTGATGCAGAGGCCATGGAGGGGTGCTGCTTACTGGCTTCCTTCCCATGGCTTGCTCAGCTTGCTTTCTTATAGAACCCAGAACCACCAGCCAGGGGATGGTACCACCCACCATGGGCTGGGCCCTTGCACATCAATCACTAATTAAGAAAATGTTGTACAGGCCTGCCTACAGCCCGATCTTATTTGAGGCTCCCTCCTCTCAGATGACTTAGGCTTGTGTCGGGTTAATAAAACTAGCCAGCGTGCTTGGCTTCTGTGCTGTTCTTAAACCTTTTCTTTGTTACCTATAAACCTATGATTGCTGTTTTTACTTTGTTTCTGGCTTGTGCCGCTGGAGCTCCTGACTGACAGTCCCGCGGGGCTGGCTGGAGAGAAGCGTGGCCCTGTGTCTCCAGGTTCTTTTTAGGCCTCCGTGGTTGCTGGCCGCCTGCAGGCTGCCCTGCTGCTCAGTACTGCCGCTGCGGCTTTTAGATGTTTGTTTTCTCTGTACCTGGGTTCTGATAGTTTTCTCTGTATCTGGTTTACATGGTTTCTCTTGCAGTCTTCTGAGTCACTGGCCTGTTCTGATCTTGGTCCCGGCCAGTGCACTTTCAGCTCTGTCCCACCAGCCACTCCCAAATAACCATGCAGACAGAGACTTACTGTTAATTATAACTGCTCGGCCGAGAGCTTAGGTTTGGTTTTAACTAGCTCTTATAACTTAAATTAACCGGGTCCTATTTATTTACTTGTTGCCTTGTGGCGCCTGGCTCCTGGCTCGTTTTGCACATGTCCTACTTTCCCTGCGTGTCTGGCGGTGACTCTCTTGTCCTCACCTTCTTCTTCCCAGCAGCCTCTCAGTCTGGCTCTCTCACCTTGCTCTTCCTGCCTAGCTATTGGCCAGCCAGCTCTTTATTAAAGCAATGAGAGTAATACATATGCACAGCGTACGAAAAGAATGATTCCACAGCAGCTTCATCTCCAGCCTCCCCCAGCCTCCTCCAGAAGCTGCTTGGGTCCTCATTCTCTCTGTCTTCATCTCCAGCCTCCCCCAGCCTCCTCCAGAAGCCGCTTGGGTCCTCATTCTCTCTGTCTTCATCTCCAGCCTCCTCCAGAAGCCGCTTGGGTCCTCATTCTCTCTGTCTTCGTCTCCAGCCTCCCCCAGCCTCCTCCAGAAGCTGCGTGGGTCCTCATTCTCTCTGTCTTCGTCTTAGCGTGCACCATCTTTGCTCCAGTTTTAAACTGATCACGTTGGTAGTGTATCCCAAGAGTGTTCATAGAAGACACTCATTTCCGTTTGCTTCTGTTAGTTCCTGATTGGGTCACTGACCACTCAATCTAAAGAGCATCTTGATGGGGAATTGTCACCAAGTTACTCTTTCTTCACCAAGGGAAACCTAGCTCTTTTCTGAGGTTCTCGGACAGAATTATTCCTGGGGGTAAGTCCTGAGTTCCCATTAAAGTGGAGCTGACAAGATACAGGTTCTGTTGGTGAGCGTCAAGCCCGTGGGCTGTCGGGATTGCTCCCCTGTATGTGATCAGCTGTCCTGCACTTTCTCATAGCAGTTGGGGGTGCCTTGAGGCCTCACATAGAGCAAATGGATGTCAGCCAGCAGGCTGTCCCTGACCCTGGCAATGATGGGAATCCCCCCCCCCCATGGCCTTGTGTGTGGTAGACAAGGACTCTGCCACTGAGCTGTGCCCTGCCCCAGCCCCAGCCGACGTTTTTTGACCGTTGCTTTTGTTTAAGCTTGGTGAACCACTCTACAGAGAGTTTCGTTGTGTGTTTAAAGAGTAAAGGAAGGAGGTTGTCAGAGTGGAGGTAGGGAGTCCTTTATATACAGAGTGGGCCCAGATCCCACTGTTTGCTGGCTGAGTTTCTTCCCAACTTTCAGTCCCTTCTAGTCTTTTATAGGGGGCAGAGGCCCAGGGCTAGACAAGGTAGGACCTGGACGTCAGGTCCCTCGTTGTGTCCCGTTTTGCTGACGCGCTGAGACTGCACAGTGAGTCTTGGTGTTGCCCTTGCTCTTCTCAGCTTTGAGGCATCTGTGCTTAGAACTGACCAGTGTCGTAGAAACAGGGTACTCATTGCCACAGAAGATAGTATACTCTTGTCCAGTCTCAGCAGTCAGAGAGACACTTGTTTTCTGTGTCCAGCCCAAACAGCTGGCATGGGTTGTACAAGAATCATGAAATCTGGGTCATGTGTTTAGTGCTCTAATTTACTTTCTGTAGAGTTTGTGGTGGACTGTCGAAAATTTTTGGATTCAAATGCTCTGGGTCTAACTGTCGCGGCCCTTAGCAGCTACGACCCCCAGATGCGAGCTGCAGCCTACTCTGTCCTAGCAGCCTACTACTCACACCTGGAGGGAGCTCGCTTCCGGGAACAGTCCCAGGTGAGTAGAATTGGATAGATCTGTGGGGCTGCAGGTGAGGCTTTGGAGAGCTGGCTGTCACCTGGGGCAGGAGGAAGGGTGTGGAGAAGGCGTGAGTGAGAGGCCCCGCTCCGGCCTAGCTCAGCCTCGGGAGACTGCCTTCTAACCCCCGGGCCCACTGGGAAGGGTTCCCCTGCACCCTGCTTTCTTGTGGCTAGACACAACGGTTTGCCTTCCGTTGAATGTTGGTCTAAACTCAGTGGTGAAGGCAGCTGACCTTCCACACCACCTGACCCCCAGAAGTCCACGCCCCATGGTGCTAGCGGAACAGGAGCAGATTGGACTTCAGGGAGCCAAAGAGGAAGGCACCCAGCATAATGCTATAGCTTCCTGTTTGTCCCCAGGCTGAAGGGGCGGGCACTCCCTGCAAGCTGTGACCAATCAGCACCTTCTGAAAATGCTCATCTTTTCCCCTCTGTTCAGGTTCTGTACCTGTTGGATGTTGTCCGTAATGGAATTAAAGCTCCAAACCTGAGACTCCCCTTTACCGTGGCTCTTTTCATTGCCAAGGCAGCGCTCCAGATCTTGAAACCAGGTACCCGTGTAGATTCGGGGGAGGAGAACAGATAAAGCCGAGGTTGTGGGAGTCAGCCCCACAGGTTTCTTCACTGCTGAGAGGTTAGGGGTCATGCACCTGAAAGCCTTCCTTGTATTTTGCCCGCACAGCACACACCCATGTGAGTTAGCAGCTGCCCTGCTGACACTGTCACTCACCCATCATGCTTAACAGAGGCCATGGTGTGTGTGGTTCCAGGGACTCAGCTGGGAAGCATAGGAGTCACTGAGGTCTAACCCAGGATCTTAGAGCACAGCTCCTGGGGAACAGGGCCTCGATTCACCAGAAGGCCCTGGTTGGGGTTAGTCAGAGAAAAAACCAATAGAAGGTTGGTACCACTGGGGACCCCAGGGCTCTGTTAGTCTAGCCAGGTCATAACCTCAGCTGAGGAAACAGCCCCCACCTGACTCCCCCCCCCCTCCTCACCAGCTGAGGCCCCCAGGAGAGAGAGGTGGTGTGTCTCAAGCTCCTCGGTTAGTGTGTAGTCAAGTGTGCAGTCAAGTTGCTCTTCGAAGTCAGGTCTGGTTTTCATCTGTCATAGAACTTGTGTGACATAGGTTTCCTTCCCTGCCTTGGAGACTTGTGGAGGGAGCTAAATAATTATCACTTTGCTGTTAGGAGAAAATATAGCAGAGATCAGATGTTCATGGTTGTAGTCTCCCATTGAGCCCCTAGTGCCTGGGTATGGCTGTCATATCAGTCCTCATGCCAGGGAAGGTCGTGTGTTGGTGACCAGTGACCCGCAGCAGGAAGAGGAGGTGTGTACCATCCCTGCCTTGTCTTCTGGAGCCAGATGTCTGAGCCTCCCTCCTGGGCCAGCTCCCATCTAGGAGAGACTCGAAGCAGGCAGTGTGGGCCCTGTGCTCTTGCCGGTGGCCAAGTCCAGGAATGGTTTCTAAACCAGAAGTGGTCTTGGGTTTCCAGTCATATTCTGGTTCGTAGGGACTAGTGATCAGGAGAAGGACACAGAGCCTCTGCTGGGTTGGGATTGATCCCTAGTTCATCTCTGCCAGCCTGGGCCACGAGGCTGGGAGTGAGTGTCTGCCTGTGTTCTCAGAGGAGCACATGTACTGGAAGATCAGCAAGTTCCTGCTCTCCCACGACAGCGTGAACATGGACAAACTGCCGGGCTTCTACCAGTTCTTCTACAGCTCTGACTTCCAGGTAGGGCTGCCAAGTCCTCAAGGCCCCCGAGACTCCTGACAGGATGGCTCGGCCGCCACATCTCCTGTGTCCCCAGTAGTACCGCTTGCTACCCAGTACCGTGGCAACGGTGCAGAGCCAGGTCACAGAAAGGAACCGTTGGTGCTGCCCCACAAAGCCAGACGCACCCTGTGTCCTGGCACTTCTCGGGCTTCCTTAAGCATCCCTCGTGTATCTCCTTGCTGAGTCCCTGGACCAAGTATTGCATACCCTTCTGTAAAACCCCCACCACTTACACATGGCTCAGCGTTGAATTGACTTGTCCTTGGATTTCTGAGCTGATAATGAAATCAAGGATGGGACGAGACTCTTAATGATGTCAGGCCAGAGCTGTTGCCCTCACCTGCAAACAGTGGCGTTTGATTGTCCGAGGTAAGGGCTGTAACTTACCTAACAATGCTTTCTTGTTTGTCTGGCCTAGCAAAGAACTGAACAAGAGTGGGTGTTGGGAATTCTGCGGCAGGGGATTAGAGACAAGCAGTGCTATGAGCTGTGCTCCAGGAGAGGGGTGCTCCACATCATCCTGTCCTTCTTCAGCAGCCCCCTGTGTGACCAAGTGGCTCAGGTGAGCGTGCTCCTCGGGTCCGCTGCACAGCCGACTGTTCTCTGGGGTCCTCCCAGTTGTCTGTCCCCTGACAGGTGGTTTTCTTTGTAGCCTTCTTACCGTGCCCCTGGTGATAGGGACAAAGGTCTCTGCCTCTTTAGTTTACCAAGGGAAAGGTGCTGATCGCTGATCATAAGCCTATGAAGTTGGCCAAAAAGCCAGGATGCAAATTGTACCACATGAGTGACAGGAGCCCTCTAACTCCCAGCTTTCATGTGGTGTCTGGAGACAGAAGACCTTTGCAGAAGAATCCCAGCCCTCAGGCTGAGGCAGGAGGATTCAAGGCCAGCCTGGAATGCATAAGATGAACCATGTTCCAAATAAATGTTGGCCTGTGGACAGTCACACTTTGTGTTCAGTTTTATTAGTTCATATCAGTTATATTATTCTTCTGTGATTTATTCTTCCTGTTTTTGGAACAAGGTCTCCTTTTGTAGCCCTGGCTGGCCTGAAGTCTGATTTTCATGTGGCTGGCTTTGAACTTGCAGTATCCCCGCTGCCTTTCCCATGCTGGACTGTAGGCCTGACCACATGTGAGGTTGACTCTGCAAAACTTTCCACTGTATGTAGTCCCTAAGTATAAGCACTGGACACACCGTCTCTTTAGTTGTTTTGTGAGATCATAATCACCATGCACTGATGTACAAGCTCCAGAGTGCTATCTTAGGCTGGATCCATCTTTTTTGACTGTCTGGTGTCAATATCATCTAACTAAATGACAGTTTACAGTTTTCACTAAAGCTTTAAAAGTCAAAGGCACTCTGAATTTCAATTAAAGACTTAATTCTTAATTTGCCTTTGACTTGGGGAGAATTGAGAGTTAGGACTGTCTTCCCTCACCCATCAGGAGTCAGTGAGTTTGCCCTGACCCCCGACTGTCCGGGAGCAAGAGCTGACTCTATGTTCTAATACCCAGGCGTCTGAAGTAAATGGGAAAAGGCTGAGGTGCCTCGATTAATTCTTATCCTGGCGAGCTTTCATTTCTGTCTTATGTAAGGTGTGGGGGTAGCAGTCAGGATTAAGAAACACATTGCGATAAATGGAGTTTGAGTATGGTAACTTTACTTTTCTAGTAAGAGAATTCTGAGGTGCTAAGAAGCAGTTAAGGTAGTCCTGTGTTGATGGTCTCCCTTCTGTGTGGATAGGACAAAATGGGCTACCAGCAGCAGCTCCTGGCTGGGCTGGAAATTCTGGGGTCTATACTGTGTCCCACCTGGACCATCATGTATCTGAGCTATCTGGTTGTCATGGTGCATGTCTGCTATGGGTCAGTTCCATGATGGATTATCAGAAGTGAGGCTCTCTCCAAGGCCTGCTGACTGCTGGGAGTCTGTCTTCTGTCATTTGCATGCTGATACATCTTAAAATCACTCTTTTGGAGCTGGGCCTAGTGGCTAGTGCTTATAATCCCAGCCCTCAGGAGTCTGGGACCAGTGTGAGTCCCTATCTAAAACATATTAAAAGTTCAAACAGTGGGAGGGAAAAATCACTTTTAGTTGAGTAAGTTTGTCCACTAAGGAGTGACTTTTGGGACTTTGCAGAATTGGATCCTGGAAATTCTGCAGAATATTGCGCACGTCACCAGACCTGCCTATGAAGTCATCCGTGACTATAGCCTTTTAACGTGGATTTTACACATCCTTGAGAGCAGGTAAGTACTGTTTGCATGAGCTATGTGTTCATGATACCTCTAAGCGTTTAAGTGTCAATAGATCGTGTGCAGTGGTGGCCCACTGATACTCCTGTGAGCTTGCAGCCCGGCTCCTGGTAACAGCCAAAGGACCTCTCTTCCATTAACTCCTGCTTGTCAGTGTCTCTTGTCGGCCTTGGGCTGGAGCACAGCTGCATCTGCTCTGGCAGAACCCACTGGCCTTCCTGTCTTCATCTCACCCTCATCCGGGGGAGGGGGGGCGGGGGGGGCTGGCCTTCCTGTCTTCATCTCACACTCATCCACTGGGGGGGGGGGACGGGGACGGGGGACGACTGGTCAGGGAGGAGCCGGCGCTACAGTGTGGAGGACCGGACAGAAGGTGCCTGTCGTCACCCTCGTAGTCTCCCTCACTGTGAGTCTGTGGAAGGCTGGGGCCCCGACACAGCCACACTGTCAGGAGGGCTCTGTCTGTGACAGGCAACTGTGATCTGCCCAGGGCCACTGGGTCTTTTTGTTCTCTTTCCAAAGTAATGTCAGCTCTTTGAGGAGCTGACTCCAGTGCACATGTGCAGGCTGCAGCCCTGGGAACTCTGCATATTTCAGATCCCATTTGTCACCACACCAGATGACTTCTTAGGGTACCTACTGCACCTCATCCCCAAGAGGTTTGTGGCACTGTCACGTCATAAGCCTGGTGTTGCAGAAGATGCTCCTTCATTGATTTATTTTTGCCCAAAGCTTAGATTAAATGATCTTTTACTCCTAATTTAAAAACTAGGCGTTCATACCTGGGAATACACACTGCCGGAGATTGGCATTGAAGAGATACTTTTCTAAAGGTTCTTGTGCAGACTTCATGACTGGTGCATGTAATCCTACCACTCAGGAGGCTGTGTCAGAGGATTCCAGGGGGTTTGAGGCCAATCTGGGCTACTGTGATAGACCTTACCTCAAAAAACAAATAGAATAAAATCTTTCTAAAAGAAAGAAACAGCTTAAACCGTGTCTTCCAACATCAACAACCTCAAGACTTTCAGATTTTTTTAAAAAGGCATAATTGGCCAATAGCCTGTCCCGTAATAACTTCACTTATAGCTCAAGTTGCTACTGTAACCACAATGCTGTTCTTACTGTACTTCGGGGACTTGGGACAGTGTTCTGGTTAGAAAGTGGTCAGGCGGCCTCCTGGCTTGCTGCTGCATCAGGCACCTTGTTTTCACCTTGCGCATGTGCTTTGGGGTGAGGGATGAACAGATCGGACTTCTGAAGGCAGGGCTGTCACCGGCGTCTGGCCGACTCTGCGGTCCCCATCTGAGCTTCCCTGCTGCCATGTTTGCTTTCAGATTTGTGGAGACTCGGTTGCTCTCCAACGTGATCTCCTTGCTGCACACCCTGTGGGTGACCAACCTGGGCAACAAAGCACCAGAGCAGGGCGGCCAGCCACCTTGCCAGCCTGGCTCCCACGAGTCCCAAAAGATGCTTGCATTGCACATGGTCAACGAGTTCCTGTATGTTCTCATCGCGCTTACAAAGCACCTGAGGTGAGCCCGCCGTGAGGTGCTCTGCTGTGCAAGTCGGGGCAGTTGGGGGGCTCAGGCATTTTTAGCAGGAGAAACTTCTTGGTGGCACCCCCACCGCATCCCCACATTGCTTGAACAAATGAGGTTCCACAGAAGAGCGTGTTTTCTGTGACCTTCCCTCAGCCAGGGTACCTCCAAGCCGTGCTCACCGCCTCTCCAGCCTCCAGAGGTACACATGGATCCTCGAGCTCGTCAGTCCTGGCGCTGATCTCTGAATCGTGCCAGGTTTCCTCTGGGAGCTGAATTCTCCTCCGAGTCAGTGTTGGAGAAAACATGTGTACTTAGGTTTCTCATGTTGGGAGCTGACGTGTGTTGGTGGAGAGAGTGGGCTGGGAATGGAGGCATTTTTTGATAAGAACAGGGCAGTTGGTTTCAGGTGTCCCGAATTAAGCCTGCTGGGCAACCATACCCCTTACTTTGGGGTTGTCTGTCCATTGCTGCCCGACAGCCGTGGCCCTTGGAATGATGGTTTAGCATCCAACCTTGTGTGTAGAGGATGACATGAAAAGACCGGAAAGCTTCTTTCCTCCACTCAGGCTTTCCTGTGAAGTGATACTGAACAGGGCCTGCCTGAGCTGCAGAGGACTCAGCATCCTAGGGTAGAGTTCTGTGGCGCTCCCATGGCCCTGACCGGCCTCCATCTTCCTTCTTGGCTTCCCCCATTTAGCTTAGCTTTCCGAGAGATTTCTCTTCCTCAGATTCCAGGTCTCTCTAGAGTGCCTCACTCACACTTCCTCTTCTCTGTCCTGAGTGCACACTGGTTTGGCCTTCAAAGGAAGTGTAGTTTGTGTGACCCTGACTGTCCTGAGCTGTCAGGACAGGGTCAGCTCTTGCCCAGTCTCTAACACTGACTTCCAAACAGACCCACCCTGGCCTCCGCCCAGCTGATCCACTTCTTCTGGACACTCGAGTCTGTGCTGAGCTATCGGGCCACCATCCTAAAGACCTTCAAGGAGATGGGCCGATTCACTGTGAACAAGGAGACGCTTTCCACCAAAGATGTGCTGGTGCTCCTGCATAAGTGGAGCCTCATTGAAAGAGACACGACGCTCCAGGGAGCCCTGAAGGCCGTCATTGAGCAGCACCAAGTCAAGGACCTAATGAGTGAGTTCTAGACCTCCTCACCGCCCGCCCTCAGCAGCCACAGCTCAGAGCTGGTGCGCACGGAGGCCGGAGTGGGGCACGGAGGCCGGAGTGGGTCCTGGCTCTGAACTTCAGCCCCAGTGCCTGGTGGCCTTTCTGACCTTAGATATGTCAGTACCCAAGTGTGTCAGCTTTGTGTCACTGTGACAAAATACCTAAGATAGAAAGAGACCTGGGGTCAGACACACCTTCAGAGGTACACTGCCAGTGACCTACTCTCCAGTGTTTCCACATCTCCCATAGCCTGTTAAGCTGTGAGTGCATAAATGTTTTAATCCTTTCACCCACAAGATCAGGACCTTCCTGAACCATTCACGTCCACACTGCCGCATTGGGAGTAAGCCTAAGACACCAAGGCTTTGGGGATGTAGGAGATCCAAACGGTAATAGGAGGTAATAGGAGTGTTGAGGTGCCCGATCGCCTGAGGGAGGTCCCTAAGAGTGCCTTGTTTTCACCTTGTTCTCTGCTCTGAAGTCAGAAGAACAGATTGGGAAGCTAGGTTTATAATCCCCATGCTGGGGAGATGGAGACAGGTAGATGCCTGGGCTTGGCTCAGCCAGCCAGGCCAGCCAGGTGAGTAAGCCAGGTCCACTGAGAGACCCTGTCCCAAACACAGTTAGTTCAAGAGAGCTCAGTGCTCCATCAAAGGGCCGGGCTTGTACCCCAACACCCTCATTGCAGCAGCTCACAAACACCTTTAACTCCAGCTCCAAGGCATTCAGCACTGCTCACTTGCACACACACACACACACACACACACACACACACACGCACACACACACTCTGTGTGGGTGTGGCAACCCTAGCCTCATCTTTTCTCTCTGTCTTTAACAGAGATGCTCAAGGATAAGAACAAGCCTGTGACAGCTGCCCATGCCAAAGGCCCACGAGGCCGAAAGAAGAGGAATGGAGAGGTGGAGGAGACTGCTGAGCCTGAGCTGGAAGCGTCTAGTTTGGAGACATGCAAGGACCTCCTGAGGGCCACACTGACTCACTGGGGGCCGGTTGTGACCATCCCTGGACCCACTCAGGAGTCTGTGGGCCAGGCTAGCCCCGGAAGTAAAACACTGGACTCTACACATGCTGCTCTTTCCTTGGTGGCCAGCTGGGTGCTGAGGTCATTGGCTGAGCGCCCCCTGGGCAGAGCAGAGGCCACAAGACTCCTTGACTGGCTCAAGGGCCACGTTTTGCCATGCCCAGCGGTGGTGGCTGACCTTCTCAGGGACAGTGCTGTGAAGAGTGGCATCTTTAGGCTGTATGGTCGCCACTGCAGCGCCCAGGGCCTGGCGGAGCCTGCACAGGATGTGGCCTGCGAGTTCAGCTCCGTCATGCTGCAGTTGTTGGTAGCCCAGGGCCGGACAGACAGCCCTTTCCATCCAGCAGTGGAGGCCCTGTGCCTTGACTGTCTGAATGAAAAAGATGAAGCCAAACGAGGTAATGTGGGCTCTTGGTCAGAACTAGAGAAATGCGTGGGCTGGGAGAGGATGGGTTAGAAAGTTCTTTAACTTGGTACTCTGATTTCTAGCTGGGTCCTCACCGAGACTGGGAGTTACAAAGAGTGAATATAAAGGGAGTGCAGGTCTTCCTCATCAGCGACAATCATGTTTATGATGACAGCACCCCTTCAGCACCTTAGGGACACTCCATCCTACAGAGCAGAGGGTGTTTTGACCATAAGTCACCCAAGCAGAACACTGCTGTGTTGCACAATGACCACATGGATATACCCACGTGAGCACACACCCACACATGCTTGGATGCCAGAGTGAGTGGATGAGTGACCTGCTCTGTGGCGGCTGTGAGATGCAGTGGCTGCTCTGTCCTCCATCTGGGAGAATGGAGAGGACAGCAGGCTGAGCTGTGGCCTGAGAGCAGAAGGAGCAGAGTGAACCTCACCTTTTCCTAAACATGCCCTGGGAGATGATAAATGCCGAGTCAGTGATGGTGCTGGCGTGAGGCCTCTGACCTTATTGGGACTAGGAGTAAGTTCTTTTTTAAGGTCGATACACAATCATCAGAAGAAAGTCAGCTGAAAGGATCAGAAAGGGCAGCACAAGAGGAAATTCATTGTCTATCCATGTGCTCACTTGTGCTCCCCAAGTTTGGCGTAGTGGATCTGGCAGCTGTCCAAAGCCCTCTGCGCTGTGGGTGGGCGGTTTGTTCCCGTCTGAGCAAGTGCAATCCTCATGGCCTCGTCCATCTCTCCCCAGCTCCCGCAGCGTTCCTGGTGTCGCTGTACGTTAAGGACGTCTGGCTGGGGGCCCAGCAGCCAGACACCTTCCTCCATCATGTCAGAATGGTCTGTGACGCCGCAGAGGACGGGCCACATGGTGAAGCGGAGGCCATTGTCCTGCTGTGCAGGAACATTGACTCCTTGACCCAGACGCCTGACTCACCCCTGCCCGCCAGCGCCCCTGCAGGGTCCAGGAGGCTTAGGGCAAGGTTTCCGGGAGGTGTGAACTGATACATTCAACTGTTTTCCAGCAAGAAAAGTGAAGAGGCCTTAACTGACCATCACGAGGCTCGGGTGTTGACCTTACAGTCAGAGTTGAAGTGACTGGGACACTGGCAGGCCATGAGGCCCATGGCGGTTCGGATGGCTCCACCCCGAGTCCCGGAGTCCCCGGCAGAGGACGCTCCCTAAGTGTGCTGGGAAGGAGAATTCATGGTGTGAAAGCTGACATGTGAAAACTCAGGTCTGTGGACGACAGATGTTTAAAGTCGTCTCTGTGAGAAGTCGTAGGAGTAGCTTCAGTGACCACGGGGACGAGCTCCTGTCTGTGTTTGCTGTTTAAGTATGTTGTACTACACCCTAAGGTAAATGCCTTCACCTCTACTTTGGGGAGACCGTCTATTTTTCTAAGTTATATTTCAAAGAGGATTTTGAGTTTTATAATGTTTTGATAATAAATAGCTATTTTTGTGAGTCGCTTTGTACTTTGCTTTCATTTTACAAACTTTTTATTTCAGAGACCTGCATTTTATGTCAGAATTGAACTTTCATGGTTCACTGTTAGTAGGTGTTGTCTCTGGTAGAGGTCAGTGTGAAATTGCATAGATTTTGCAGATGAAATACTCTCTACACTGGTCCCTTGTGTTTGAGCTGGTGATTTAGTTTGTCGTGTGTGGTGTACGTAGTACTGAGTGGCTTGGTTTCGACTTCAGTGTTTGCACTTTTATGTGCACCTGTGTGTCGTCCTGTTACACAGACAGGCTCGTGTAAGGACAGGGGCCGTTTACCTTTAATGGCAGGGAACGGACAAAAGCTTGAGGACACTGACGTGGAAAGTGCCGTTGGATCGCGGTTTATTGACACCGTCCCGCTTATGGTACCTGTACCTGGCATACACAGGGACCAGTGGCTGGAAAGACAGGATCTGGGGCGTGTCCCTATAACCCAGGCCTCTGAAAGGCCACCAGACCTCAGCAAGTTTCCACAGCTCATCACAAGCTCCAGTCCTCAGCCGTCCCCTAGATTCACGGGTCGCAGTGGCTGGGTGGGGTTTGATTGCTCCTGTGAGGTGAGCTCACATGCAGTCTGATGGTACCAGCCTCCTCTATCTTGACCCTGGATAGGAGCTGGTGAGAGGTCATGGGTCATGCTCCCTCCCTTCCCGTCTCCTGGCAGTCTGTGGCCAGTGCAGAGCAGAGACAGGAAGTAGATGCTGCCTTAGGTGGTGACTAAGGAGCTCGCCTGCTCTCTCCGTCTGTTTAGATTCACCTCCCCCAAGCCTGGTGAGACCATGCCTGGCCCTCACCCTGTGGAGAGTGGGTCCCACATGACCTTCCACAGCTGGCATGGGGTTACACAGCCAGCCTTCTAGACCCACAGTCCACAGCTGTGATACGAAATGGCTTGCCTCTGTACTGATGTCGAGACTCGCCGTGCACAGGATGGAGGGCATCCGGAGATGGTTAAAGCGTGCCAGAAGTGATGCTCAGCAGGCCGGCCGTGTGCAAACGCGACCGTTTTACACAAGAGGTTTGCTCACCGTGGTTTTGGCATGGCCCCACCCCGGTCAGTACCTAGAAGCTGCCTTAGCATGAAGGCTGTGGTGGAAAGGGAAAAGCATCATTTAAGAACAGAGCCTTCCAGCTCCTGGCTGTGCTAGCAGCTACATCTGCCGGTTTTCTGGGCCTTGTGCTATCCCAGTTCAACCAGGGCTGTCGGCACCAGACACCTAGTTGTTCGGGGCTCTCAGAGCCACGGTCCCGTAAAGCGGCGTCTACAATGGGAAGCTCCTTGCTAGCTTGGAGAAGTCAGCATTCTGGGACCGTGCTGGGGGCTGGCTGGCTCCGCTGGATTCCGGCCCTGCTTCTGACAAGCTCCTTGGGCTCTGTCTTGAAAGGCTGTGGGGAAGAGAGAGTGTGGTCCAGCTGAGCTGGCCTGGGAGGGCACACACTGTTGTATCTGGGGGATCTCTCAGTGTCAGTGGAGGGCACAGGGAAGTCTGCAGGCTTCCCCGGCATCCTCACAAGAACCTGTGTGCCAGGTATGTTCAGGCAGAAGGAATGATGGAGGCAATTATCCTGATTTATGTTTTATTTTCCTACGCATCCCAAAGCAAATGCAAGCAGCAAGCAGATTAACATATTCAACAGAATCAGCTGTGTCGGGGCAGCTTCTGCATGGTAGCCGGACTGTGAACGTGTGTGATGGTCCTCCCCGGACTGTGAACGTGAGTGATGGTCCTCCCTGTAGACTTGGCTGTGACCTGGTCAGGTTCTTGCTCCACTGTAAATGGTCCATGTTGATTTGAGTGTATCAGTTTGTCAGTTCCACAGTTGAGAAGTTCTGTCTCGGGGCTCACCACTACACCCCCTTGCTTGTGCCTGAGGTCAGCTGATGCCCTGGGAAGCCCCATCCCAAGCCTGGTTCCAGGGCCGAGGCAGAGGGACTCTGCTGCTGTAACCATTGCTCAGAGCCAGTTCTGCTTCCTGGTTCCTCTGTTGTCTGCGGGGAGGCCCTCCTGGGGCAGAAGGGGAGGTCGAGGCTGTGACTCCATGGGCATATCCGATGGGGCTGGGGCCTGTGTCTGTGGGCAGAGCAAACAGAGGCGAACATCAAAGGGACTGGCTAGGGAAGAGTCCGTGGCTGGAGGGCCCCCTCCCCCCCCCCCCATGCTTGCCCTGCGCCCCGGGAACCAGGCCTGGAGTCCTTCCTTCAGTGACGTTCCTCTGTATCATCTCCTCTCTCACACGGTCTACACAGACCCCAGTCAGCTCCTGATGGCCACACTGACTGTGTCGTTAACTAGGAAGCCTGTCTTCTGGGTTTCCAGGCCACGGAAGTGCTGGGGACAGGGAACATGACTGCCTGGCATAAACCTTGACCGCTGCTTCCGCCTGTGTTGGACTTTATTCCCAAAATGGGATGAACCTGCCTCGTAAGTGGCATCGGGGTGAGCAGGGGCCAGGGACCAGCTAAGCTGGAGAACCATCCTCCATGTGGCTCCAGCGCTACAAGATGAAGGCACCGGATGAGGGCTCAAAGCCCTTCTCTTCGGGTGCCTCGGGAGCAATAGGAGCCTTTTGTTTCCTGTCTGCCCCCTCCCCTCCCCCATCTCTGCAGGGGTGGGGAGGGTCCTCACACAGTGTCTCGGTGACCTTTTTAGATTTCTAAAAAAAAGGAAATTGTGTTTATGTGGGTGTCAGAGTGAGTGTATGCCACCCAAAGAGGCCAGCAGAGGACGCCGGATCCCTGGAGTTGGATATCAGGCAGTTGTAAACAGTCGTGAGTGCTGGCCACCCAACTTGGTTCTCTAGAAGAACAGCAAGTGCTCTTAACTGCTAAGCAGTGGGCCACTAGGTGGTCTCGCTGAGAACACCACAGGCTGTACTCACAAACTTGTGGGACTGCTACTCTATGTATAGATCGTTATTGTTAGGCCATGCTTAGCACGAGTGGGTGCCATCCCGTTGGGCGACTACCATTTCACATCTGCATTTGTCCAAACGACCGCCTCCCGGCTTACCTCATCTGCGGGGAGCCTGACCAGGACATGTAGAGCAGAATCAGGAAGAGGAGCACCACAAAAGTTGCCAGGCTCACCCAAAAGGCGATGACGATGGAATCTGCAGGAAGGAACAGAATCGGCTGCGTCAGCCCGACAGCAGAACCGTCCTCAGTGAGAAGTCAGGAGACCTGGCATTCCAGAGCCAGTGCCTCAGTGGTCTCTTCTAGCTGTTGGCTGGGAAGGTTTCCCGGAACAGCCGCAGAAAGAAAGGGAAGTGTGCGCGTGCGTGGCTTTTCCTCAGTTTAGGGTGATGTCGCTTGATGGCAGACTGAACAGAATCTGGGGATCCCCACAAGCCTTCTCCAGCTGCCCTGTTGCTCGGAGGAAGAATCCTGAGTAGTGACTTTGTGACTTCCTTTTCTCACTGAGTGCAGCTCGGTGTAACAAGGACCCCCTGGGAGCCCTGGTGACAGGCCCCAGAAGGATCAGCTTCAGGGACTCCATTCTCAGAAACCCAGGAGAACTGCACAGGGCCGGTGGGTCCTGTTGGAGGTCAAGGCCCCTACCCCTGTGGAGAAGTGGACTGAGGCCAGGGACAGGGGTGTAACTGGCTAGTGACCCTCTCCCAGGCATTGTTGTAGCCAGCACCATGGCCAGATGTGTGGCTCTGGGTAAGTGGAAACCAGGAAACATGCTTAGGCTCCTCCATCCCTGTGCAGAACCTGGCAGGTCGGGAGGGTTTGTCTCTGAGGCTCCTGGTCAGTATCATGTGACAGGTAGCTGGGGGACTATGGTGGCTTTGGGGTGGTTACCTATGGCTATGAGAACTACAGGGTAGCCTCAGGACAAGATGGTCAAGCTGGGAGAATCGATACACCCCTCAAGGTGTGACAGAAAGAGACTGTTGAAGGATCGTATGGTGGTTTGAATGAAAGTGACCCCCATAGGCTCACAGGGAGCGGTACTGTTAGGAGGTGTGTTCTTGTTGGAGTAGGTGTGGCCTTGTTGGAGGAAGTGTGTCACTGGGGATAGACTTTGAGGTTTCAGATGCTCAAGCGAGGCCCAGGGACTCTCTCTGCCTGCTGCCTACAGATCCAGATGTAGAACTCTCGGCTCCTTCTCCAGCACCATGTCTGCCTGCATGCCGCCATGCTCCCTGCCGTGACAATAACGGACTGAACCTCTGAACCTGTAAACAAGTCCCAGTTAAATGTTTTTATAAGAGCTGCTGTGGTCATGGTGTCTCTTCACAGCGATAGAAACCCTAAGACGGTCTGTAACCCAACAAGTACTTACTGAGCACACTGAGCCCTGCAGGGCAACCTTCTGTTAGTGTGAACTGTACTGCTCCACAGCTGTGAAAGCTGACACAAAGGGCCCATGTGTCATATTATCATATCATATAAAAAATGAGCAACCAACCAAAGAAGTGATTGTGGCGCGAGGAGTGTGTAAGTCATGGAGATGGAAGTGGGGGGCTCTGGCTGTAAATGGCACCCCTGCTTTTCAGGCTCTCCTGCCCCCAGAGGGTACCAACGTCCTCAGATGCTCATGTCCATTATGGAAGCCCACATTGTATATCTGCACAAGACTACCACAACTTGAATCATCTCCAGATGACTCTGTTCAACATGACTGCATACAGACAGCTGCTGTCTTCAGAGGGGATAAGGACAAGGGAAGGGTCTGTCCACTTTTAATACATACCCAATTTTTTAAAAATAATTTCAGTCTGTGGATATATAGCGCTGGCCATATTTGAAAAGTGTCATCTCTGCTTCCTATGACTCAGACAGGTTAAAAAAAAAATTGTAAAAGTGGACCTTGTGTAGGGAAAAGGGGCCAGCCCGGAACCCAGAACCTAAGAAACATGCCTTGACCCTGAAACCAGTACCAAAGAAACACATTTTGTCCCTAGAATCAAAGCCAGTGAAAGAAACAAGCCCTGGCCCTAAAACTTGAGCCAAAAGGCTAAAAAGGACCAGTGAAAGAAACACAGTTTGACTCTGAAATCAGAGCCATCTCTGCCCCGACCAACGAAACTAACCAATCCCTGAGCAGAGAATCTCCCTGGAGAAACTCTGCCCCCCAAAAGCCCTATATAAGTCCCCCTGCCTGTTCAGTTGTACACGGTGCTTTCCCACCCCGGCAGAGGCAGCCGCTCTCCCGGACTCCTCCTTCCCAAATAAATCTCTTTCTCAAGAGTCTTGGGTGAAGATCTTCATTCTGAGACATTCCTTAGGGAGACGGAGCAGAAAAAAACTTGCTGAGACTAGGGGTGCTGAGCAAGGCTGAGCAGAACAAAGTAACAACTTTTCGCTGGAGGAGAGTGCTACATTTCTGCAGGGGTTTCCCCTTGAGCAGAGTGAAGCAGACCAGCAACATCTTGGGCCAGAGAGAAGAACCAGAGCTCTGCTGGGAAACCCCCTTAAGTGGGGGCAGAGCAAAGCTCAGCTGTAAGGGCTCTCTCTAGGAGAGGAACAGAATTGCTATACCCTGCGGGGTGACCATCTCCCACTGCACCCCAGCTTCAGGTATCACCTGTCTTCCTTCCCTCCAGGGCTGAGCGGTCCTACTGCAGCTCCAGCCTCCAGAGCGGTCCTATTGCAGCTCCAGGTATAGCTTGGCTTCCCGATGAGTCGGGATACCTCTCCCTCCAGAGCTATAACACTCATGCCCTGGACCCTAACAGTTAATGTCAAAAATGGGGCTTAGGACTCAGCTGGTAAAGAGCCTATGGCACAAGCAGGAAGACCTGAGGTCAGATCCCAGACATGCATGGAAAAACCAATCCTGGGGATTAGGGGGTGAAAACAAGTTTATCCCCGAGATCACCGGCTGGCAGTCCAGGCCAACTGATGAGCTGCTGAGCTTCAAGGGTTAGTGAGTGACCCTATCTCAACAGATTAGGTGCCAAGCAATTGAGGAAAGACACCCAACATTGAACTCTGGTTACACGGGTATATGCGCACTTGCACACTGTACTACACTGCAGGCATGCGCGCACGCACGCACGTGCACACACACACACACACACACACACACACACACACACACACACACACACACAGCAGAAAAGATGCTATGCTTGTAGAAGGAACACAAGCTCCTGCCTTGTAATCTATCAGCCCTTTACAGCATTTACACTCCAGGGAGGCAAGGACAGCTCTTGCATCCTCTCCCTTTTCTGCCCCTAAGCTAAGAAACAGTCAACAGTTTAAGGGGATCTCTGGGCTCCCGGGAAGTGGGAGATGAGGTCATAGTGGATGTCCTAAGCAGAAACATGTCAAGTCCAAAGGAAACTCCAATTCCCCAAACCCCAAAAGGCAAGTCCAAATATTGAGAAATGAGCTCAACCTGACCATAGGAGGATTTCTGGCAGTTAGATAAAAGCCAGCATTCCTCTGGAACTGGTGAAACTAGTTCCCATCTGCCAACAGGAGTCATTTCCCTTTCCTCGGGCAGGAGGAACAAATGGCTGCCTGTGGTGCCTATCAGCATATCAACGCTGTGCTGGCCCCCGGGTCATTTCCAAATCCATGCCAGGACCCCAGCCCTCCTCACCTCCTCCCCTACCCTAGACTCCCTCCAGCACACGGGCTTCTTTCCCCCAGCTACTCATTCTCCTTATGGCCCAGCTATTCCCGCTTGTTCTCTTTCTGCTCCTGCCTCTCACTGTGTTTTCTCAGTTCTCTATTCCCAGCTGCTCTCCCCTCTTGAAGATAACCCTGGTCACATCCAGTCTGCTGGCCATTCATCTACTTATTTCTCTCTCTGCTCTGGACTCTTCCAAATGCCTCTGGCTGTTCTCTCTCTCTCTCTCTCTCTCTCTCTCTCTCTCTCTCTCTCTCTCTCTCTCTCTCTCTCTCTCTCTCTCTCTCTCCTCTCTAATATCTACACTAAAAACCTTCTCCTTATCCACACTATGGTTAGTTTATACAGAACCCTTTCAAAAGACCCCTCTGGCTTTCTCAGCATGCCTTGTTACATGCCCATACTCCCAGAGAGTTACAATTTGCTTCATAATCTTCCAGGTATGAGCATATGCTTTCTGAAACTTTCATTTGGGATTTTCTTCTGGATGGGTATTTCTGATTTCTGTGGACATTAATGCTCTCTTTTCCTCTTCATAAAAATGATGAAAAGTTTGAGGTCCGTAGGTCCTTGTAAGTTCACAGGAAGCACTTAGTAGACAAGAGTCTCATTCCTCTCAACCATCTGCCAGAACCCTGGTCATTATCCCTAATACCAAGCAGGAAATGAGACGACCCCCTGCCTGGAATTCATTACCTATGACAAGTGAAATTTAAATTTTGTCAGACCAAAATAAGGATGAGTAGCCACTAGTCAATTCCCATGCTAAATTCACTCTTGTGTTCCTTTGAAATAGAAAGCCAAGAAAAATAGTAGTTTCTTCCCCTTCTGTTGAAAGTTCATCTTGAGTGCTCACGGAGAACATTTTGTTCCAAAGGCAAGAACCGTCATCCCCCAGCATCTGAAAGATTCTCACACCCGAGGGCTTGTTTTTGCAAAGAACCCCTGGCTGGGCTGAGAATGAAACCAGTTCATATATGGAGAGCCCCCAGCTTCCTCTCCCTGCCTGCCTGCCTGTTCTTTTCTCCTCCATCCCTCTTTCCCTCCTCCCGCTCTGCCCCGCCCCCCCTCCCTCAGTTCCCTCCTCTCTTCCGCCCTCCTTCCTCTCTTCCCTTTCCCGGTTCACACTATGGACTGTGAAGAATCGAACACCAACAGAGGATTCACCGGATTCTGAACCATGTGCAGCACTGCATGCTGTAGTCCCGGCTACTTGGGAACTGAGTCAGGACTTCTGGAGTTCAGACGTTCAGGACCGGCCTGGCCCACATAGCAAGACCCCACTTCTAAGGCAAATTGCAGCAAGCACGGATGGGCTCCACCTTACATTATAGGACTCCCCTGACTACCCTGAGTGTGTCAGTCAGCTGCACAACACCGTGACAAGATCCCTGAAGCGCACGCACCGCTTAAAAGGGACACGGTCTATTTGGTCACGGTTTTTAGAGACTTGAGTCTGTGGTTGCCCAGTGTGTCACTTTGGTGCTTTGGTGAGGCTGGGGGCCATGGTGCAGAGCCTGTGATGAATAAGACTGCTCACATCACGGCAACTGGGGAGCAAAAGGGGAGAGTCCAGGACCCCAGTATTCTCATCAAGGACATACTGCCAATGACCTCACTTCCTTCCGCTAGGCCCCACCTCTTAATGGGTCCGTTACTTCTCAACCACTCCTCAGGCCTTGACTGGGCCTTTAGCGTGATTGTAGGAGTTAATTAAACCGCCCCAGGGAAGGTGCTTCAGTGTATGAGCAAGAGTGAGTAAACGCCAGTGTTTGTCTGATGTCACCACATTCCAGGTTCCAGGTAGGAATCGGCTTCAGTTCTTGCTGCTGTTGTTCCTTATTTGTTTCTCTTTGTTGGGGAATAACAAAACGGTAAGATCCCAGGCAGATTGCTTTCAATTTCACATTTTGACCTTTTCATTTCCTATTTATGATCTTGGTCAATCTGACATTTTCTTATATCTCTAAATCTTGTCTCCAACAGTACCTATTAAGTATTCAGGTGACTGAATAAAATAAATGTCCCTGGTATAGTTTCTCATTCAGTGCCTACGATTTCTAAGGAGAACTAAGATCCTTGTTTTTGTCAAGGGTTTTATGGCCAATGATGCAATATCACATTGTCCTCTGACCTCACTAAAATGTGAGGTCTGAATAGAGGTAGCTATGGCACAGAGTGCTGGTTATCAATCCTAGGGTCTGTTCTCTACCCCTGTTTCGTCTGGGTTCATGGCTACCTGGGATAGAAAACTGCATTTCCCAGCTTCCTTTTCAGCCAGGTTCTATCTAGTGGGGTATGAGGAGAACTGGCCCTGGAGTCTTCCTCCAGCCACAGCTGGACTTCCTGAACCCTGCATCCTTCCTTATTCCCTTTCTCCATTTTTCTGCCTGGCTGTGGATGGTGAAGTCATCAGCAGAGCATGGAGCTGAGTGACATGTCTCAGGAAAGCTAGAGGGGTGAGTCCCACGTCATCTAGTGCCTGAGGATTTCATGGGGCCACCTCACCACCCTCCCCTGGCTGGGCCCTGTGTAGGAGAGCCATCAACTTGTGTTGCCTCTCTTCTCCTGTGAGTTGCCGTCAGTGGTCCTTTACTGCGGCTTTCTCGTGGACCACACCAGAACAACAAGGACAAATCCAAATGAAAGCTACCACAGAGAGATTTTCCCAAAGTTTATCCATTAATCAAATGCTCACAGCCCTCCTCTAACTAGTTCCCAGAAACAAATCACTGTACCCGAAGTTATCCTGTTCCTGCCTGCCTCCTGCTGCCCTCAGGCCCAAGCAAACACAGAGACTTATATTATTTATAAACTGTATGGCCTAAGGGCTCAGGCTTCTTGCTAGCTGTTCTTGTATCTTAAATGAACCCATTTCTATTAATCTGTAAGTTGCCATGTGGCTCGTGGCTTGCCGGCATCTTAACATGTTGCTTCTCATCACGGTGGCTGGCAGCTTCTCCCTGCCTCAGCCTTCCACTTCCCAGAATTCTCCTCTCTGTCCAGCCTATACTGCCTGCCTGGCCAATCAGCATTTTATTTATCAATCAATCATAGCAACAAATCACTCTGAAAACTTGCACATCATTTCTCTCCAAAGATGTTTCAGAAAATGGGCTGTGGTTGTCTAAATCAGTTTCAAATCAAAGGGCTCCAGTAACAGAATCATTCAAGTGTCATGCCTCGCAAGGACATTTGATGAGAGTTTATTCCAAAGCAAACATTGTGACATCTTTCTTTAAATGTCATTTTTAGGATTTATGTTACGTGCAGGGGACATTGAAATTTGCTGAGGACATTGAAATCCTGGGGAAAGTCTGAAACTGATGCTCCTCCTGTGAGAGAAGAGTCATATGCAGCCCTTTGTTTTATGTGTCCATTGAGCCCCCTGGTGTTTTCGGAAGAGTTTGATTAATGGTGTGTTTCTGCTCTCCCTCCCTGAGCTCTTGGAGAAGCCGGTGAATAGACAGCATTCTCCCTTCCATATGGAAATTATTCCATCCCTTTGAGGAATTCCATTTATAGTGCGGGAAGTATCGACAGAACCCAAGACTTCTTATGGAGCAGGCAGAGGCAGGTCCCCCGCCGAGAGCACGGTTCCAGGGCTGTGCCTGTGTGCTCATCACCTTGGCTGACTTTTGACCTTGACTGAATAGCTGGATGGATCAGGGAAGAACGTCCACAAAGTGCCAAGTTGCTCAAGAGATGAATGAAAGCAGATGAGAAACGGATGTTAACTCCTGCCTGTCCTCTGAGACTAGGAACGCCGAACAGCTGTTGGCAATTTAGCAGAGATTATGCCATCCATCTTAGAGGTGGCGGGAATACATCTCCCAGCTCTAAATATGGAGTTTGAAGAAACTCACCCAGCTTACTGGAGCCCCAAAACAAATGCAACTTCATCAAGAAATAGACCTTCAAAAGAGAAGTGGGGGGGGGGGGGGCGTGTAGCCAAGAGCTGGAGGGGCTTAACTCAATCCCCAGCATCTCAGGGTGAGAGAAAAAAAGGGCACGGAAGTAGGAGGGGCAACTATTTGGGGAAAGAAGGGCCAGGGGAAGGAATCCGGCATGAGGGAGGGTAACAGGGCTGAATATGATCAAAGTCCGCAGCTGGTCATGGTAATGCACATCTGTAGTCCCAGCACTTGAGTGACTGAGGCAGGAGGATTTCTGTGAGTCTGAGCAAAGTCTGTGCTATATAAGGAGTACCAACAGAGCCAAAGCTAAATAAGATGCCATCTCAAAGAAACAAAAATTAAAAAAAAATTACACTCTCTACATGTATGAAACCTTTACAACAAAACCCACTATTTTGTACAATTAATATTCACTAAGAAAAGGAACGGAAAAATAAAGCGTGGACGTAAGTATGTGTATGTGCGCATGTGCAT
Organism: Peromyscus maniculatus bairdii; assembly: GCF_049852395.1. Lineage (NCBI taxonomy): Eukaryota > Metazoa > Chordata > Mammalia > Rodentia > Cricetidae > Peromyscus > Peromyscus maniculatus. Next base: position 79,974,191 of record NC_134863.1, on the reverse strand, counting down.
TTGTCTTAAAAGAACATTCTGCTGGGTTAGCAAGACAGAGGGTTAAAAGGCGCTTGATGCCAAGCTTGACAACTGGGTTTCCGTGCTAGGGACCCATGTGGCGGAGAGAGACAACTTCCCCAAGTTGTCCTCTGGCCTTCCCAGATGCACCGTGGCACCCCCGCCCCCTAAATGAATACATGTGCATTTTTTAAAGGAACATTCTGCTTAGTTGATAGCAAGCTAATTCATAAACTTACTACTGAAAGTTATAGGTACAGTCTGAATCCCATGCCTGCTTCATTTCCATCTGTGTGTGCAATGTTATTGCTGCCGGGTGAGTCTTTTGGAGTTAGAAAGTAAAGACAAGACCAGGAACGCCGCATCTGGGACCCAGCCTCTGCCTGGCCGCCTTCCCAGGTTCCGACTTACGCTTGTTGGCTCTCAGCTTCTTTTCATCCACAGGAATGAGGTCCAAGTAATCCAGGTAATATTCATAGCTGGTGTACGGGACGGAGGCGTTGGTCCTGTTGGCCATGACTGTGGCTGTGGAGGCCGGTGTCTGCCAGAGCCTCACATCCGGAGCTGGGCTGTGTGTGGGCCCCAGGGACGACATTGCTTAACTCATTTCTGTCAGAGTCACTGTCAGAGTCACCCAGGCTCATCTGCGGGTCTCCAGACAAGGGGCCTGCTTATCATAGCCTCGCTGGAAGGTCAGGGGGCTGTTCCCGTGAACAGCCTCTGAATCCTGCCTCTCCTGGAAAAAACTACCGCAGCAGGAAAAGCCGGCTGCTAGAGTCACGGCTTCCCATTCGGCTCGAGCTTGCCTCTCCGTGGAAGGCCTGGGAAGTGGGCAAGAAATCAGATGCCAGAAGCAGAAAATGAATAGCGGAGCTGGGTAGAGCCATCTTTTTTTTTTTTTTTTTTTGCCTCTGATACATGAAAAGTTAATAAAACTGCAGGAAAGCCTGGCCGTGCCCTTGACACACACTGGGGCAGTTCTCGGTATTATGAAGCAACCAGCCGACCTCTGACTTGGATTCTGAAGGCAGGCCCTGTACTTGCAACCTCTGTCCTGTGCACAACCAGTTAACTAAAACGGAGAATCCCACTACCCGGCTGAATGCACCCCCAGCTTTTGCTCAAGCCCCCGGGAGCCAGCTGGGTGGTGGCCAGCTGCATTTGTTCAGACCCAAGAGGCGGTGGATCTGGGTCAGCGTCCCACAGGACTGAGCTCTTGGGAAATAAGGCACACGGGTCTGCACAGCTCTTAGCGGACACAGTGTAAGGAGGAATCCAGGCTTCTGGGGGGCCTGCCCTAAGTTAAGCACACACTCGTTCCCAAGGTCTCTAGACACTACCCTGAAAGACTGTGAGGAATCCTGGAATGAGCAGCTGATGCGTGAGGCCCCTTGGGATTTTGCCTTTGGGAGTATGCACCGATCCTGGTCTTTTCATCTGTCCTACTTGTTTCTAAGTCTCCAGTGGCGGGTGTCAAGAGGTACACCCCAGACAGCCTGGGCCCTGCCCGTTCTGACCCTGCTGTGCCAAGGCAGGCATTCTGCTGGGAGCTCTAGAAGCAGGGGAGGTTGTGCTTGGATTTCCAAAGCAGAGAGGCGATGATTCCCTGGAAGAACAGGGGACCTCGTGTTTCCTCTTCTGCTTTTACCTCTCAGCGGGACTGCAGGGTTTTCATACCAAGCAAGTTCCCGCCGTCTGTGTTATAATTGAGCCCAGTCTGACAGTACCTGTGCAAGGTTGGCAGACCCCCCAGGTTATGGGCCCAGGGTCAGTCACCTGCCTCTCCCCACTTCAGCTGTGATCCTGAACCCCAGGTTGTCACCTCAGTTCTGACCCACTGGCTGGACACTGAAGGGTTTAACAAGCCCCTCCCCTGGTTCCCAGGACTCCGGCTCATCATAAAAGGATACAACTCAGGTCTAGTCAGACAGGAGCCATAGATGTCAAACCAGGCCTGGTGTGCACGTTGCAGAGTGTGACAATCATTGAAAGTGGTTTTTACAACACAGCATCTTTTTGTGAGGCAAAGATGGAGGACACAGAAGCCCCAAGTCTGCTGTGGGATGGCCTTCTGTATGCTGTGAATAGTATTACTCCCATTGGTTAATAAAACGCTGACAGGCCTGTAGCTGGGCAGGAAGTTAGGCAGGAAAGCCAAACTGAGAATGATGGGAAGAAGGAGGGGGGAGTCAGGAGAGACACCAGCCAGCCAGTCACCCAAGGAACATGATGCCAGAGAGAACTAGTAAGCCACGGACCATGTGGCAATAAATAGGTAAATAGAAATGGGTTAATTTAAATGTAAGAGCTAGTTAGTGATAAGCCCAAGTCATCAGCCTAACAATTATAATTAATATAAGCCTCTGAGTGATTATTTGGAAACAGCTGCAGGACAAGGCAGGACAGAGAAAAGCCTTCCGTTTACACAAGTCTCAATTCTGTAACCCGAGGATGGAGACAGGGGGACATTTATGGTGTAAAGAAGCAGGCTGGCCTGAGAATGGGGAAAAGATGATGGGAGGTAAGGAGTGATGAAATGATGGGGTGATGGAGTGATGGGGTGATGGGGTGATGGAGTGATGGAGTGATGGAATGATGGAGTGATGGGGTGATGGAGTGATGGGGTGATGGAGTGATGGGGTGATGGGGTGATGGAGTGATGGAGTGATGGAATGATGGAGTGATGGGGTGATGGAGTGATGGGGTGATAGAGTGATGGGGTGATGGGGTGATGGAGTGATGGGGTGATGGAGTGATGGGGTGATAGGGTGATGGGATGATGGAATGATGGGATGATGGGCTGATGGAGTGATAAAGTGAAGGAGTGATGGATTGATGGGGTGATGGAGTGGTGGGGTGATAGGGTGATGGGGTGATGGAGTGATGGGGTGATGAGGTGATGGAGTGATGGGGTGATGGAGTGATGGGGTGATGGGGTGATGGAGTGATGAGGTGATGGAGTGATGAGGTGATGGAGTGATGGGGTGATGAGGTGATGGAGTGATGAGGTGATGGAGTGATGGGGTGATGGAGTGATGGGGTGATGGGGTGATGGAGTGATGGGGTGATGGAGTGATAGGGTGATGGGGTGATGGGGTGATGGAGTGATGGAATGATGGAGTGATGGAATGATGGAGTGATGGGGTGATGGGGTGATGGGGTGATGGGGTGATGGAGTGATGGGGTGATGGAGTGATGGAATGATGGAGTGATGGGGTGATGGAGTGGTGGGGTGATAGGGTGATGGAGTGATGGAGTGATGGGGTGATGGGGTGATGGAGTGGTGGGGTGATAGGGTGATGGAGTGGTGGGGTGATAGGGTGATGGAATGATGGAGTGATGAGGTGAGAGTGATGGGGTGATGGGGTGATGGAGTGGTGGGGTGATAGGGTGATGGAGTGGTGGGGTGATAGGGTGATGGAATGATGGAGTGATGAGGTGAGAGTGATGGGGTGATGGGGTGATGGAGTGGTGGGGTGATAGGGTGATGGAGTGATGGAGTGATGGGATGATGGAATGATGGAGTGATGGGGTGATGGGGTGATGGGGTGATGGAATGAAGGAGTGATGGGGTGATGGAGTGATGGAGTGATGGGGTGATGGGGTGATGGAGTGATGGGGTGATGGAGTGATGGGGTGATGGAGTGGTGGGGTGATGGGGTGATGATATGATGGAGTGATGGGGTGATGGAGTGATGGGGTGATGGAGTGATGGGGTGATGGAGTGATAGGGTGATAGGGTGATGGAGTGATGGCATGATGGGGTGATGGAGTGATGGGGTGATGGAATGATGGGGTGATGGGGTGATGGAGTGATGGGGTTATGGAGTGATGGGGTGATGGGATGAAGGAGTGATGGGATGATGGAGTGATGGAGTGATGGGGTGATGGAGTGATGGGGTTATGGAGTGATGGGGTGATGGAGTGATGGGATGATGGGATGATGGGATGATGGAGTGATGGGATGATGGAGTGATGGGGTGATGGAGTGATGAAGTGATGGAGTGATGAGGTGATGGGATGTTGGGGTGATGGGGTGATGGAGTGATGGAGTGATGAGGTGATGGGATGTTGGGGTGATGGGGTGATGGAGTGATGGAGTGATGGGGTGATGAGGTGATGGAGTGATGGCGTGATGGGGTGATGGAGTGATGGGGTGATGGAATGATGGAGTGATGGGGTGATGGAATGATGGAGTGATGGGGTGATGGAATGATGGAGTGATGGGGTGATGAGGTGATGGAGTGATGGAGTGATGAGGTGATGGGGTGATGGAGTGATGAGGTGATGGGATGAAGGAGTGATGGGGTGATGGAGTGATGGAGTGATGGGGTGATGGGGTGATGGAGTGATGGAGTGATGGGGTGATGATATGATGGAGTGATGGGGTGATGGAGTGATGGGGTGATGGGATGATGGAGTGGTGGGGTGATAGGGTGATGGGGTGATGGAGTGATGGGGTGATGGGGTGATGGAGTGATGGGGTGATGGGGTGATGGAGTGATGGAGTGATGGGGTGATGGGGTGATGAGGTGATGGAGTGATGAGGTGATGGGGTGATGGGGTGATGGGGTGATGGAGTGATGGGGTGATGGGGTGATGGAGTGATGGGGTGATGGAGTGATGGGGTGATGGGGTGATGGAGTGATGGAGTGATGGGGTGATGGAGTGATGGAGTGATGAAGTGATGGGGTGATGGGGTGATGGAGTGATGGAGTGATGAAGTGATGGAGTGATGGCGTGATGGGGTGATGGGGTGATGGGGTGATGGGGTGATGGGGTGATGGGGTGATGGGGTGATGGGATGATGGAGTGATGGAGTGATGGGGTGATGGGGTGATGGGGTGATGGAGTGATGGGGTGATGGAGTGATGGAGTGATGGGGTGATGGGGTGATGGGATGATGGGGTGATGGGGTGATGGATTGATGGGTGATGGAATGATGGAGTGATGGGGTGATGGAGTGATGGAATGATGGGGTGATGGAGTGATGGGGTGATGGAGTGATGGCGTGATGGGGTGATGGGATGATGGAGTGATGGAGTGATGGAGTGATGGGGTGATGGGGTGATGGAGTGATGGGATGATGGAGTGATGGCGTGATGGGGTGATGGGATGATGGAGTGATGGAGTGATGGGGTGATGGAATGATGGGGTGATGGAGTGATGGAGTGATGGGGTGATGGGGTGATGGAGTGATGGGGTGATGGAGTGATGGGATGATGGGGTGATGGGATGATGGAGTGATGGAGTGATGGAGTGATGGGGTGATGGAATGATGGGGTGATGGGGTGATGGAGTGATGGGGTGATTGGGTGATGGAGTGATGGGGTGATGGGGTGATTGAGTGATGGAGTGATGGGGTGATGGAATGATGGGGTGATGGAGTGATGGGGTGATGGAGTGATGGGGTGATGGGGTGATGGGGTGATGGGATGATGGAGTGATGGAGTGATGGAGTGATGGGGTGATGGAATGATGGGGTGATGGAGTGATGGGGTGATGGGGTGATGGGGTGATGGGGTGATGGGGTGATGGGGTGATGGAGTGATGGGGTGATGGAATGATGGAGTGATGAGGTGATGGAGTGATGGGGTGATGGAGTGATGGAGTGATGGGGTGATGGGGTGATGGAATGATGGGGTGATGGGGTGATGGAGTGATGGGGTGATGGGGTGATGGAATGATGGGGTGATGGAGTGATGGGGTGATGGAGTGATGGGGTGATGGAGTGATGGAGTGATGGGGTGATGGGGTGATGGGATGATGGAGTGATGGGGTGATGGAATGATGGGATGATGGAATGATGGGGTGATGGGGTGATGGAGTGATGGGGTGATGGGGTGATGGGATGATGGAGTGATGGGGTGATGGAGTGATGGGGTGATGGGGTGATGGGGTGATGGAGTGATGGGGTGATGGGGTGATGGGGTGATGGGTGGCCTGTGAACGTGTGGTCAGTTCAGGATTCTTCAGAGGTCACATGTTCAGAACACAATGACATTAGTAAGCTCTAAGGGTGGACTGTTCAGCTCTCTGACATCAAAACATCCCCCTCTGTGTAGGAACAAGTCAAGGGGCAGTGTGCCAGCTCACTGAAGACAGACGAGAACGTCCTCCAAATTCTGAACAACTTGGGCAACTGTTAGCACATGTCAGAGGAGTTACCTAGAGCGAAGCCGTGGGAGGGATTGCTTAGCTGCATGCCCTCTAAAGCTGGTGCTAGAAGCATGTGAGTAAAAGCAAGGGAAGCTAAGGGGTTTATTTGGCATTTCCCTTGGTTTTGAGGTCTAGGGATAAAGAGGTAGGAACCTTCCTGGCCTTCTCCATGTACACCCCCAGCATTTCCTGCACCCCAACCTCATTGTACAAGGTCTCAAGGTTATAGAGCACAGAGGTAAAGTATGAAATCCCTGGATTCAAGTGGCGGATCTCAATCTCAAGGCGAGATGTAGTCTTCCCTCCCTAGAGGTTAAAGTGTGGGCTGAGTTCCAGTTCTTGTTAGCTTGTGATTGGATCCTCTGACAATCCGAGTCTCTACAAATCACCTCATTAGTATAAAAGCCCTCATTAGCATAAAAGCCCTCATTAGCATAAAAGCCCTCATTAGCATAAAAGCCGAGGTACAGATCAAGGAAGCTGGTGTGTCGCTCTTCTCACCCAGTCACCCAGAAATTCCAGTAAGACCCATAGACGTGGTCGATCACAAATCGCAGCCCAGTACACACTCTTTGAGCTCTAGCTTCTTTTGTCAACATGTTGCATGAAGCAATCACTCCTTTTTGTTTCTCGGTGGTGTTAGAGAGATACTGAGTAATTCATTTTCCCATAGTGAGGAGCCCTTGGATATGAGTGGTCCTTGTGACTTGTTTTGGCTTTGAGTAATTGATACAGCAACTGAGACATTGTATTGACCTGGGATGTGACTCCATGGCAGAGCATCTAAAAGGCCTCGGGTCCATTCAGTTTCCAGCACTGAAAAAAAAAAAAAAAAAAAAAAAAAAAACCACAAAAGATGTGCAAGTTCCAGGGCAAGGTCTTAAGTCAACAGTTCTCAACCTGTGGGTCAGGACCCCCCTGGGAGCCACATAACAGATATCCTGCATATCAGATATTTACATTATGTTTCATAACTAGCAAAATTACAGTTCTGAAGCAGCAACAAAATAATTTATGGTTGGGGGTCACCACAGCATAGGGAATACATTAAAGGATCACAGCATTCAGAAGGTTGAGAACCACTGTCTTAAGAGGTCTGACACATTCCCATTCTTCTGCAGCACTAGCAGCAGGGACACGTTTCACAGTTAAGAGCCAGGCAAACCCCAGCAGCCAGAATGGTTGTTCTGTGTGTGTGGTAATATGCCTTCTCCCTCTCTCTCCCCTCTCCCACCTTGTCTCTTCTCTTCCCCATCCTTCCCCGAGTGTGTGTGTGGTGTGTGTGTGTGTGTGTGTGCGCGCGCGTGCTGGCCAGAGGACAATGAAGAATCATTCCTCAAGAGCCATCCACCTTGTTTCCCCCTGACCCGGAGCTCACCAGGTAGGCCAGGCTGTCTGGCCAGTGAAACCCAGGGGTGCCTGCATCTGCCTCCCCCAGTGCTGAGATTGCACGCATGCACCATCCATCACACCTGGTTACTTTCTGACATGGGCTCTGGGGACTGAACTCAGGTCCTTATGTTTGCAAGGCAAGCAGCAGTTTACCAGTGGGGCGATCTCCCGAGCCCAAATGGCTATTTCAAGTCATTAATCTTGGGGTGCTTTCTTACACAGCATGAGGTAATGGATGAGATACCCATATTCCAGTTCCTTTACAGCTACATGTTTCAATTCCTTGACTTTGACCTATTCTAGTAAGTTTCTGCTGAATTTTTAATTCATTCCTATATTTGTCTTAACATCTCTGGGTGCGCTGCAAAATATTTAAGACAAAGATCATGATTTACTTATTGTCAGAATTTATTGATAATATCAATCAGATTAAATATGTTTCATAATTTTTTTGTTTTGTTTTGCTTTTGGTTTTTGTTTCTTTTTGGTTTTCTGTTTTGTTTTGTTTTTTGTTTTTCAAGACAGGGTTTCTCTGTGTAGTTTTGGTGCCTGTCCTGGAACTCACTCTGTAGACTAGGCTGGCCCTGAACTCACAGAGATCTGCCTGCCTCTGCCTCCAGAGTGCTGGGATTAAAGGTGTGCACCACCACCACCTGGCTCATAAAAATTTTTAAGAAGCTGCAAAAATGCAGTAACTGTCAACCATTCTAAATTGTTTACATATAAAAGTATTAAACTAAAACCCCAATCAGGCGGTCTGCTTTTTGTTGTTGTTATAATTGTGGAGTAGCACATATCCTACTAATAGATCTCTAGGTAATAACTGCAAAATATGGAGAAGATATAATAAGACAACTATTCAGAGGCACCAGAAAGGGACGGAAAGCCACAGCAACAAGATAGATAATACCACCAAGATAAGGGAACAGCAGGGGTGAGGTCTGTATTTATAGATGTCTTTCCTGCGTGCATCCCCCAGACATCACAACATAAGTCAGTGTGAATTCAAGTGGAAAACAAAATTTAATTGGTTTTGGAAGTCAGGGGGCAGAGCGTGGCATAGGAGAGTACTTAAATGGCATGGGGTAGAGGAATCTTAGAGGGTAAAAGGCCATAGTTACCACCCTGTAGACAGAAGTTTCTCTGATCCCACCTGGCCCCGAGGTGCAGACAAATCTCTCCCACCATGGTCCCAAAGCCACCTATAAAATAATTGTTCAGAGGCTTATTACATTAATTATATTAATTAATTAATTACAAACTGTATGGCCTATGGCTCCAACTTCTGGCTAGCTAGCTTTTTCATCTTAAGTTAACCCATTCCTATTCATCTATTTGTTGCCATGTGGCTGTGGCGTTACCAGTCTGCTGGCGTCTTGTTGCTCCTTGGGGGGTGGGCTTGTGTCTCCCCTGACACCACCCTTGTCTCGTCTTCAGTTTGAATGTCCCGCCTAACCTTATGCTGCCTCGCCATTGGCCAAATAGCTTTATTTATCAACCAATCAGAGCAACACATATTCACAGTGTACAGAAAGACATCCCACCGAACCCTCCCCCCCCAACCTGTTTATATTGTTCTAGGTGTGTGTTAGCTCAGTGGTAGAGACAGAACTTGCCTATCAATACTCCAAGCTCTAGGTGTAGTCCCTCATTCCACAGTTAAAAAAACAAATAACCTTGGTCAAATCCTTGAGTGAGGAAAAGAATCAAAATGAAATAGGTCACAATGGACAAAACCCCACAGTTCAGAGGATGCAGCAGACTCTAGTCTCCATGTGTTACCTACTATGGCAGTGGCCTAGTTTGCTTTGTGTTGCTGTGACAACCACCCTGACTAAAGAACTTGGGGGAGGAAGGCCTTCTCCAGTTTTTAACTCCAGGTTTCCCTCTGTCCTTGAGCGGGAGTCAAGGCAGTAGCAGCAGGGTCACAAAGCAGCCTTGTGACATCACACCTGAGGACAGAAAACAGCAAACGCACACATGCCGCCTGCTTGGTTTTGCTCAGCTGGCTTTCTTCACTCTTAGGTGGTCCAGGGCCCTGCCCCTGAAGTGCTGTTGCCTACATTCAGAGTGGGTCTTCTATCCCCACATCAGGTAAGGCAACCAAAACAGTGCTCCACAGACATGCCCACAGCCTGATCTAAGGAACTCCGAGGTGACTCTACGTTGTGGAGAGCTAAAATTTAAAGCTAGCCATCACATACAATGGAAAGATCACTCTGCCTCAAAGATCACTCTACCTCCAAAAAGACTCAGAAAAAGCAAGGCATTCTATCTAGAGAAAATGAAGGCAAATGAAGCCAATTCTGAGACGACCCAGATACTGGAATTAGCAGACAAGGCCCTTAAATCAACCATTATTAAAATAATTAAAATGAATATGTAACATAAAAGTTTAAGAATGTGAAAATGTATAAAAATGAAAAGTATAAAAATCTGTAGTGGTAGTATTAGAGGGCATACTGCTGTGGAACAATCTTTTTGTACACTGTAAATACATATTACTCTCACTGGTTAATAAAGAGCTGACTGGCCAATAGCTAGGCAGGAAAAGTTTAGGCAGGACTTATGGACAAAAAGAAAGTGTGAGGAAGAAGAAAGGCAGAGTTACGGGTGCTAAGAAACGTGGAGAGAAGCAAATGAATATGCCATACTGAAACTGTCCTACCACATGGTGGAATGTAGATAAGACATATTGGTTCATTTAAGACATAAGTGCTAGTTAGTAACAAGCCCAAGCTATCGGCCAAGCATTTACAATTAATAATAAGTCTCTGTGTGGTTATTTGGGGAGCCAGCTGGTGGGACAGAGCTGACTGGTCCCCACAAAAAACTCCACCCACAGCACACCATAGAAAAGGTAGCTACAGGTGAGCCCATACTGATAAATGATTGACTAAATAAACAAGTTATCCAAAGGCTAGTTCATCCTAACATAATTAATTATAGGATGGGAAGAAACAGAGCACAATTATCAGAGGGCAAGACTCTGGCAGGCATGTAAAGATGGATGTCAAATTAGTAGGTGAAAGTTTGAGGGGAAACAATATTTGCCTAATTTAACAAGAGTCTCCAAATTGTTAATTACTAATTTGAATGACAATATAAAACAATACTGTTAGCCGGGCGGTGGTGGCGCACGCCTTTAATCCCAGCACTCGGGAGGCAGAGCCAGGTGGATCTCTGTGAGTTCGAGGCCAGCCTGGACTACCAAGTGAGTCCCAGGAAAGGCACAAAGCTACACAGAGATACCCTGTCTTGAAAAAAAAAAAATACTGTTTACACAGAGAAAAACAATCACAAGAAACCTCCAGGTGCTACATTTCAAACCACTGAAAGCAGTGATGACTGTGTTTGTCCCTTACCGTGTGCATGAGGGGCACATGACCTCTGGGGTGCTCTTGTTAAATATGTGACCCCAGTAACTCTGACTAAGACATTAGGAAAAGCTAAATCAAGGGTGTCCAACAAAATGACTTCCCACTCCCCTTCCGAAGAGGTCAAGTTGGGCAGGAGAGGGGAAGCCGAGGATGTGCCAGAGACTGGTGCAGATAAAAGAGATAGACACCTTATTGCTCATGGCAGTGGATGCGGTGAAAACAGGTCAGGTGGAGTGTAGGGGAGGCTTTCACATCTTTGTGCAGGTATTTTAAACTGAGGAATTACATATATATTTACCTTTCCATTCTCTTGCTCTCCTTCATTTCCAATTGAGCATAATTTAATTAGACTAGCTTGAAATTTTTACTTCTGTCTAATGGATTACTAACTATTATGGTGAACTTAATGGTTTGACAATAATCTAGATTTTTAAAAAGAATCAGGGGGAATAACAAATTAAACATTTCCTCTCACCTTTTGGCATTAGAGAAAACTAATATTCCCACAAAGGTTGACGCTCTGAGATAACAATTAAATCCTTATATTAACAGATGCCTCCACAACCTTGACCGTTTGCATATTGTTTCTTTCCAGTTAAAATTGTAACCAAGATATGGATGGTGATGCTGTTCTTCTCTAGGTGCTTGTGGGGGGGAAGGGGAGGGGTGTGCTCAATATTTAACAGTCCAGGCTCTCATAAATCTCTGCCGGTCATCTGAACAGTTACTCACGAACCCCATAGACCTCAGCCTTTTCATCCTTAGAATGAGATGCATCAATTAAGACACGTGGGGTTCTCAGCTCCACTGTATCATGGTTTTGCTGAAAACCACATGCTCTACCTACTTGTTTTTAACGTTCACAAGAACCAAGGATTGGTTGAAGGCTGGGAAGTTGTGATTCTACTCACCAAATAGAAGAGTGAAGAAACACTATTTAAAGAACGTTCCACCTCTGAGGACTTTTAAGAAGGTGAAACATATTCCTGAGTTCTGTCTGGAACACAGATATAAATATCACCACCTCCCTGCTCCCGGCTTAACCTATAGTGGGTTGTTATCTCTTAAGAAGGTCTCCTAAGAAGGTAAAAGAAGGTCCTTGGGGGCTGAGGGCATAGTGTGTCGTTCTCCTGGTGGCAGCTGGTTATGAAGGGCAGCCTTTGGTACCATTTAGATCCCAGACACACACACACACACACACACACACACACACACACACACACACACACACATCTAAATAGTCTTTGAATGCAACCACAATCAAACCTGCCTAATAGAGACTTCAGCCACCCGCCTCTGGGGACCTGCAATCACATCTTATTGTCATTCTGGTGTGCAAATGTTAGGAAGTACATGCAATTAAAATCAGTCTGTGATTGTAATCAGCAGTTATTAATTTCTCATTTTCCTTGGCTGCCAGTGCACTTTTGAGAATCTCTAGTTCAGGGTGGAGGGATGACTCAGAGGTTAAAGGTGCTTGGCAGCAAGCCTGAGTTTAAACTCCATGAAGTAAAGAACTGACTCCAAGTTGTCCTCTGCCCTCCAACATCTGCAGGTCCCCCTTAAATAAATGTAAATAAAAATCACGCCGGGCGGTGGTGGCCCACGCCTTTAATCCCAGCACTCCGGAGGCAGAGCCAGGCGGATCTCTGTGAGTTCGAGGCCAGCCTGGACTACCAAGTGAGTCCCAGGAAAGGCGCAAAGCTACACAGAGAAACCCTGTCTTGAAAAAAAAAAAAATCAATCCACAAGCCTTCCAGCAAAGTGGCCAAGGCCTCATCCATTCATTTCTTCTTGAACTTTCTTCTATTTCCAAGCTCTCTTTCCCTTCCTCTCCCACCCTGCCAAGTTCAGCAAAGCAGGAGTTCGAGAGTGTTTGCAATGACTGCTATTTCCTGCCTCCACCAGGGGTATTGGAACTCTGAAGGAAAATTCCTGGAAAGAGGCAGAGACCACAAAGGCTAATTGAGGGGTCAGAACATCAGTGACTGCAGAGGTTGGAACGCTGTTAAGTTCAGAGCCCAATCATTTTGGATTATCTTTGGTCCCCTTCTATGGTCATTTACTGCCCTCCCCTGTATGAGATAAACTTTGATGTATTGTGGTGGTATTGTGTTCCCCAAAATATTGTGCACCCTAATAAACTTATCTGGGGTCAGAGAACAGAACAGCCACTAGATATAGAGGCCAGAAAATGGTGGCACACACGCCTTTAATCCTAGCATTCCAGTGGCAGAGATCCATCTGGATCTCTGTGAGTTCAAGACCACACTGGAAACGCTAGGCATGGTGACTCACACCTTTAATCTCAGGAAATGAGCCTTTAATCCCAGGAACTGATGGCAGAAAGCAGAAAGGTATATAAAGTGTGAAAAACCAGGAACTAGAGCTGGTTAAGCTTTTAGGCTTTTGAGCACAGTTCAGCTGAGATCCATTCTGGATGAGGACTCAGAGGCATCCAGTCTGAGGAAATAAGATCAGCTGAGGAATTGCCTAGGTGAGGAAGCTGTGGCTTGTTCTGCTTCTCTGATCTTCCAGCATTCACTCCAATACCAGGCCCTGGGTTTGTTTTTATTAACAAGATCTTCTAACAATTCCTGCTACATCTATACAATCAGATCCCTAGCTTCTAAACCCAAATGCTAAGAATATGGCCAGATGGCATTGGAGGTCCACAGCAGAGGGTTCCCATTGCTTTGCTGCAACCCGCCTTCCTGATACAACTCACAGTGTATTTGAAAAGTTTGTTGGCTTATGGCATTCTTTGTTCTGTTCCCTTAAGTCTCAGGAAATGCATGTATCCAGAAATGACAGTTTTGGCCCACCTTAAGCCGAACCGGACCGCAGAAGGATTTCTGGCAGTTAAATAAAAGTCAGCATTCCTCAGGAACGTATGAAACAGGTTCTAAAAGGAGTCATTCCCCTGCCTCTCTGGCAGAAGGGGCATACAGCTCTCCATTGACATATGCCCATGGTTGCATATCAAGGCCCATGCTGGCCTCCAGGTTCCTACAGAGCCTGTTCACGAGTACCTGTCATACACTTCAAACCGCCAACTCTAGCATCCTGGCCCTTCTCACCTCCTCCTCTACCCCAAATTCCTAGGCCTGTTCTAGCTCACAGGCTTCCCTTCTCCCAGATACCTATTCCTTCCCTATATAATGGCAAGGTCCCGTTCCCACCCCCACCCCCCAATCTCCCCATCTCTACTGTTCTCTCCTGCTATTCCTCCTTCTTGTAGATAGCCCGGGCCATCTTGCTATCTAAAAGACTTGCTGCTTTCTCTCTCTGCTCCGAATTCTTCCAGATGCCTTGATAGTTCCTTTTTCTTATCTACAATGAAAACCTACCTCTTTAATCGTCAAATGGGCCATTTTGATGGTTTCTTTACTGTGTCCCCTCACACACAATTAAAACCTCACGTAACTGATGTCACATTGGAACACGGGATCTGTGTTCTTGGGCCATGGCCACTCATGTTTGGCTCCATAATAAACCCTGTCTTAAGTCACTTTGAGGTGAGAGCTGTATTTTCTTGCAACAAGATGTATTTGCTGAGAATGAAGGCTCACTGAACTGGGATATCCTACTAGAGCATTTTAAGTACTGATCATAGGATCCCAACATCTGAGGCGAACAATTGCCCATTGAAATCCAAAGATACTACTCAACTTCCACAACTCATGTGGGTTGTGTTACTCACATAACAGACAGGGTAGGCCAGGCGCACTCTACAAAAGCAGTAGGGGAAAAAGACAATTTGCTGGGCGGGAAAACCCTGAACTATCTGAAGCACTTTCTTTTACTTGGAAGCTAATTAACTCAGGCATGGTATCTTCACACATATGATGCCAATGCTTGGTCCTTGAAGGGCCACAGCAACACCATGGCCCCAGCCTCCACTAGGTGTGGTGGTAATCTAATTATACTGAAATGTGATTTTGATTGTATGTTAATAAATAAAGTTGCCCGGGGGTCAGAGCTATTAGAGCCATAGCAAGAGTGTGGCGGTGGTGGCACACGCCTTTAATCCCAGAAAGCCAGCCTTTAATCCCAGGGAGTGGTGGTAGAAAGCAAAAAGATATATAGGGCGTGAGGACCAGAAACTAGAAGCATTTGGCTGGTTAAGCTTTCAGGCTTTGGAGCAACACAGTTCAGCTGAGAGCTATTGGGATGAGGACACAGAAGCTTCCAGTCTGAGAAAACAGGACCAGCTGAGGAACTGGTGAGGTGAGATAGCTGTGGCTTGTTCTGTCTCTTTAAATAGAGGAACAGACAGGAAATAGAGGGCTCATTCGGGAAGCTGGGACACTGCAGGCGGAAGGGTGAGATTTCAGCTCTGAGCTCTGACCTCTCGGCTTTCTCTTTTGCATTATTTCTGTGTTTCTTATTTAATAAGACGGTTGGTTACATCTATAACTAGGCCTGAGGTTTTTTTTTTTTTGTTTTTTTTGTTTTTTTTTTTTTTTCTTCTTTCGAGACAGGATTTCTCTGTGTAGTTTTGGTGCCTGTCCTAGATCTCGCTCTGTGGACCAGGCTGGCCTCGAACTCACAGAGATCTGCCTCACAGAGATCTTAAAGGAGTGCGCCACCACCGCCCCGCTCTGCTAACCCAGCACCGGCGTGTCCACTCGTGCTAACGGTGGGGAGGTGAGCGGTCGCTCATTCGAGACCCTCAACTTCCTCAGAGGTGGCGGAGGGTGCAGGCAGGCACCCCGCCAACATCTCCAGCTCAGCTTCCTAGCCGAGGGAGGCGTGAGGACGCGGGCGCAGCGGGCGCAGCGGGCGCAGCGGGCGCAGCGGGCGCAGCGGGCGCAGCGGGCGCAGCGGGCGCAGCGGGCGCAGCGGGCGCAGCGGGCGCAGCGGGCGCAGCGGGCGCAGCGGGCGCAGCGGGCGCAGCGGGCGCAGCGGGCGCAGCGGGCGCAGCGGGCGCCTGCCGGCCGACGAGCACGCGCACTAGGTGCCGTCGGGTCCTCAGGCCCCGTCCCTCGGGCGGTGCCCCGTCCCTCGGTCCTCGTGCATGCCCAGCTGTGCTTTTTCCCGTGGGGCTCTGGGGCACGCGGGAGATTTGTCGTTCATGGCGGCTTCTTGCTCCCTAGGTTGCTCCTCTGCTTCTTGTGTCTGTAGCCGCCGGGGCACGCGGGGCCACCCCTCGCTGCTGGAGAAGCGGCTCTCGGAAGATTCGCGCCGCCACCGGCTGCTGCAGAAGTGGGCGAGCATGTGGAGCGCGGACGCGGCGGAGGCGGAGCCCGAGCCGTGCGTGGAGAAGGCGGCGGTGGCGGCGGTGGCGGAGGCGGATCCCGAGCCGGGCGAGGAGAAGGCGGCGGCGGCGGCGGTGGCGGAGGCGGAGCCCGAGCCGTGCGTGGAGAAGGCGGTGGCGGCGGTGGCGGAGGCGGCGGCGGTGGCGGCGGAGGCGGCGGCGGTGGCGGCGGAGGCGGTGGTGGCGGCGGTGGCGGAGGCGGCGGCGGAGGTGGCGGCGGCGGCGGCGGACGCGGCGGACGCGGCGGCGGCGGCGGCGGCGGCGGAGGCGGCGGCCGGGGAGAACCCGCTCGTGTTCCTGTGCTCGCGCTGTCGCCGGCCGCTGGGCGACTCGCTCACCAGGGTGACCAGCCAGGAGGACAGCAACTGCATCCTCTTGCACTGTCAGTTCGGGCCCGGGGGGCATGAGGGGTTCCTGGGTTCCACGGGGAGCAGAGGGGAGGAGGGGCCTTCCCGTCAGCGGGCTCGGCCATCCCCAGGAGGGTTGAGCATGGTTGAGCGTCGTTGTGAACAGTTGTTCAGAAACAAATGACCGAGCGTCTCAGCTAGGTACTTCCTTCAGGGGCGTGCCCAGGTTTTTCAGATCTGGTGGGCTCTGTTGGCCGATGGCCCTTTCAGTTCCAAGTGTGAAGACCATCCAGCTGCTTTGAGGGGACTTGGGGGCATGTCCAACAGCTTGTGCCAAAGTGAGGGCTAACAACATGCGATAACGGGGACGATTGAGTGAGTGCATGAATGCTATAAGGCCAGTGAGTGAGGAGGCGGTTTCTTTGCTGGGTGATCCACCCAGCATTGCCACCATTAATTTGGACAGCCTAAAATTGGGATGGGACTTGTCTGTTTTTTGTTTTTCGAGACAGCGTTTTTCTGTGTAGTTTTGGTGCTTGGATCTGGCTCTGTAGACCAGGCTGGCCTGGAACTCGCAGAGATCCACCTGGCTCTGCCTCCCGAGTGCTGGGATTAAAGGCGCGTGCCACCGCCACCTGGGAACTTTCTTAATATATTTATAAACTCATCTTTCAACCCCAGTAGTTTTTTATTTTTTAACATATACAAAAAATAGGGGCTGGAGAGAGGACTCGAGGGTCAAGAGCACTTGCAAAGGACCTGGGTTCAGTTCTCGGCACCGACGGGCTGGTTTACAACCGTTGGTAACTCCAATTCCAGGGGATCTGACGCCACCACGCATGCACTTGCAGCACATGCAGGCAAAACACTCAAAAATAAATTAATAAAAATTTAAAAAATGTGTGACTTCCCCATTGCTTGTGTAATTATCACCAGTGTCTTTCCAATCCCCACGGGAATGTCAAGTTTGGGTGCTGGAAAATTTCTCTTTGTTATCTTTATATGTAGATACTAACCTGGGTCCTGCTCCCCCACCCCCCGCCCCCAGGAAGGGACCCAGGCTTGTGTTGCCTAAGTGTAGACAAGCTTTAGAAAGGAACCAGGAAATGGGGGGACTTGGAGAATCTGTCCTCGAGTGCACACCGCGCAGAGGCGTGACGGTGGACTCTCGTGGAACAAGCAGGGAGGGAAGGCTAACTACTGTAGCAGCCGTCCAGGCAAGAGGTGGTCTGAGCTTTCAGGGCCCAGGGAAGGTTTGTGAGGCAGAGCTTGCTTGGCATGATACCCAGAGCTGTAAACACCAAAATACACTCATGGAATTACATCCCGGCTTCTAATCAGAGCCACTGAATATGTGGGCATGGGGTTTACCAAGGCGACTCTGGAAGAGGGTGAACTGGAGAGATTGCTTCTCCATTTTCCTCTGGGAGTGTTTTCTGTTGCTTCTCTGGTCCAACTGTGACGTGTCCAAGCCCAAGATGTCTGTCTGGGGACCTGCTCCGTTACTTTTAGAGGAGCTCTGTGTTGGATCTGGAGGTGCAGGGATGACCATCTTCCTTGGTCTTGACCTTGATTTCTCTCTGCCTGGTAGTTGTTCTTTGTAGCTTGCGATTCTCACAATCCAAGCTCTGTCGTTGATGTTCCTGGGTAATGTTGTTGGCTTTATTAATACTGTTAGTTGTCAAAGAAGGATATGAAGTAATTCCTACTCCACCTTCTTTTTCCAGAAGGCCCCTGCACCTTTAGTTTTGAACCATGTAATGGGCTCCGTCTTTGGGCTCCTCTTTTTCCCTATCCCTCTGAGTTCTAAAATAAAAATTAAAGTTGAGTTAAAAGTTGTTTTTTTTTAATGAAGTGCTGCTGCTCTCTCCCAGGTGTTTCCTCCAATGTGTCTGTGGATAAAGAACAGAAACTGTCCACGTGTAAAGGCGAAGAAGGCTGGTAAGTAAGGTGTTGATGTGAATATTGCGTCATAGAAAATGTTTAATTTTAAGGAAAAGTCTCCCACCATTCTGTGAGACTGCTTGAGATGTAACTTTCAATGGTCACTGAACACATATAAAAGAAGTAAAAACCCATTATTCGGTGGTGAGAGCCCCTTTCGATAGGAAAGTGGAAGTTTCTAAGTTTCTGAAGGGGTCGCTGACACAGACTTTAGGGCTTTGGGTTTGGTGCAGAAGAAGAGGGGAGGTAAATGTAGAACATATCTGTCTTAAAATCTCCAAGTCTGAGGCGCCCTGTCCCAGTGCCGCCGCCTCTTCCATGTCCCGGCACAGACAGGAAGTACTAATCCAGAATCCGTGTCCACAGCCGACTGGGTACACAGACAGGCCGTTTGTGGCCTTAAACAAGCAGTCCTGACCACAGCACAGCAGTCCTAGTTTTGTTCCGTGTGGCCACTGCTGGGGCTGAAGGACAGCCACCTTGTCATAGCTGTCATCTAGTGGTTGCAAGTGCTGTCCTTGGCACATGAACGGAAGCCCCGCCTTTTGTAGTTGCTACCCCAAATAGGAACCGTGTCTTGCTGAGGTGTGGAGATTAACGTTAGGTAGTGCCAGAGAAGCAAAGGTGGTACCGACATTAGAGCTTTAATAATGCTGGAATATCCTGTTCAAATAAAGTCGAGTGCAGCGGTACAGAAACTCAAGGGAAATTACATGGATATTGGTAAAGATAATGTGTACGCGTGTCAGGTTATGTTGCTGGCAGGTGGATGGTTACAATTTAGAAATATCACCTTTGCTTTTTAGATTTATTTATTATTTTGTGTGTATGAGTCTTTGCACGTATGTATGTGTGTTCATCATGCGTGTGCCTGATGCCCACAGAGGTCAAAAGAGGGCGCTGGATCCCCTGGAATTAGGAATAGTAGACAGGTGTGAGCTGCTGTGTGGGTGCTGGGACTGAACCTGGCTCTCTGCAAGAGCGGCCAGTGCTCTGAACTGTTGAGTCATCTCTCCAGCTGTCTCCTGGAAATCTCAACTTTAGATCTCGTCTCATGTTGTGGCCGAGGAAAACAAGCCGGGGAGTTCGCCCCTCACTAGGCTGCGGCACTGACTGCGGTCCATCCAGGGTGTTGGTGTTGGCCTTACTGCTCTGCAGTGTTCTTTCCTCCCTGCTTCCAGCTCAGTCTTCTGATGTAACCTCCCCCATTATGTCGTGGCGTGTCCCAGGTCCACTGTCTGTGCTTAGTGTTTTCCTGAAATCAGCTTGCAGGTAGCTGGAGCTCCGCTGCAGTGGAGCAAACAGTAGATCACGCAGTTGTTGCTTGTCTTGCTAAGCCTGTGGTCTGCTCTCGGGTGCTGAACAGTGTACAGCCTTGTTGACAGCAGTGTGACGTGGAGCTGACTGTTCTTTAGCAATCAGAACTGGTTGAGAGTTGAGAAGGGAACCGTCCTTCTCACTCAGTGGGCTGAAGGGGCTCGTCTACTTGTGTCTCCTGAACCTGTCATCTGTATCGCCTTCAGTTGTCCTGGGTCTCACCAGGCCTTGTGAAATACTCGATTGCTTTAGGGTGTCCTTTCTACTGAGTGTCCAGCTGAGCCATTCAAGTGGTCAGCAGGAGCCCAGGGGTGGGCTCCAGAAGTACGGCTCCCCTGTTTTTCTGATCCGTCCCTCGTTGAGGATCTTAGGATTGAGCAGGTTCCTTGATTAAAGTCATTTGTGGTTTCTGGTAGTGCTTCTCAGTCTTGTTCAATGATAGTCTGATGGTAGCCACACACTCCTGCTGTTCCCCAAGATTATTCTAGTTCTGGATCAGTTGGATTGTGATGAAGTAGCTGACCATGCTATCACTACAGTTCTGGGGGTACATTGTCTAAGGGCCACGTTCAGTGGTAGCCTTCTTGATGACAGTCCCAGGTGGTGCAGAGTATACTGTGGCAAGATGGAACCTTGTGTGGGTGTGTGTCTCTTCTGGTCTCTCCCTCTTATAAAGCCACTGGGACTCTACCATGATGACTTGTCCAGTCTTAGTCACCTTCAAGAGACCCCAGGTGGGTCTGAGGTTCGTGTACTGTCTCACTGGAGTTTCTTCACGAGCTTGGGAAGACAGATCACATTCAAATGGTACCGAGATGTGAGAGGGCTCATGTGAGCTCTTGCAGGTATTGTGACTAATTTTGAAAATTCAGATTATCCATTTATTATCAGTATATCCTAGGCGTTAAAATCTCAGGTTTTTCTAAATCTTTTTTCTTGATTACAATATTGACAATGTGTTGTAGCCTCCTAATTATTATGAAGTTGATATAGATAGCTACATATACAGACATATACATATATACATATATACATATATATATACACATATATACATATATATATACATATATATATGTCCTATATCTATATCATGTAGATCTGCCTCTTCACTGTTGGAGAACTTCTGCCTTGGATGATCAGGGTGTTTGTAGCTCAGTGGGTAGAGCACAGTGTGTACAAACCCTTGGTTCAGAGCCCAGCACGGTGGTGCACACCATCATCCCTGCACTTGGTGGAGGCAGGAGGATCATAGAGAGAGCAACATAGAGAGCTAGCCTTAGGATCCGTAAGACTCAGAATGCCCTTGGACTCCCAAGAAGAAGGCCATGAAGAATTGGCATTTCAAAATTGGTTAAGAAAGGAGTCCCTTTGGTATTCTAGAAGACTAGAAATATGAATTTAGTTCTTCACTATAATAAAGAATTGTCTGGTTTTTTGTTTTGTTTTGCCTGTTTTCTGTATTTTTCAAAAATGCAAGGAAATATTTGTATTCTGCAAGATTTCTAAAAAGCATTAGGAAATAATGTGAATTAGGTGCTACAGGCCCCTAATTTCAGATAGTTTTTTAATTAAAAAATGTTTAGTGATGCTTTGAGAATTTCATGCATTGTATTGATCATATTCACCCTCCTCACTCTATCTTTTTCCCAGCTCTGTCTTCCCACTTCTTACCTCCAAAACTTCAGGCTTCTTTCATAACCTATCAAGTCCAGTTTGTGTGGCTTCTATACTCCGTGTGTGTGGCTGTCCACGGATCATGGTCCACCTACCAGGGCTTCACCCTTAGAGAAAACTGGCTCCTCTAGAAGCCGTCAGCCAGCCACAGCTTTGATCACTTGAAAAGCCATATGGAAAGCTATATGTGTATATATTGAGTTCCATTGGGGTTACCCTATACTGGGATTATGCTCATCCTAGAAGCCCTGGGTTGCCAAATAAAAAACCCAGTGCTAGATATGGGAAACCTCAGAACAATGTCAGATGTCTCAGTGGCCTTCAGTTGACTGTCCTTTTAAAATAGGAAATACAAAATTAAATCAGTTGATATCAGTGCCTCTTAATTTATCCTAGTAAAGATGTGACCCTAAGATCTTGTGTATCAGGAAAGAACAATTTAAGAAGAAAAGAAAATGACTATACTTTCCTTACTTGAGGTACTTTTATCATGCTTGTTTAATTTCTTAGATTTTTCTCCTAAAAAATTTTAAAACAGGCCGGGCAGTGGTGGCGCACACCTTTAATCCCAGCACTCTGGAGGCAGAGGCAGGTGGATCTCTCTGAGTTTGAGGCCAGCCTGGTCTACAGAGAGAGATCCAGGACAGGCACCAAAACTACACAGAGAAACCCTGTCTCGAAACACCCTCCCCCCACCCAATTTTTTTAAGTAATTTTTATCCATTTATTAATTGATTACTTTGTATTTGGCATCTTTTGAAACTAGACAAGTTTAAATCAAAATTTTATCCATAAGCCAACTCTCATGGAAAAACCACTAAGCAAGCAGTGTTCCATGTTACAGAGCACATAGTCTATGGTGGGTCATGATTTAATGTCTGAGTAGAAGGCCGGGTCCCAGACACGTGCTCCCTCAGTCCGTGAGATGCTCACCAGGGTCAGTGACAATGAACTGAGGGTGTGCATGCGTATCAAAGAGAGGGCCTTTCAGCCAAGTGTGATGATGCCCCGTAACCTCAGCACTCCAGAGGCTGAGGTGGGGAGGGTGGTCGGGAGTTTACAGCACCTTGGCTACCCAGCAAGCCCTCTCCTTAAAAATAATAATGATAAAGCCATGCGGTGGTGGCAGGTCAGGGCTACATATCCAGACTCTGTCTCAAAAAACCTAAAACAAAACAAAAACAAACAAAAAAGAGGGTTGTTCCAACCTTACTGGATTAGAATTTCTATCTTCCATGTTATCATTATTATTGTTTTGTTTTTCAAGACAGGGTTTCTCAGTGTAGCTTTGGAGCCTGTCCTGGATCTCACTCTGTAGACCAGGCTGGCCTTGAACTCACAGAGATCCGCCTGGCTCTGCCTCCCGAGTGCTGGAAGTAAAGGTGTGCACCACCACACCCAGCTGACTTTCTTTTTAAGAAGGAATGGTTTATTTGGACTCAGACTTAGAGGGACCAGTCAGTCAGTGGGAAAGACAGTCACATTACATCTCAGTCAGAAAACAGAGAGAGGAATCCCCAGCTCCCTTTATTTTCTCAGAATTTTTAAGATTGGGGGTGGTAGTATCCCTGGCTAGCTTTGAACTCAGTGATCCTCCTGCCTCATTCTTCCAAGTGCTAGGATCGCCATAATGTTTCATAGTGAACCTATCTATATAAAAGAAAAGGGGTGGAATATTTTGTCCTAAAGGTCACAATATTGAAGTTACTTTTCTCCTTAAAAGTTAAATTTAGGGTCGTGGTACCTTTTAGGGGCAGGGCTGTCATGCTGAGGAGCCTGGGTTCACTGCAGAGGTGTTTGCCCAGTGTGGCATGGGGTCACAGTTCAGAAAAGTACTTCAATGCCATCAGTCTCTTCAGCTCATCTCTTCTTTTTCACAGGATGGTTTCTTCTAGTTCTCTTCTTTTTTTTCTTTTCTTTTATATAAAATGATTTTATTATTGTTTATTTTATTTTATGAGCGTTATTGTTTTGCCTGCATATATGTCCTTGTGAGGGTGTCAGGTCCCCTGAAACTAAGGCTGCAGACAGCCGTGAGCCGCCATGTGGGAGCTGGGGATTGAACCCAGATCCTCTGGGAGAACAGCCAGTGCTCTTACCTGCTGTGCCGTCTCAGCAGCTCCAGAAGGCTTGTTATTTGACAGATGATGTGAAATTGCTACATGGATAACAGACTTAAAGAAGGGAAGGAATTGCGTGTCCTTCCTCGCGTTGAGTTATGTGGGAGCTGGCACCAGACTTCCTTTTTTCATGGCCCAGGCTGCTGCTGCTGCTGCTTTTTTAAAAATACATTTTCGCCGGGCGGTGGTGGCGCACGCCTTTAATCCCAGCACTCGGGAGGCAGAGCCAGGCGGATCTCTGTGAGTTCGAGGCCAGCCTGGGCTACCAAGTGAGCTCCAGGAAAGGCGCAAAGCTACACAGAGAAACCCTGTCTCAAAAAAAAAAAAAAATACATTTTCAATACTTTTTTAAATAATAACACTCCACAACCCTAGAGAGCTGTGGAGAACACAAGCTGGAGGACAATGTTGAGGCTGTCTAAATCTTATTTTTTCAGACTTAGTTATTTTTATTGTGTGTTTATGGGTGTTTTGCCACATGCAAGCCTGGTTCCCTGGAGGCCAGAAGAGGTCATCGGATCCTCTAGAACTGGAGTCAGGGAGGGTTGTGAGCTGCCATAGGGGTCCTGGGAACTGAACTCAGCTCCTACAGGAGCAGCAAGTACTCTTAACTACCTACATCTATCTCTCTAACCCTGAGGTTGATAATCAAGAGTTGGTTCCACAACTGACTACTTTTTAGAAGCCAAACTTGAAAGCGTCCATGTTTCTGGAAAGTCACGTAGAGCAAGCTTTGGTTTCTCAGGGTTGCTCTGCTTGCCCCTGGCCTTGAGCTGTGGTGACTGCCGGGGGTGGGGGGGTGGGGGGGTGGGGTGGAGGAGGCTTATTCCGACAGTGAAATATTTATAACGGAAGCTGGATGCACAGGGCGAGCTGGACAAAGCCGTTAGGGAGAGATGAGATTGTGTGGTACGGCTTCCTCAGAAGGTCTCCACCAACAGGGAGAGGCTGTCTTCAGTCACTCGGGGGTAGAGGAATATTCGGCCTTCGAGCTGGCAGTGTCAGAGCTGCAGAGCTGATGCTTGTTCCTCTCCAGACTGAAACTCGGTTGTACCACATCTCAGTTACAATTTAGGGTCCTCCAAAAAGCAAATCGTGTCGGAAGACAAGGAGCTTCTCAATCTGGAAAGCAGAGCTAAAAGAGAGAAGTCTATAAAGCAGGTAATTTTGCTCTAAATTTATGCCCTTGTTTGAACAGTTTCCGGCGGTGACCAGATGACCCCTCCACATGGCCCTGTGATGTCATCTGTTTTGCTTTTAGCACTTTAGCAGTGAGAAAGTGCTCACCATCCATTAGGGAGCTGAGCTGTGTCAGGAACAGTGAACACATTCCATGCTGAGCTCAAAACAGTGCTCATTCTAAACCAGAAATGTAGCCTGGAGCAAAGCAAGATTTAAATTGTTTAAAAATATTTTTATGTGTCTGCATGTATGCATGTGCACCATGAGTGTGCTGGATGTCTCTGGAGGCTGGAAGAGGGTGTCGGATCCCCAGTCAGGTCTCAGGGTTGAGCCAGGGTGGTCAGCAGCAGGTGCCTTTGCCTGCTGAGCCATCCTGTGGCCTTAAGCGGATTGGCTTGCCTGGTGTTCGGCTCATTGCTGTGCACTCATGTTTCTTGAGACTGACGGGATGGCGAATTCATGTGTAGCTGTAGACTGTGGGCCAGGTTGTGACTGAAGCTAGTGAGATTATGAATGAGTATGTCTCATTCACGGGAGACTCACCCAGCTAAAGAGTTTCCTTAGGCCGAATATCTTCATCTATGCCATGCGTAACATTCCCAGAGGCTGACTCATTTTAACCCTTCAACTGTGAGCAGTAACTGCACTCACACTTGTGTTTCTCCACGCCTTTCCAACCCGCTAGATGGAAGACGTCCTGAAGGGCTTGCTGACGACGCTGTTGGAGATTGAGTCAAAACTGTCCTCCGCTGGCTGCTGCCGTCCTGAAGGCCCTGCTGACGACGCTGTTGGAGATTGAGTCAAAACTGTCCTCCGCTGGCTGCTGCCGCTGAGCTGCCCTTCCCGACCTGCCCCACCCTGTTCCTAATGGTGGTCAGACTCCTTCTGGGTACTTTAGGGGAGAAGTACCTGTTCTCCCTATGTGACTCTTAAAGCCAGTTTATGATACATACATGTTGGAACGAGATTTTGAGTTTTTATTTTATTAAAAAACGGGGTGATTTTTTTTCTGTCTTTTTTTTGTTAAATTCATTGTATGTGTGCATTTTTCTATTTTTTAAAAACTTTGTCACTTAACACTTTGGATAATAAAGAGTGAGCAGTAAGAAAATCTTGTTGTTCTCATCTGCTTTGTCTTTGAAGGTTAGTGCTTAAGTCTCTGGAAAAACTGGTCAGTCCACTTGCTAGAGTTACTTGGAAATTTGTGCAAGAATAAACTACCATCTATCTCATCCTGCTGTGGGATCTTCATGCTTAAAATGCCATCTGTATGCAGTGAGATCCCATCTTGCTGTTCACTAGATCATGCTTAAAAATGACAGCTGTGTGCATTGAGATCCCATCCTGCTGTTCACTAGATCATGCTTAAAAATGACAGCTGTGTGCAGTGACATCCCATCCTGCTGTGGGATCTTCATGCTTAAAGATACTTACCAAAGAGTGTGTAACTTCTGGGGTAAGATTTTAGTGTAATATATTAGATTTCAATTTTCTATAATGTAAAACTTTTCTAATGAGCATGTATTATTTTTATAATAAGGAAGAGAATAAAGATTTTTTTTTTTTTTTTTTTTCGAGACAGGGTTTCTCTGTGCAGCTTTGCGCCTTTCCTGGAGCTCACTTGGTAGTCTAGGCTGGCCTCGAACTCACAGAGATCCGCCTGGCTCTGCCTCCCGAGTGCTGGGATTAAAGGCG
This sequence comes from Peromyscus maniculatus bairdii, assembly GCF_049852395.1. Taxonomy (NCBI): domain Eukaryota; kingdom Metazoa; phylum Chordata; class Mammalia; order Rodentia; family Cricetidae; genus Peromyscus; species Peromyscus maniculatus. The sequence continues at coordinate 79,947,718 of NC_134863.1, read as the reverse complement.
TGCGCCACCAACGCCCGGCCGAGAATAAAGATTTTTAAAATGCTTGAAGGTTCATTTGTTTACAAACTAAATTGATATTTAAGTGATAAAAAACATTCTGGGGCCCTGAGATCCACATACTCTAGGTACAGATGCGGCTCCTCACAGCACCCTGTAGGGCTCATTCACTCAGTTTCTGAAGCGTCCTGAGAAAGTCCGAGTCACAGTGTAACTGAGCGTGTGCCCCCAGTGACCGGAAGGCCTTCGGAACTCCCGTTGAGTGGTTGTACTTGACCGTTGAATGCATGCCTCAAACAGAAGGTGGGCCGTGGAGGCGCCTGCGGTGTGCAGGAGGTGGCGTTTGAGATGTTTAGAGATGCCTGAGCTGCTGGGTAAACCACTGGCAGCTTGAAGTCGGGCAGAGAGGGGTTGTGGGCATTCCACCAGAGAAATCAAGTACTAAAAAACGGTTCCCCTCTTCCTTCCGAGCTGGTTTCCTAGCACCGGAGTCTATTTCAGTCTTGCTCCATCCTGTTTAACTTAACATTTAGAAGAAAATACTCCAACACTCAAAAGACCATTCTTAACATCTCATTTGTTAAGTAAAAAATGAAAGTGTCTTACAACCAAAGGATTATAGCCGCATTCTTCATTTCTTCCAGAGAAAAAGCAAAAGACTTGAAAACAAATGCCCGGGAATCTTACATAGTTGCCGTCACAGACATCCTTTTTATTCTCCCTGAGTGAGAAATCGGTCAGTGTCGGTGTGTAAACAGGCGGCAGAAGCACTTGCCGCCACTGCTGAACAAACAGTGGGTGGACAGCAATTCACACTTCACCTCACCACACGAGTGGTGCTCAGTCTTTGTAGTGGCTCCTTTTCCCTCTGTGTATGTGTTCATGTATGTGTGGAGGCTGGAGGCTGGTGTCAGGGGTCTTCTATCTCTACCTTATTTTTTGAGACGGAGTCTCTAAACCTGGAGTTGGATAACTTGTCAAGACTAGCTGGCAGTGAGCCCCAGAAACCCTTCGCCTCTGCCTCTCCGCTCTGGGATTACAGGTGTGTGTGTGTGTGTGTGTGTGTGTGTGTGTGTGTATGTGTGTGAGGTGTGTGTGTGTGTGTGGGTGTGTGTGTGTGGTGTGTGTGTGTATGTATGTATGTGTGTGAGGTGTGTGTGTGTGTGAGGTGTGTGTGTATGTGAGGTATGTATGTATGTGAGATATGTGTGTGTATGTATGTGTGTGAGGTGTGTGTGTATGTGAGGTATGTGTGTATGTGAGGTATGTGTGTATGAGATATGTGTGTGTGTATGTATGTGTGTGAGGTGTGTGTGTATATGTGAGGTATGTGTATGTGAGGTGTGTGTGTATGTATGTATGTGTATGAGGTGTGTATGTGTGTATGTGAGGTATGTGTGTATGTGAGATGTGTGTGTGTATGTATGTGTGTGAGGTGTGTGTGTGTATGTGAGGTATGTATGTATGTGAGGTATGTGTGTATGTGAGATATGTGTGTGTATGTATGTGTGTGAGGTGTGTGTGTATGTGAGGTATGTGTGTATGTGAGGTATGTGTGTGTGTATGTATGTGTGTGAGGTGTGTGTGTATGTGAGGTATGTGTGTATGAGATATGTGTGTGTATGTATGTGTGTGAGGTGTGTGTGTATGTGAGGTATGTGTGTATGTGAGGTATGTGTGTGTGCATGTATGTGTGTGAGGTGTGTGTGTATGTGAGGTATGTGTGTATGAGATATGTGTGTGTATGTATGTGTGTGAGGTGTGTGTGTATATGTGAGGTATGTGTATGTGAGGTATGTGTATGTGAGGTGTGTGTGTATGTATGTATGTGTGTGAGGTGTATATGTGAGGTATGTGTGTATGTGAGATATGTGTGTGTGTATGTATGTGTGTGAGGTGTGTGTGTGTGTGTATGTATGTGTGTGAGGTGTGTGTGTGTGAGGTGTGTGTGTATGTGAGGTATGTATGTATGTGAGATATGTGTGTGTATGTGAGGTATGTGTGTATGTATGTGTGTGAGGTGTGTGTGTATATGTGAGGTATGTATGTATGTGAGATATGTGTGTGTATGTGAGGTATGTGTGTATGTATGTGTGTGAGGTGTGTGTGTATGTGAGGTATGTGTGTATGTGAGGTATATGTGTATGTGAGATATGTGTGTGTGTATGTATGTGTGTGAGGTGTGTGTATGTATGTATGTGTATGAGGTGTGTGTGTGTGTATATGTGAGGTATGTGTATGTGAGGTATGTGTGTGTATGTGAGGTGTGTGTGTATGTATGTATGTGTGTGAGGTGTGTATGTGTGTATGTGAGGTATGTGTGTATGTGAGGGGTGTGTGTATGTATGTGTGTGAGGTATGTGTGTATGTGAGATATGTGTGTGTGTGTATGTGAGGTATGTGTGTATGTGAGATATGTGTGTGTATATGTGAGGTATGTGTGTGTGTATGTATGTGAGGTGTGTGTGTATGTGAGGTATGTGTGTATGTGAGATATGTGTGTGTATATGTGAGGTATGTGTGTGTGTATGTATGTGAGGTGTGTGTGTATGTGAGGTGTGTGTGTATGTGAGATGTGTGTGTATGTATGTGTGTGAGGTGTGTGTGTATGTGAGGTATGTGTGTGTGTATGTGAGGTATGTGTGTGTGTGTGTGTGTGTGTGTGTGTGTGTGTGTGTGTATGTGTGTGTGAAGATCAGAGGTCAGCTTTCCCGAGCTGGTTCGTTCTTTCTGCCGCACAGGCTCTAAGCACCCTTCTTAGGTCTGAGGCTCGGAGGCAAGCGTCCTTATCACTGAGTCTTGGCGGCCCCGTCCTGTTGGTTTGGCCCTGTGCTGCTTTGCGTCCGGCGTGCTGAGCTTTTGCTCACGAGTGTGCTGTGCTGTGTCTCACACTCGCTTCTCTGTAGTTCTCGCTTGGCCTCTTTGAGGTCCTGCAACATCCTCCTAGTGAACTGCAGATCGCTCAGCCGCTGTCATTACTTCCCAATCAGTAAATCACTGGCTTCACTGCCTTGTGATACTGTGTTCTAGACTTGGGGGAACTAGTCCTTCAAGACTTAAGACGTCCCCAACACCGGTGACCTGAGAACCCAAAGTGTCGGACCCTGAACACTGAATGGAGGCAATTAATGATTTTTTTTAAGTGAAAAGAACAGTTTTATCCTGTCTACTTGTTTATCAGTTACAAGGATAAGTGGCACTATATGTAAAAGCTCAGCCTAGAAAAATGGTTGTCTAAATTCCCCTTAATATTTTAGGATTCACATATAAGATAAAAAGAAACACCCCCAAATGAAGTGGTAGTGTAGGATTCAGCATAAAATGTTAACGGTAAATAGGAATTTGGGGAAATTACCAAACTCAGTCATTTACATGTGTAATTACCCACCTGTGATCATTCCGCTGTTGTGTCTTCCATCTCTCTCCTCCCACACACGTTAAAAATACTTGGTATTAAAAATTATTTTTTACTAACCGAATACAATGAATTCTTAGAATTAGAGGTAAAAATATGACTATTTGAAACAGGACTCTGATCACAGCGGGTGCTCACTGTGTGCCCCGTGTGAGTGAGAAGCCCAGCAGACAGGCATCATAAGTGATCTGCAGATGTGCAAACCTCAAGAGAGAATTTGGAGGTCAATAGGCCAGAGAGCGTCCTACTGCACCCAGGGCCAGGAGAGCCAGTCAAAGCTTTGTTCATGTAGAACCCACGGGGCACAGACACATGCCCCGTGTTTGGGGATGGCCTCTGCGACCCCACAAGGATGCCCTTCTCCCCGAGAAGGATGATCTCAAAGCAGGGGTCTCAGGTTTGCAGGATGAAGTGGTCCCAGGGTCTCAGTATCGTCAAGGAATTGGACTACCCCCACAACCTTGCCTTCATTGGGAGGACCGGAGCCTGATGGGAATGCCATCCTGGGGCATGCAATCCCCAGAGTGAAGAGGCCCAAGTGGAGCTGTGCTGGGCAGCCCATGTGGCAAGGACTTCCTCAGAGTCCTGGGGCTGCTCAGAATGGACATCTCCATGGCAACGGTTTCAGAAACCCAGACTGCAGGCTTCCCTGCAATTCCCAATGTGAACTTGTGTTTCCATCTACTTTACCTCTTCCATGTACAGTGGTTAGTGTCATTTAGGCATATATATATATATATATATATATATATATATATATATATTTTTTTTTTTAAATATATATATATTTTCTTCCTGAATCAGACCACAAGGGGCCGCATTTCACCACATAAACATTCTCCATGTCTGGCTACTCACTAGCGCCAGGACAAATGGAGTGGCTGCTGGAGTCTCTTCCAACTAACCTGGAGCATCAGAAGCTTCTCGGTTAAATGGCACAGCCAGCCGGGACTCCCCCAGCCCCTTTCTACCCTAGTCCCTGTCAGATTACTAACAGTCTGTCAGCTCACCCCCAGTACTGTTTCCTCCGACGTGCCTGCAAGCAGCCTTCCTGGGACTCGGATCGTACATGGGAAGTTAACTATGGTTTCTCTTTCACTCCTTCCTATGTTTCCATGACTCAGGTTCATTACTAAACCCCCTTCCCGAATGCTGACTCTCTAATACCTGTGTCTGCCGGCTCCATTTGAAATTGCCAACTGAGAGATGTCGGCCTTTGGGGGAGATGCTTCCAATCACCCCACCAAAGCCCCTGACCCACAAGGACTTCTCAAGAGTTCTCCCCGTTTGTCTCCATGTCATGAGCTTCTTGGGAAGGCCTGGGGAACGGTACTGTTAACCGAACTAGGCATCCAAAGCACTTTTGGTGAGCCCTTTTTCCAAAATGTAAGCAGACGAAGGCAGTTGGAGTTGCCCCCCCCCCCCCCCCCCCCGCCCCCAGCTTCCATGGCTGTGAATGCAGAGAACCACAGATCAGAAATGTGGGAGGTTCTGGGGAGAGAGCTCAGCTGGGAAAGTGCTTGCCTTGTAAGCATCAGGATCTGAGTTCGATCCCTGGGACCCAGGTCAAGAGCTGGCCATGGTTCTGAGTGCCTATAATCCTAGCACCGGGAAGGTAGAGACAGGAGGATCTCTAGGACTCAGTGCCTGCCAATCTAGCCTAATTGGTGAGCTCGGGTCCCAGTGAGACCCTGTCTTAGTCTTAACATAAAAACAAGGTCAATGGCTTTTGAGGAACAACACCCAAGGTTGAACTCTGACCTCCACAGGTACACACACACACACATACACACACACATACACACACACACACTGTCCACTTCCCAAAAATACTTGAAAAGAAGTTAAATCTATGCTGAACATCTGTGGATTCCTTTTTGTTGTTAGTTCTCAAATAATAGCTTATAACACAATTTGCATAGCATTTACATTGTATTAGGAATCAAAAGTAATTGGGAAGTGATTTAAAGTGTGGGCAGATGTGCCTCGGCTATGTACAAAATAGAACGCCGGTTTGTAGCAGGGACCCCCATGGGTACTGGGAAAGAACTGCGCTTTATGTTTCCATTTGCTGAAACGCAAATGTTTGCATTCGTGTGTTAAATTATGCTCAATGGTAACAGCGGAGGCAAAGGTGGTTCTCTGAGGTGCAGCCGGACAGAGCTTTGTAGTCTGGGTCCTGCCAGGCCAGTAGCAGATGGTGCCACTCGTACCGTTGACCCTGTTTCCCAGCCCTGTCCCCAACCATGGAATGAGGAATTGGGTTAAAATGACCTGTAAAGTTCCCCTTCAAACTCATTTAAAAAAAATAGAAAAATGTTAATTTTTTGTTAACGTTTATTTATTTTATGTGTGTGTGTGTGTGTGTGTGTGTGTGTGTGTGTGTGTGTGTGTGTGTGTATGGGGGGCTGATGCTTACCACAGCGCACGTGTGGAGGTCAGAGGACAACTTGCAAGCATCCCTTCTCTCCATGTGGGTCGCAGGGTCACAAATTCTGCAGGTCAGGCTTGTCAGCAAGCACCTTTGCCCACCTGCCGTCCCTCTGGCCCCTGCCATATTTGTTTTAATTAAGTAAAGGGTTGAGTGTTACTAATCCGAAAGCCCAAACTCTGAAATCCGAAACTTTCTGAGTGCGAACGCGACCCCATGAGTAGACTCTACAGTCGGTCTCACGTGATGGGTCGCGGTGAAAAACACATCGGGCTAAAATGAGTGCGTGAAGTTCCTTCCGCTCTGCATCTGTAAGATGTGCATGGAAGCAGTCTCCCATCCCCCAGGCTTCTCACTGTATTATGCAAATATTTCAAAATCTAAACATATTGAAATATCAAACAGTTCTTCCCCAAGCATCCGATAAGGGACACTCAGTGGATTCTGCTTTGAAATGGAAACTGTGCCCGGGCAGGTGTTGCGGTAACGCCCGCATTACCGATACCCGTTTACCATGCCTGAGCGAAGGGCTGCGGATTAATCCCAGTAATCAGCATACCTTACTGACGTTGTAGCCGTTCCTGGCGAACTTACTACCGACGTCACCGTTCCTGAAGAACTTACCGACGTCACCATTCCTAAAGAACTTACCGACGTCACCGCTCCATGTGTTGAGTTCTGAATCCTCTTCGACCCCTCACCTGGTGTCCGAAGTTACCTTTCCCGGGTTTCGGCACCAGTTGCGGCGCGCTCCTCGGCCAGCGAGGAAGAACGACCACCACGCGAGGATCCTTCTCAGATCACACTTTATTGGAGCGCCTCTTGATTAAGGGAGAGCGGGAGGTGAGGGGCCCCGAGGACTTAACTGCAGCTGCTTATATAGGGAATCAGGCAAACGTGCCGTACTATGATTGGGTCCCGCCAGAATGCAAACACGGGGAGCCACGGGATAGACTGAGGACATAAGGCCAATTACCATACACAAATCGCCTCATTAGTATAAAAGCCCTCATTAGCATAAAAGCCCTCATTAGCATAAAAGCCGAGGTACAGCTCAAGGAAGCTGGTGTGTCGCTCTTCTCACCCAGTCACCCAGAAATTCCAGTAAGACCCATAGATGTGGTCGATCACAAATCGCAGCCCAGTACACACTCTTTGAGCTCTAGCTTCTTTTGTCAACATGTTGCATGAAGCAATCACTCCTTTTTGTTTCTTGGTGGTGTTAGAGAGATACTTGGATGTGAGTGGTCCTTGTGACTTGTTTTGGCTTTGAGTAATTGATACAGCAACTGAGACATTGTATTGACCTGGGATGTGACTCCATGGCAGACCACACAATGCAGAGCATCTAAAAGGCCTCGGGTCCATTCAGTTTCCAGCACTGAAAAAAAAAAAAAAAAAAAAAAAAAAAAAAAAAAAAAAAAAAAAAAAAAAAAAAACACAAAAGATGTGCAAGTTCCAGGGCAAGGTCTTAAGTCAACAGTTCTCAACCTGTGGGTCAGGACCCCCCTGGGAGCCACATAACAGATATCCTGCATATCAGATATTTACATTATGTTTCATAACTAGCAAAATTACAGTTCTGAAGCAGCAACAAAATAATTTATGGTTGGGGGTCACCACAGCATAGGGAATACATTAAAGGATCACAGCATTCAGAAGGTTGAGAACCACTGTCTTAAGAGGTCTGACACACTCCCATTCTTCTGCAGCACTAGCAGCAGGGACACGTTTCACAGTTAAGAGCCAGGCAAACCCCAGCAGCCAGAATGGTTGTTCTGTGTGTGTGGTAATATGCCTTCTCCCTCTCTCTCCCCTCTCCCACCTTGTCTCTTCTCTCCCATCCTTCCCCGTGTGTGTGTGTGTGTGTGTGTGTGTGTGTGTGTGTGTGTGTGTGTGTGCTGGCCAGAGGACAATGAAGAATCATTCCTCAAGAGCCATCCACCTTGTTTCCCCCTGACCCGGAGCTCACCAGGTAGGCCAGGCTGTCTGGCCAGTGAAACCCAGGGGTGCCTGCATCTGCCTCCCCCAGTGCTGAGATTGCAAGTATGCACCATCCATCACACCTGGTTACTTTCTGACATGGGCTCTGGGGACTGAACTCAGGTCCTTATGTTTGCCAGGCAAGCAGCAGTTTACCAGTGGGGCGATCTCCCGAGCCCAGATGGCTATTTCAAGTCATTAATCTTGGGGTGCTTTCTTACACAGCATGAGGTAATTGATGAGATACCCATATTCCAGTTCCTTTACATCTACATGTTTCAGTTCCTTTACTTTGACCTATTCTAGTAAGTTTCTGCTGAATTTTTAATTCATTCCTATGTTTGTCTTAACATCTCTGGGTGCGCTGCAAAATATTTAAGACAAAGATCATGATTTACTTATTGTCAGAATTTATTGATAATATCAATCAGATTAAATATGTTTCATAATTTTTTTGTTTTGTTTTGCTTTTGGTTTTTGTTTCTTTTTGTTTTTGTTTTTGTTTTTGTTTTTCGAGACAGGGTTTCTCGGTGTAGTTTTGGTGCCTGTCCTGGAACTCACTCTGCAGACCAGGCTGGCCTTGAACTCACAGAGATCCACCTGCCTCTGCCTCCCGAGTGCTGGGATTAAAGGTGTGCACCACCACCGCCTGGCTCATAAAAAATTTTAAGAAGCTGCAAAAATGCAGTAACCATTCTAAATTGTTTACATATAAAAGTATTAAACTAAAACCCCAATCAGGCAGTCTATTTTTTGTTGTTGTTATAATTGTGGAATAGCACATATCCTGCTAATAGACCTCTAGGTAATAACTGCAAAATATGGAGAAGATATAATAAGACAACTATTCAGAGGCACCAGAAAGGGACGGAAAGCCACAGCAACAAGATAGATAACAACACCAAGATAAGGGAACAGCAGGGGTGAGGTCTGTATTTATAGATGTCTTTCCTGGGTGCATCCCCATCACAACATAAGCCAGTGTGAATTCAAGCGGAAAACAAAATTTAATTGGTTTTGGGAGTCAGGGGGCAGAGCGTGGCATAGGACAGTACTTAAATGGCATGGGGTAGAGGAAATCTTAGAGGGTAAAAGGCCATAGTTACCACCCTGTAGACAGAAGTTTCTCTGATCCCACCTGGCCCCGAGGTGCAGACAAATCTCTCCCAGCATGGTCCCACAGCCATTTATAAAATAATTATTCAGAGACTTATTACATTAATTATATTAAATACAGACTGTATGGCCTATGGCTCCAGCTTCTGCTAGCTAGCTCTTTCGTCTTAAGTTAACCCATTCCTATTCATCTATTTGTTGCCACGTGGCTGTGGCGTTAACGGTCTGCTGGCGTCTTGTTGCTCCTTGGGCTTGTGTTTCCTCTGACACTACCTTTGTCTCGTCTTCAGTTTGAATGTCCTGCCTAACCTTATCCTGCCTCGCCATTGGCCAAATAGCTTTATTTATCAACCAATCAGAGTAACACATATTCACAGTGTACAGAAAGACATCCCACAGAACGCCCCCCAACATGTTTATATTGTTCTAGGTGTGTGTTAGCTCAGTGGTAGAGACAGAACTTGCCTATCAATACTCCAGGCTCTAGGTGTAGTCCCTCATTCCACAGTTAAAAAACACAAATAACCTTGGTCAAATCCTTGAGTGAGGAAAAGAATCAAAATGAAATAGGTCACAATGGACAAAACCCCACAGTTCAGAGGATGCAGCAGACTCTAGTCTCCATGTGTTACCTACTACGGCAGTGGCCTAGTTTGCTTTGTGTTGCTGTGACAACCACCCTGACTAAAGAACTTGGGGGAGGAAGGCCTTCTCCAGTTTATAACTCCAGGTTTCCCTCTGTCCTTGAGCGGGAGTCAAGGCAGTAGCAGCAGGGTCACAAAGCAGCCTTGTGATATCACACCTGAGGGCAGAGAACAGCAAACGCAAGCATGATACCTGCTTGGTTTTACTTAGCTGGCTTTCTTCACTCTTAGGTGGTCCAGGGCCCTGCCCCTGAAGTGCTGTTGCCTACATTCAGAGTGGGTCTTCTATCCCCACATCAGGTAAGGCAACCAAAACAGTGCTCCACAGACATGCCCACAGCCTGATCTAAGGAACTCCGAGGTGACTCTACGTTGTGGAGAGCTAAAATTTAAAGCTAGCCATCACATACAATGGAAAGATCACTCTGCCTCAAAGATCACTCTACCTCCAAAAAGACTCAGAAAAAGCAAGGCATTCTATCTAGAGAAAATGAAGGCAAATGAAGCCAATTCTGAGATGACCCAGATACTGGAATTAGCAGACAAGGCCCTTAAATCAACCATTATTAAAATAATTAAAATGAATATGTAACATAAAAGTTTAAGAATGTGAAAATGTATAAAAATGAAAAGTATAAAAATCTGTAGTGGTAGTATTAGAGGGCATATTGCTGTGGAACAATCTTTTTGTACACTGTAAATACATATTACTCTCATTGGTTAATAAAGAGCTGACTGGCCAATAGCTAGGCAGGAAAAGTTTAGGCAGGGCTTATGGACAAAAAGAGAGTGTAAGGAAGAAGAAAGGCAGAGTTATGGTTGCTAAGAAACATGAAGAGAAGCAAGATGAATATGCCATACTGAAACTGTCCTACCACATGGTGGAATGTAGATAAGACATATTGGTTCATTTAAGACATAAGTGCTAGTTAGTAACAAGCCCAAGCTATCGGCCAAGCATTTACAATTAATAATAAGTCTCTGTGTGGTTATTTGGGGAGCCAGCTGGTGGGACAGAGCTGACTGGTCCCCATAAAACTCTGCCCACAGCATACCATAGAAAAGGTAGCTACAGGTGAGCCCATACTGATAAATGATTGACTAAATAAACAAGTTATCCAAAGGCTAGTTCATCCTAACACAATTATAGGATGGGAAGAAACAGAGCACAACTATCAGAGGGCAAGACTCTGGCAGGCATGTAAAGATGGATGTCAAATTAGTAGGTGAAAGTTTGAGGGGAAACAACATTTGCCTAATTTAACAAGAGTCTCCAAATTGTTAATTACTAATTTGAATGACAATATAAAACAATACTGTTTACACAGAGAAAAACAATCACAAGAAACCTCCAGGTGCTACATTTCAAACCACTGAAAGCAGTGATGACTGTGTTTGTCCCTTACCGTGTGCATGAGGGGCACATGACCTCTGGGGTGCTCTTGTTAAATACATGACCCCAGTAACTCTGACTAAGACATTAGGAAAAGCTAAATCAAGGGTGTCCAACAAAATGACTTCCCACTCCCCTTCCGAAGAGGTCAAGTTGGGCAGGAGAGGGGAAGCCGAGGATGTGCCAGAGACTGGTGCAGATAAAAGAGATAGACACCTTATTGCTCATGGCAGTGGATGCGGTGAAAACAGGTCAGGTGGAGTGTAGGGGAGGCTTTCACATCTTTGTGCAGGTATTTTAAACTGAGGAATTACATATATATTTACCTTTCCACCTCTTGCTCTCCTTCATTTCCAATTGAGCATAATTTAATTAGACTAGCTTGAAATTTTTACTTCTGTCTAATGGATTACTAACTATTATGGTGAACTTAATGGTTTGACAATAATCTAGATTTTTAAAAAGAATCAGGGGGAATAACAAATTAAACATTTCCTCTCACCTTTTGGCATTAGAGAAAACTAATATTCCCACAAAGGTCGACGCTCTGAGATAACAATTAAATCCTTATATTAACAGATGCCTCCATAACCTTGACCGTTTGCATATTGTTTCTTTCCAGTTAAAATTGTAACCAAGATATGGATGGTGATGCTGTTCTTCTCTAGGTGCTTGTGGGGGGGGAAGGGGAGGGGTGTGCTCAATATTTAACAGTCCAGGCTCTCATAAATCTCTGCCGGTCATCTGAACAGTTACTCACGAACCCCATAGACCTCAGCCTTTTCATCCTTAGAATGAGATGCATCAATTAAGACATGTGGGGTTCTCAGCTCCACTGTATCATGGTTTTGCTGAAAACCACATGCTCTACCTACTTGTTTTTAACGTTCACAAGAACCAAGGATTGGTTGAAGGCTGGGAAGTTGTGATTCTACTCACCAAATAGAAGAGTGAAGAAACACTATTTAAAGAACGTTCCGCCTCTGAGGACTTTTAAGAAGGTGAAACACATTCCTGAGTTCTGTCTGGAACACAGATATAAATATCACCACCTCCCTGCTCCCGGCTTAACCTATAGTGGGTTGTTATCTCTTAAGAAGGTCTCCTAAGAAGGTAAAAGAAGGTCCTTGGGGGCTGAGGGCATAGTGTGTCGTTCTCCTGGTGGCAGCTGGTTAGGGAGGGCAGCCTTTGGTACCATTTAGATCCCAGACACACACACACACACACACACACACACACACACACACACACACACACACACATCTAAATAGTCTTTGAATGCAACCACAATCAAACCTGCCTAATAGAGACTTCAGCCACCCGCCTCTGGGGACCTGCAATCACATCTTATTGTCATTCTGGTGTGCAAATGTTAGGAAGTACATGCAATTAAAATCAGTCTGTGATTGTAATCAGCAGTTATTAATTTCTCATTTTCCTTGGCTGCCAGTGCACTTTTGAGAATCTCTAGTTCAGGGTGGAGGGATGACTCAGAGGTTAAAGGTGCTTGGCAGCAAGCCTGAGTTTAAACTCCATGAAGTAAAGAACTGACTCCAAGTTGTCCTCTGCCCTCCAACATCTGCAGGTCCCCCTTAAATAAATGTAAATAAAAATCACGCCGGGCGGTGGTGGCCCACGCCTTTAATCCCAGCACTCGGGAGGCAGAGCCAGGCGGATCTCTGTGAGTTCGAGGCCAGCCTGGACTACCAAGTGAGTCCCAGGAAAGGCGCAAAGCTACACAGAGAAACCCTGTCTTGAAAAAAAAAAAATCAATCCACAAGCCTTCCAGCAAAGTGGCCAAGGCCTCATCCATTCATTTCTTCTTGAACTTTCTTCTATTTCCAAGCTCTCTTTCCCTTCCTCTCCCACCCTGCCAAGTTCAGCAAAGCAGGAGTTCGAGAGTGTTTGCAATGACTGCTATTTCCTGCCTCCACCAGGGGTATTGGAACTCTGAAGGAAAATTCCTGGAAAGAGGCAGAGACCACAAAGGCTAATTGAGGGGTCAAAACATCAGTGACTGCAGAGGTTGGAATGCTGTTAAGTTCAGAGCCCAATCATTTTGGATTATCTTTGGTCCCCTTCTATGGTCATTTACTGCCCTCCCCTGTATGAGATAAACTTTGATGTATTGTGGTGGTATTGTGTTCCCCAAAATATTGTGCACCCTAATAAACTTATCTGGGGTCAGAGAACAGAACAGCCACTAGATATAGAGGCCAGAAAATGGTGGCACACACGCCTTTAATCCTAGCATTCCAGTGGCAGAGATCCATCTGGATCTCTGTGAGTTCAAGACCACACTGGAAACGCTAGGCATGGTGACTCACACCTTTAATCTCAGGAAATGAGCCTTTAATCCCAGGAACTGATGGCAGAAAGCAGAAAGGTATATAAAGTGTGAAAAACCAGGAACTAGAGCTGGTTAAGCTTTTAGGCTTTTGAGCACAGTTCAGCTGAGATCCATTCTGGATGAGGACTCAGAGGCATCCAGTCTGAGGAAATAAGATCAGCTGAGGAATTGCCTAGGTGAGGAAGCTGTGGCTTGTTCTGCTTCTCTGATCTTCCAGCATTCACTCCAATACCAGGCCCTGGGTTTGTTTTTATTAACAAGATCTTCTAACAATTCCTGCTACATCTATACAATCAGATCCCTAGCTTCTAAACCCAAATGCTAAGAATATGGCCAGATGGCATTGGAGGTCCACAGCAGAGGGTTCCCATTGCTTTGCTGCAACCCGCCTTCCTGATACAACTCACAGTGTATTTGAAAAGTTTGTTGGCTTATGGCATTCTTTGTTCTGTTCCCTTAAGTCTCAGGAAATGCATGTATCCAGAAATGACAGTTTTGGCCCACCTTAAGCCGAACCGGACCGCAGAAGGATTTCTGGCAGTTAAATAAAAGTCAGCATTCCTCAGGAACGTATGAAACAGGTTCTAAAAGGAGTCATTCCCCTGCCTCTCTGGCAGAAGGGGCATACAGCTCTCCATTGACATATGCCCATGGTTGCATATCAAGGCCCATGCTGGCCTCCAGGTTCCTACAGAGCCTGTTCACGAGTACCTGTCATACACTCAAACCGCCAACTCTAGCATCCTGGCCCTTCTCACCTCCTCCTCTACCCCAAATTCCTAGGCCTGTTCTAGCTCACAGGCTTCCCTTCTCCCAGATACCTATTCCTTCCCTATATAATGGCAAGGTCCCGTTCCCACCCCCACCCCCCAATCTCCCCATCTCTACTGTTCTCTCCTGCTATTCCTCCTTCTTGTAGATAGCCCGGGCCATCTTGCTATCTAAAAGACTTGCTGCTTTCTCTCTCTGCTCCGAATTCTTCCAGATGCCTTGATAGTTCCTTTTTCTTATCTACAATGAAAACCTACCTCTTTAATCGTCAAATGGGCCATTTTGATGGTTTCTTTACTGTGTCCCCTCACACACAATTAAAACCTCACGTAACTGATGTCACATTGGAACACGGGATCTGTGTTCTTGGGCCATGGCCACTCATGTTTGGCTCCATAATAAACCCTGTCTTAAGTCACTTTGAGGTGAGAGCTGTATTTTCTTGCAACAAGATGTACTTGCTGAGAATGAAGGCTCACTGAACTGGGATATCCTACTAGAGCATTTTAAGTACTGATCATAGGATCCCAACATCTGAGGCGAACAATTGCCCATTGAAATCCAAAGATACTACTCAACTTCCACAACTCATGTGGGTTGTGTTACTCACATAACAGAGACAGGGTAGGCCAGGCGCACTCTACAAAAGCAGTAGGGGAAAAAGACAATTTGCTGGGCGGGAAAACCCTGAACTATCTGAAGCACTTTCTTTTACTTGGAAGCTAATTAACTCAGGCATGGTATCTTCACACATATGATGCCAATGCTTGGTCCTTGAAGGGCCACAGCAACACCATGGCCCCAGCCTCCACTAGGTGTGGTGGTAATCTAATTATACTGAAATGTGATTTTGATTGTATGTTAATAAATAAAGTTGCCCGGGGGTCAGAGCTATTAGAGCCATAGCAAGAGTGTGGCGGTGGTGGCACACGCCTTTAATCCCAGAAAGCCAGCCTTTAATCCCAGGGAGTGGTGGTAGAAAGCAAAAAGATATATAGGGCGTGAGGACCAGAAACTAGAAGCATTTGGCTGGTTAAGCTTTCAGGCTTTGGAGCAACACAGTTCAGCTGAGAGCTATTGGGATGAGGACACAGAAGCTTCCAGTCTGAGAAAACAGGACCAGCTGAGGAACTGGTGAGGTGAGATAGCTGTGGCTTGTTCTGTCTCTTTAAATAGAGGAACAGACAGGAAATAGAGGGCTCATTCGGGAAGCTGGGACACTGCAGGCGGAAGGGTGAGATTTCAGCTCTGAGCTCTGACCTCTCGGCTTTCTCTTTTGCATTATTTCTGTGTTTCTTATTTAATAAGACGGTTGGTTACATCTATAACTAGGCCTGAGGTTTTTTTTTTTTTTTTTTTTTTTTTTTTTTTTTTTTTCTTCTTTCGAGACAGGGTTTCTCTGTGTAGTTTTGGTGCCTGTCCTAGATCTCGCTCTGTGGACCAGGCTGGCCTCGAACTCACAGAGATCTGCCTCACAGAGATCTTAAAGGAGTGCGCCACCACCGCCCTGCTCTGCTAACCCAGCACCGGCGTGTCCACTCGTGCTAACGGTGGGGAGGTGAGCGGTCGCTCATTCGAGACCCTCAACTTCCTCAGAGGTGGCGGAGGGTGCAGGCAGGCACCCCGCCAACACCTCCAGCTCAGCTTCCTAGCCGAGGGAGGCGTGAGGACGCGGGCGCAGCGGGCGCAGCGGGCGCAGCGGGCGCAGCGGGCGCAGCGGGCGCAGGCGGGCGCAGGCGGGCGCAGCGGGCGCAGCGGGCGCAGCGGGCGCAGCCGGCCGACGAGCACGCGCACTAGGTGCCGTCGGGCCCTTAGGCCCCGCCCCCCGGGCGGTGCCCCGCCCCTCGGTCCTCGCGCATGCCCAGCTGTGCTTTTTCCCGTGGGGCTCTGGGGCGCGCGGCAGATTTGTCGTTCATGGCGGCTTCTTGCTCCCTAGGTTGCTCCTCTGCTTCTTGTGTCTGTAGCCGCCGGGGCACGCGGGGCCACCCCTCGCTGCTGGAGAAGCGGCTCTCGGAAGATTCGCGCCGCCACCGGCTGCTGCAGAAGTGGGCGAGCATGTGGAGCGCGGAGGCGGCGGAGGCGGAGCCCGAGCCGTGCGTGGAGAAGGCGGCGGCGGCGGCGGATCCCGAGCCGGGCGAGGAGAAGGCGGCGGCGGCCCGGGAGAACCCGCTCGTGTTCCTGTGCTCGCGCTGTCGCCGGCCGCTGGGCGACTCGCTCACCTGGGTGACCAGCCAGGAGGACAGCAACTGCATCCTCTTGCGCTGTCAGTTCGGGCCCGGGGGGCATGAGGGGTTCCTGGGTTCCACGGGGAGCAGAGGGGAGGAGGGGCCTTCCCGTCAGCGGGCTCGGCCATCCCCAGGAGGGTTGAGCATGGTTGAGCGTCGTTGTGAACAGTTGTTCAGAAACAAGTGACCGAGCGTCTCAGCTAGGTACTTCCTTCAGGGGCGTGCCCAGGTTTTTCAGATCTGGTGGGCTCTGTTGGCCGATGGCCCTTTCAGTTCCAAGTGTGAAGACCATCCAGCTGCTTTGAGGGGACTTGGGGGCATGTCCAACAGCTTGTGCCAAAGTGAGGGCTAACAACATGCGATAACGGGGACGATTGAGTGAGTGCATGAATGCTATAAGGCCAGTGAGTGAGTAGGCGGTTTTTTTTGCTGGGTGATCCATCCAGCATTGCCACCATTAATTTGGACAGCCTAAAATTGGGATGGGACTTGTCTGTTTTTTGTTTTTCGAGACAGCGTTTTTCTGTGTAGTTTTGGTGCTTGGATCTGGCTCTGTAGACCAGGCTGGCCTTGAACTCACAGAGATCCACCTGGCTCTGCCTCCCGAGTGCTGGGATTAAAGGCGCGTGCCACCGCCGCCTGGGAACTTTCTTAATATATTTATAAACTCATCTTTCAACCCCAGTAGTTTTTTATTTTTTAACATATACAAAAAATAGGGGCTGGAGAGAGGACTCGAGGGTCAAGAGCACTTGCAAAGGACCTGGGTTCAGTTCTCGGCACCGACGGGCTGGTTTACAACCGTTGGTAACTCCAATTCCAGGGGATCTGACGCCACCACGCATGCACTTGCAGCACATGCAGGCAAAACACTCAAAAATAAATTAATAAAAATTTAAAAAATGTGTGACTTCCCCATTGCTTGTGTAATTATCACCAGTGTCTTTCCAATCCCCACGGGAATGTCAAGTTTGGGTGCTGGAAAATTTCTCTTTGTTATCTTTATACGTAGATACTAACCTGGGTCCTGCTCCCCCACCCCCTGCCCCCAGGAAGGGACCCAGGCTTGTGTTGCCTAAGTGTAGACAAGCTTTAGAAAGGAACCAGGAAATGGGGGGACTTGGAGAATCTGTCCTCGAGTGCACATCGCGCAGAGGCGTGACGGTGGACTCTCGTGGAACAAGCAGGGAGGGAAGGCTAACCACTGTAGCAGCCGTCCAGGCAAGAGGTGGTCTGAGCTTTCAGGGCCCAGGGAAGGTTTGTGAGGCAGAGCTTACTTGGCATGATACCCAGAGCTGTAAACACCAAAAGACACTCATGGAATTACATCCCGGCTTCTAATCAGAGCCACTGAATATGTGGGCATGGGGTTTACCAAGGCGACTCTGGAAGAGGGTGAACTGGAGAGATTGCTTCTCCATTTTCCTCTGGGAGTGTTTTCTGTTGCTTCTCTGGTCCAACTGTGACGTGTCCAAGCCCAAGATGTCTGTCTGGGGACCTGCTCCGTTACTTTTAGAGGAGCTCTGTGTTGGATCTGGAGGTGCAGGGATGACCATCTTCCTTGGTCTTGACCTTGATTTCTCTCTGCCTGGTAGTTGTTCTTTGTAGCTTGCGATTCTCACAATCCAAGCTCTGTCGTTGATGTTCCTGGGTAATGTTGTTGGCTTTATTAATACTGTTAGTTGTCAGAGAAGGATATGAAGTAATTCCTACTCCACCTTCTTTTTCCAGAAGGCCCCTGCACCTTTAGTTTTGAACCATGTATATGGGCTCCGTCTTTGGGCTCCTCTTTTTCCCTATCCCTCTGAATTCTAAAATAAAAAAAGTTGAGTTAAAAGTTGTTTTTTTTTAATGAAGTGCTGCTGCTCTCTCCCAGGTGTTTCCTCCAATGTGTCTGTGGATAAAGAACAGAAACTGTCCACGTGTAAAGGCGAAGAAGGCTGGTAAGTAAGGTGTTGATGTGAATATTGCGTCATAGAAAATGTTTAATTTTAAGGAAAAGTCTCCCACCATTCTGTGAGACTGCTTGAGATGTAACTTTCAATGGTCACTGAACACATATAAAAGAAGTAAAAACCCATTATTCGGTGGTGAGAGCCCCTTTCGATAGGAAAGTGGAAGTTTCTAAGTTTCTGAAGGGGTCGCTGACACAGACTTGAGGGCTTTGGGTTTGGTGCAGAAGAAGAGGGGAGGTAAATGTAGAACATATCTGTCTTAAAATCTCCAAGTCTGAGGCGCCCTGTCCCAGTGCCACCGCCTCTTCCATGTCCCGGCACAGACAGGAAGTACTAATCCAGAATCCGTGTCCACAGCCGACTGGGTACACAGACAGGCCGTTTGTGGCCTTAAACAAGCAGTCCTGACCACAGCACAGCAGTCCTAGTTTTGTTCCGTGTGGCCACTGCTGGGGCTGAAGGACAGCCACCTTGTCATAGCTGTCATCTAGTGGCTGCAAGTGCTGTCCTCGGCACATGAACGGAAGCCCCGCCTTTTGTAGTTGCTACCCCAAATAGGAACCGTGTCTTGCTGAGGTGTGGAGATTAACGTTAGGTAGTGCCAGAGAAGCAAAGGTGGTACCGACATTAGAGCTTTAATAATGCTGGAATATCCTGTTCAAATAAAGTCGAGTGCAGCGGTACAGAAACTCAAGGGAAATTACATGGATATTGGTAAAGATAATGTGTACGCGTGTCAGGTTATGTTGC
Organism: Peromyscus maniculatus bairdii; assembly: GCF_049852395.1. NCBI lineage: Eukaryota > Metazoa > Chordata > Mammalia > Rodentia > Cricetidae > Peromyscus > Peromyscus maniculatus. The sequence continues at coordinate 79,928,688 of NC_134863.1, read as the reverse complement.
TGGCAGGTGGATGGTTACAATTTAGAAATATCACCTTTGCTTTTTAGATTTATTTATTATTTTGTGTGTATGAGTCTTTGCACGTATGTATGTGTGTTCATCATGCGTGTGCCTGATGCCCACAGAGGTCAAAAGAGGGCGCTGGATCCCCTGGAATTAGGAATAGTAGACAGGTGTGAGCTGCTATGTGGGTGCTGGGACTGAACCTGGCTCTCTGCAAGAGCGGCCAGTGCTCTGAACTGTTGAGTCATCTCTCTAGCTGTCTCCTGGAAATCTCAACTTTAGATCTCGTCTCATGTTGTGGCCGAGGAAAACAAGCCGGGGAGTTCGCCCCTCACTAGGCTGCGGCACTGACTGCGGTCCATCCAGGGTGTTGGTGTTGGCCTTACTGCTCTGCAGTGTTCTTTCCTCCCTGCTTCCAGCTCAGTCTTCTGATGTAACCTCCCCCATTATGTCGTGGCGTGTCCCAGGTCCACTGTCTGTGCTTAGTGTTTTCCTGAAATCAGCTTGCAGGTAGCTGGAGCTCCGCTGCAGTGGAGCAAACAGTAGATCACGCAGTTGTTGCTTGTCTTGCTAAGCCTGTGGTCTGCTCTCGGGTGCTGAACAGTGTACAGCCTTGTTGACAGCAGTGTGACGTGGAGCTGACTGTTCTTTAGCAATCAGAACTGGTTGAGAGTTGAGAAGGGAACCGTCCTTCTCACTCAGTGGGCTGAAGGGGCTCGTCTACTTGTGTCTCCTGAACCTGTCATCTGTATTGCCTTCAGCTGTCCTGGGTCTCACCAGGCCTTGTGAAATAACTCGATTGCTTTAGGGTGTCCTTTCTACTGAGTGTCCAGCTGAGCCATTCAAGTGGTCAGCAGGAGCCCAGGGGTGGGCTCCAGAAGTACGGCTCCCCTGTTTTTCTGATCCGTCCCTCGTTGAGGATCTTAGGATTGAGCAGGTTCCTTGATTAAAGTCATTTGTGGTTTCTGGTAGTGCTTCTCAGTCTTTTTCAATGATAGTCTGATGGTAGCCACACACTCCTGCTGTTCCCCAAGATTATTCTAGTTCTGGATCAGTTGGATTGTGATGAAGTAGCTGACCATGCTATCACTACAGTTCTGGGGGTACATTGTCTAAGGGCCACGTTCAGTGGTAGCCTTCTTGATGACAGTCCCAGGTGGTGCAGAGTATACTGTGGCAAGATGGAACCTTGTGTGGGTGTGTGTCTCTTCTGGTCTCTCCCTCTTATAAAGCCACTGGGACTCTACCATGATGACTTGTCCAGTCTTAGTCACCTTCAAGAGACCCCAGGTGGGTCTGAGGTTCGTGTACTGTCTCACTGGAGTTTCTTCACGAGCTTGGGAAGACAGATCACATTCAAATGGTACCGAGATGTGAGAGGGCTCATGTGAGCTCTTGCAGGTATTGTGACTAATTTTGAAAATTCAGATTATCCATTTATTATCAGTATATCCTAGGAGTTAAAATCTCAGGTTTTTCTAAATCTTTTTTCTTGATTACAATATTGACAATGTGTTGTAGCCTCCTAATTATTATGAAGTTGATATAGATAGCTACATATACAGACATATACATATATAAATATATACATATATATATATATACATATATATGTCATATATCTATATCATGTAGATCTGCCTGTTCACTGTTGGTAGTGTAGGTGGGGTTTTCTACTTGGGATCTACTAAGATGTTTTTATTTGCTTGTTTTTTTTTTTAAGGATTTATTATTTTATGAGTGTACATGTTTTGCCCACATGTATCTATGTGCACCACAAGTGTGCCTGGTGCCCACAAAAGTCAGAAGAGGGCATCAGATCCCCTGGAACTGGAGTTATGGATGATTATGAGCTGCCATGTGAGTGCTGGGAACTAAACCTGATTCTCTGGAGGAGCAACAAGTGCCCTTAACCATTGTGCCTGCCCCTAAGCTGTTTTTATAGTTCTTTAAAAAATTTATTTTACTATTTCTAAAGTGTATGTGTAGCATGAATCTTCAAAGTTCTTATTAATAAAATCAAACCGGAGGCGAGTTATTGGGGTCCATGCTGGTAGATCAGAGAGACAGAACAAGCCACAGCTATCTCACCTCGCCGGATCCTCAGCTGGTCTTGTCTCCTCAGACTGGAGGCCTCTCAGTCCTCATCCGGAATGGGTCTCAGCTGAACTACTGCTCAAAAGCCTGAATGCTTAACCAGCCAAAATCTTAACCAGCCAAATGCTTCTAGTTTCTGGTCCTCACGCCTTATATATCTTTCTGTTTTCTACCACCACTCCCTGGGATTAAAGGCTGGCTTTCTGGGATTAAAGGCGTGTGTCACCATGCTTGGCTATTTCCAATGTGGCCTTGAACTCACAGAGATCCAGAGGGATTTCTGTCTCTGGAATGCTAGGATTAAAGGTGTGAGTGCCACCATTTTCTAGCCTTTGTATCTAGTGGCTGTCTGTTCTCTGACCCCAGATAAATTTATTAAGGTACACAATATTTTGGAGAACACAATACCACCACATGTATGTATATGTATATGTGTGTGGATTTGTGAATGTGGGTGCAGTATTAGCAGAGGCCACAGAAGGGTATTGGATCCTGTACTGGCTCTTTATGTTAGCTTGACACAAGCTAAAGTCATCTGAGAGGAGGGACCCTCAGTTAAGAAAATGCCTCCCCTTGGTGGTGGCGCACACCTTTAATCCCGGTACTTGGGAGGCAGAGGCAGGCGGATCTCTGTGAGATCGAGGCCAGCCTGGTCTACATAGTCAGTTCCAGGACAGTTAAGGCTACACAGAGAAACCCTGTCTCGATGACCTCTGTCTACATCAGCTTCTTCCTCCAGGTTCCTATCCTGTTTGAGTTCCTACCCTGACTTCCTTCAGTGATGGACTATGGATATGGAGGCATAAACCGTATATACCCTTTCCTCCCCAAGTTGCTTTGGTCATGGGTACAGCAGTAGAAGCCCTAACTAGGGAGATACCCTTGAAATTGGAGTTGTAGGTAGTACGGGCTGTTATGTAGGTTCTGGGAACCTAACTCAGGTCTTTTGTAAGAGTAGTTAACGTGCTCTTAACCACTGACCCATCTCCCCACCCCAATATTTTTTTTAATCTCTTACCAAAAAATCTTTTTTTAAACGCCATAGAGACTTAATATAGAATAAGTAGCAGGTTACCTAGCCAATTATATCACTAATGAAATCTTACCAGGTGGTAATCTTTGTTCCACATATTGCTGCCATAATTAAAAAGCATCTCTGAATGTCTGGGTGGACAGTGATGTAGTGGGAAGTTTCTCAGGTCTAGTCCGGCCCTTAGGTCCAGACAAATCTCTCCTATCCATGGTCCCACAGCTGCTTATAAAATAATCACTCAGAGGCTTATATTAATTACGAACTAAATGGTCTATGGCTCAAGCTTTTTTTTTTTTCTTTGTTTTTCAAGACAGGGTTTCTCTGTGTAGTTTTGGAGCCTTTCCTGGAACTCACTCTGTAGCCTAGGCTGGCCTTGAACTCACAGAGATCCACCTGCCTCTGCCTCCTGAGTGCTGGGATTAAAGGTGTGTGCACCACCCCTGGCCTGGGCTAGGCTTGTGTTGTGTGTCTGTTTGGGGAGCAGATTACTCAGTTCTGTATGTCTGACTGCTCTGTTCACACCAGACCCCTGGTGGCCGGAAAGCTTGAAATACTTACTAATTCCGTTACAGGGAAATTGCCTACTTCCTAACAAGAGTGTTATGGATGTGCAGACTCTTTTTGTTGCTTTCCCAGATTTTAAAGTTTGTCTTAATACCAGATCAAGGACTATATATTCTGGAAAACCCTGCCTTGGCATTTTGTTTATGTTCCTTGTCATTGTTGTCCAAAGTAGTGTGGCCTAGAGCCGATTGCACTTCTGCAGTCAGCTCGTGTGTGTGTGTGTGTGTGTGTGTGTGTGTGTGTGTGTGTGTAGGTCAGGGACAACTCTCCTTTTTTTTTTTTTTTAAAGATTTATTTATTTATTATGTATACAGTGTTCTGCCTGCACCTATCCCTGCAGGCCAGAAGAGGGCACCAGATCCCATTACAGATGGTTGTGAGCCACTATGTGGTTGCTGGGAATTGAACTCAGGACCTCTGGAAGAACAAGCAGTGCTCTTAACCTCTGAGCCATCTCTCCAGCCCCCGACAACTCTTCTTTCACCGTATGGGTCCTGGGATCGAGTCAGATGGTCAGGCTTGGCAGCAAGCACCTTTACCTGCTGAGACCTCTTGGCAGCCCTCAGCTTGTGGGTTTTGTCACACGCATTCATGCATTCTCCCTGAGTAGTGTCATGGCTTTATTGCAGCATTCTTGAGACGCTGTATTGTACAGGCTGCTCCCTGCACCTTGGCTATGTGTACAGATGCACTCCCAAGAACCTGGACTACAAGAGGGACTTGTTCTGCCTCAGCATCGAAGCCATTGAAAGGTAGGCATGATGGAAAGGTAAGGCATGATGGAAAAGTAGGCATGATGGAAAAGTAGGTTGATGGAAAGGTGGACTTGATGGAAAGGTGGACTTGATGGAAAGGTGAGGTTGATGGAAAGGTGAGGTTGATGGAAAGGTAGGTTGATGGAAAGGTAGGCTTGATGGCTAAGTGGCGACCTCGTGACTGATTTTTCTCACTGTTAGGTTTGCAGGAGTTGGTGTGAGAACAGCTGTACTAAATCAACACTGTTGGTTTCAAATACATTTTAGAGTGAAGTCCTGACAGGAAAGCCAGCCAGTCACTCCACCCCATACACACTTTGTGTCTAATTTATTTAGTATTGGGAAAGTCAGACACTCAATTATAGAGAAAATGTGAGACTTTTTTTGAAACAAATATCGATTGAGTTTTTTGTTTATTTATTTTTATTTTATTTTGTTTTTGTTTTTCCTGAGACAAGGTTTCTCTGTGTAGCCTTGGCTGTCCTGGAACTCTGTAGCCCAGGCTGACCCTGAACTGACGGCGATCTGCTTGCCTCTGCCTCCCGAGTGCTGGGATTACAGGTGTGCACCACCACCAGTTTTAGTACATACTCTTAGCTGACTTCGAAGTCATAATGCCCTACTTCTGCTTCCCAGATGCTGGGGTCATGAGTGTGAGTATGCCTAGCAAGATGTTTTTAAGCAATTGTGTAGACCAGTATGTACTGTCCACACCTTCCTATCCCCATTATTAACCTCTCAGGCAGTGGTTCTCAGTCTTCCTAATGCTGTGACTCTTCAGTACAGTTCCTCATGTTGTGGCCCCAACCATAAAATTGCTTCGATGTTACTTCATAACTGTAATTTTTCTACTGTTATGAATCATACTGTAAATATCTGATATGCAGGATATCTGATATGTAACACCCATGAAAGGGTCATTCAGCTCCCCAAAGGGGTTGGGACCCACAGGTTGAGAACTTCTGCCTTGGATGATCAGGGTGTTTGTAGCTCAGTGGGTAGAGCGCAGTGTGTACAAACCCTTGGTTCAGAGCCCAGCACGGTGGTGCACACCATCATCTCTGCACTTGGCAGGTGGAGGCAGGAGGATCATAGAGAGAGCAACATAGAGAGCTAGCCTTAGGATCCGTAAGACTCAGAATGCCCTTGGACTCCCAAGAAGAAGGCCATGAAGAATTGGCATTTCAAAATTGGTTAAGAAAGGAGTCCCTTTGGTATTCTAGAAGACTAGAAATATGAATTTAGTTATTCACTATAATAAAGAATTGTCTGGTTTTTTGTTTTGTTTTGCCTGTTTTCTGTATTTTTCAAAAATGCAAGGAAATATTTGTATTCTGCAAGATTTCTAAAAAGCATTAGGAAATAATGTGAATTAGGTGCTACAGGCCCCTAATTTCAGATAGTTTTTTAATTAAAAAATGTTTAGTGATGCTTTGAGAATTTCATGCATTGTATTGATCATATTCACCCTCCTCACTCTATCTTTTTCCCAGCTCTGTCTTCCCACTTCTTACCTCCAAAACTTCAGGCTTCTTTCATAACCTATCAAGTCCAGTTTGTGTGGCTTCTATACTCCGTGTGTGTGGCTGTCCACGGATCATGGTCCACCTACCAGGGCTTCACCCTTAGAGAAAACTGGCTCCCTCCTCTAGAAGCCGTCAGCCAGCCACAGCTTTGATCACTTGAAAAGCCATATGGAAAGCTATCTTATTATATATGTGTCTATATCTGAGTTCCATTGGGGTTACCCTATACTGGGATTATGCTCATCCTAGAAGCCCTGGGTTGCCAAATAAAAAACCCAGTGCTAGATATGGGAAACCTCAGAACAATGTCAGATGTCTCAGTGGCCTTCAGTTGACTGTCCTTTTAAAATAGGAAATACAAAATTAAATCAGTTGATATCAGTGCCTCTTAATTTATCCTAGTAAAGATGTGACCCTAAGATCTTGTGTATCAGGAAAGAACAATTTAAGAAGAAAAGAAAATGACTATACTTTCCTTACTTGAGGTACTTTTATCATGCTTGTTTAATTTCTTAGATTTTTCTCCTAAAAAATTTTAAAACAGGCCGGGCAGTGGTGGCGCACACCTTTAATCCCAGCACTCTGGAGGCAGAGGCAGGTGGATCTCTCTGAGTTTGAGGCCAGCCTGGTCTACAGAGAGAGATCCAGGACAGGCACCAAAACTACACAGAGAAACCCTGTCTCGAAACACCCTCCCCCCCACCCAATTTTTTTAAGTAATTTTTATCCATTTATTAATTGATTACTTTGTATTTGGCATCTTTTGAAACTAGACAAGTTTAAATCAAAATTTTATAATCCATAAGCCAACTCCCATGGAAGAACCACTAAGCAAGCAGTGTTCCATGTTACAGAGCACATAGTCTATGGTGGGTCATGATTTAATGTCTGAGTAGAAGGCCGGGTCCCAGACACGTGCTCCCTCAGTCCGTGAGATGCTCACCAGGGTCAGTGACAATGAACTGAGGGTGTGCATGCGTATCAAAGAGAGGGCCTTTCAGCCAAGTGTGATGATGCCCCGTAACCTCAGCACTCCAGAGGCTGAGGTGGGGAGGGTGGTCGGGAGTTGACAGCACCTTGGCTACCCAGCAAGCCCTCTCCTTAAAAATAATAATGATAAAGCCATGCGGTGGTGGCAAGTCAGGGCTACATAACCAGACTCTGTCTCAAAAAACCTAAAACAAAACAAAAACAAACAAAAAAGAGGGTTGTTCCAACCTTACTGGATTAGAATTTCTATCTTCCATGTTATCATTATTATTGTTTTGTTTTTCAAGACAGGGTTTCTCAGTGTAGCTTTGGAGCCTGTCCTGGATCTCACTCTGTAGACCAGGCTGGCCTTGAACTCACAGAGATCCGCCTGGCTCTGCCTCCCGAGTGCTGGAAGTAAAGGTGTGCACCACCACACCCAGTTGACTTTCTTTTTAAGAAGGAATGGTTTATTTGGACTCAGACTTAGAGGGACCAGTCAGTCAGTGGGAAAGACAGTCACATTACATCTCAGTCAGAAAACAGAGAGAGGAATCCCCAGCTCCCTTTATTCTTCTCAGAATTTTTAAGATTGGGGGTGGTGGTATCCCTGGCTAGCTTTGAACTCAGTGATCCTCCTGCCTCATTCTTCCAAGTGCTAGGATCGCCATAATGTTTCATAGTGAACCTATCTATATAAAAGAAAAGGGGTGGAATATTTTGTCCTAAAGGTCACAATATTGAAGTTACTTTTCTCCTTAAAAGTTAAATTTAGGGTCGTGGTACCTTTTAGGGGCAGGGCTGTCATGCTGAGGAGCCTGGGTTCACTGCAGAGGTGTTTGCCCAGTGTGGCATGGGGTCACAGTTCAGAAAAGTACTTCAATGCCATCAGTCTCTTCAGCTCATCTCTTCTTTTTTACAGGATGGTTTCTTCTAGTTCTCTTCTTTTTTTTCTTTTCTTTTATATAAAATGATTTTATTATTGTTTATTTTATTTTATGAGCATTGCTGTTTTGCCTGCATATATGTCCTTGTGAGGGTGTCAGGTCCCCTGAAACTAAGGCTGCAGACAGCCATGAGCCGCCATGTGGGAGCTGGGGATTGAACCCAGATCCTCTGGGAGAACAGCCAGTGCTCTTACCTGCTGTGCCGTCTCAGCAGCTCCAGAAGGCTTGTTATTTGACAGATGATGTGAAATTGCTACATGGATAACAGACTTAAAGAAGGGAAGGAATTGTGTGTCCTTCCTCGCGTTGAGTTATGTGGGAGCTGGCACCAGACTTCCTTTTTTCATGGCCCAGGCTGCTGCTGCTGCTGCTTTTTTAAAAATACATTTTCAATACTTTTTTAAATAATAACACTCCACAACCCTAGAGAGCTGTGGAGAACACAAGCTGGAGGACAATGTTGAGGCTGTCTAAATCTTATTTTTTCAGACTTAGTTATTTTTATTGTGTGTTTATGGGTGTTTTGCCACATGCAAGCCTGGTTCCCTGGAGGCCAGAAGAGGTCATCGGATCCTCTAGAACTGGAGTCAGGGAGGGTTGTGAGCTGCCATAGGGGTCCTGGGAACTGAACTCAGCTCCTACAGGAGCAGCAAGTACTCTTAACTACCTACATCTATCTCTCTAACCCTGAGGTTGATAATCAAGAGTTGGTTCCACAACTGACTACTTTTTAGAAGCCAAACTTGAAAGCGTCCATGTTTCTGGAAAGTCACGTAGAGCAAGCTTTGGTTTCTCAGGGTTGCTCTGCTTGCCCCTGGCCTTGAGCTGTGGTGACTGCCGGGGGTGGGGTGGGTGGGGTGGGTGGAGGAGGCTTATTCCGACAGTGAAATATTTATAACGGAAGCTGGATGCACAGGACGAGCTGGACAAAGCCGTTAGGGAGGGATGAGATTGTGTGGTACGGCTTCCTCAGAAGGTCTCCACCAACAGGGAGAGGCTGTCTTCAGTCACTCGGGGGTAGAGGAATATTCGGCCTTGGAGCTGGCAGTTTCAGAGCTGCAGAGCTGATGCTTGTTCCTCTCCAGACTGAAACTCTGTTGTACCACATCTCAGTTACACTTTAGGGTCCTCCAAAAAGCAAATCGTGTCGGAAGACAAGGAGCTTCTCAATCTGGAAAGCAGAGTTGAAATGGAGAAGTCTATAAAGCAGGTAATTTTGCTCTACATTTATGCCCTTGTTTGAACAGTTTCCGGCGGTGACCAGATGACCCCTCCACATGGCCCTGTGATGTCATCTGTTTTGCTTTTAGCACTTTAGCAGTGAGAAAGTGCTCACCATCCATTAGGGAGCTGAGCTGTGTCAGGAACAGTGAACACATTCCATGCTGAGCTCAAAACAGTGCTCATTCTAAACCAGAAATGTAGCCTGGAGCAAAGCAAGATTTAAATTGTTTAAAAATATTTTTATGTGTCTGCATGTCTGAATGCTTTGTCTGCATGTATGCATGTGCATCATGTGTGCTGGATGTCTCTGGAGGCTGGAAGAGGGTGTCGGATCCCCAGTCAGGTCTCAGGGTTGAGCCAGGGTGGTCAGCAGCAGGTGCCTTTGCCTGCTGAGCCATCCTGTGGCCTTAAGCGGATTGGCTTGCCTGGTGTTCGGCTCATTGCTGTGCACTCTTGTTTCTTGAGACTGATGGGATGGCGAATTCATGTGTAGCTGTAGACTGTGGGCCAGGTTGTGACTGAAGCTAGTGACATTATGAATGAGTATGTCTCATTCACGGGAGACTCACCCAGCTAAAGAGTTTCCTTAGGCCGAATATCTTCATCTATGCCATGCGTAACATTCCCAGAGGCTGACTCATTTTAACCCTTCAACTGTGAGCAGTAACTGCACTCACACTTGTGTTTCTCCACGCCTTTCCAACCCGCTAGATGGAAGACGTCCTGAAGGCCTTGCTGACGAAGCTGTTGGAGATTGAGTCAAAACTGTCCTCCGCTGGCTGCTGCGTCTGAGCTGCCCTTCCCAACCTGCCCCACCCTGTTCCTAATGGTGGTCAGACTCCTTCTGGGTACTTTAGGGGAGAAGTACCTGTTCTCACTATGTGACTCTTAAAGCCAGTTTATGATACATACATGTTGGAACGAGATTTTGTGAGTTTTTATTTTATTAAAAAACAAGGTGATTTTTTTCTGTCTTTTTTTTTTTGTTAAATTCATTGTATGTGTGCATTTTTCTATTTTTTAAAAACTTTGTCACTTAACACTTTGGATATTAAAGAGTGAGCAGTAAGAAAATCTTGTTGTTCTCATCTGCTTTGTCTTTGAAGGTTAGTGCTTAAGTCTCTGGAAAAACTGGTCAGTCCACTTGCTAGAGTTACTTGGAAATTTGTGCAAGAATAAACTACCATCTATCTCATCCTGCTGTGGGATCTTCATGCTTAAAATGCCATCTGTATGCAGTGAGATCCCATCTTGCTGTTCACTAGATCATGCTTAAAAATGACAGCTGTGTGCATTGAGATCCCATCCTGCTGTTCACTAGATCATGCTTAAAAATGACAGCTGTGTGCAGTGACATCCCATCCTGCTGTGGGATCTTCATGCTTAAAGTAAGTAAGAGTGTGTAACTTCTGGGGTAAGATTTTAGTGTAATATATTAGATTTCGATTTTCTATAATGTAAAACTTTTCTAATGAGCATGTATTATTTTTATAATAAGGAAGAGAATAAAGACTTTTAAAATGCTTGAAGGTTCATTTGTTTGTTTACAAACTAAATTGATATTTAAGTGATAAAAATCATTTTGGGGCCCTGAGATCCACATACTCTGTGATCTGCTCGGCCCAGACCCCTTTCTAGGTACAGATGAGGCTCCTCACAGCACCCTGTAGGGCTCATTAGCTCAGTTTCTGAAGCGTCCTGAGAAAGTCAGAGTCACAGTGTAACTGAGCGTGTGCCCCCAGTGACCGGAAGGCCTTCGGAACTCCGTTGAGTGGTTGTACTTGACCGTTGAATGCATGCCTCAAACAGAAGGTGGGCCGTGGAGGCGCCTGCGGTGCGCAGGAGGTGGCGTTTGAGATGTTTAGAGATACCTGAGCTGCTGGGTAAACCACTGGCAGCTTGAAGTCGGGCAGAGAGGGGTTGTGGGCATTCCACCAGAGAAATCAAGTACTAAAAAAACGGTTCCCCTCTTCCTTCCGAGCTGGTTTCCTAGCACCGGAGTCTATTTCAGTCTTGCTCCATCCTGTTTAACTTAACATTTAGAAGAAAATACTTCAACACTCAAAAGACCATTCTTAACATCTCATTTGTTAAGTAAAAAATGAAAGTGTCTTACAACCAAAGGATTATAGCCGCATTCTTCATTTCTTCCAGAGAAAAAGCAAAATACTTGAAAACAAATGCCCGGGAATCTTACATAGTTGCCGTCACAGACATCCTTTTTATTCTCCGAGTGAGAAATCGGTCAGTGTCGGTGTGTAAACAGGCGGCAGAAGCACTTGCCGCCACTGCTGAACAAACAGTGGGTGGACAGCAATTCACACTTCACCTCACCACACGAGTGGTGCTCAGTCTTTGTAGTGGCTCCTTTTCCCTCTGTGTATGTGTTCATGTATGTGTGGAGGCTGGAGGCTGGTGTCAGGGGTCTTCTATCTCTCTCTACCTCATTTTTTGAGACGGAGTCTCTAAACCTGGAGTTTGATAACTTGTCAAGACTAGCTGGCAGTGAGTCCCAGAAACCCTTCGCCTCTGCCTCTCCGCTCTGGGATTACAGGTGTGTGTGTGTGTGTGTGTGTGTGTGTATGTATGTGTGTGAGGTGTGTGTGTGAATGTGTGTGTGTGAGGTGTGTGTGTATGTGAGGTATGTATGTATGTGAGATGTGTGTATGTATGTATGTGTGTGAGGTGTGTATGTGAGGTATGTGTGTGTGTATGTGTGTGAGGTGTGTGTGTGTGTATGTGAGGTATGTGTGTATGAGATATGTGTGTGTGTATGTATGTGTGTGAGGTGTGTGTGTATGTATGTATGTGTGTGAGGTGTGTGTGTATATGTGAGGTATGTGTATGTGAGGTATGTGTATGTGAGGTGTGTGTGTATGTATGTATGTGTGTGAGGTGTGTATGTGTGTATGTGAGGTATGTGTGTATGTGAGATATGTGTGTGTATGTATGTGTGTGAGGTGTGTGTGTGTGAGGTATGTGTGTATGTGAGGTATGTATGTATGTGAGATATGTGTGTGTATGTGAGGTATGTGTGTGTATGTGAGGTATGTGTGTGTGTATGTATGTGTGTGAGGTGTGTGTGTGTGAGGTGTGTGTGTATGTGAGGTATGTGTGTATGTGAGATATGTGTGTGTGTATGTATGTGTGTGAGGTGTGTGTGTATGTATGTATGTGTATGAGGTGTGTGTGTGTGTATATGTGAGGTATGTGTATGTGAAGTATGTGTGTGTATGTGAGGTGTGTGTGTATGTATGTATGTGTGTGAGGTGTGTATGTGTGTATGTGAGGTATGTGTGTATGTGAGATATGTGTGTGTATGTATGTGTGTGAGGTATGTGTGTATGTGAGATGTGTGTGTATGTGTGTGAGGTGTGTGTGTGTATGTGAGGTATGTGTGTATGTGAGAGGTGTGTGTGTATGTGTGTGAGGTGTGTATATGTATGTGAGGTGTGTGTATGTGAGGTATGTGTGTGTGTATGTGAGGTGTGTGTATGTGAGGTATGTGTGTGTGTGTGTGTGTGTGTGTGTGTGTGTGTGTGTGTGTGTGAAGATCAGAGGACAGCTTTCCTGAGCTGGTTCGTTCCTTCTGCTGCACAGGCTCTAAGCACCCTTCTTAGGTCTGAGGCTCGGAGGCAAGCGTCCTTATCACTGAGTCTTGGCGGCCCCGTCCTGTTGGTTTGGCCCTGTGCTGCTTTGCGTCCGGCGTGCTGAGCTTTTGCTCACGAGTGTGCTGTGCTGTGTCTCACACTCGTTTCTCTGTAGTTCTCGCTTGGCCTCTTTGAGGTCCTGCAACATCCTCCTAGTGAACTGCAGATCGCTCAGCCGCCGTCATTACTTCCCAATCAGTAAATCACTGGCTTCACTGCCTTGTGATACTGTGTTCTAGACTTGGGGGAACTAGTCCTTCAAGACTTAAGACGTCCCCAACACCGGTGACCTGAGAACCCAAAGTGTCGGACCCTGAACACTGAATGGAGGCAATTAATGATTTTTTTTAAGTGAAAAGAACAGTTTTATCCTGTCTACTTGTTTATCAGTTACAAGGATAAGTGGCACTATCTGTAAAAGCTCAGCCTAGAACAATGGTTGTCTAAATTCCCCTTAACATTTTAGGATTCACATATAAGATAAAAAGAAACACCCCCAAATGAAGTGGTAGTGTAGGATTCAGCATAAAATGTTAACGGTAAATAGGAATTCGGGGAAATTACCAAACTCAGCTCATTTACATGTGTAATTACCCACCTGTGATCATTCCGCTGTTGTGTCTTCCATCTCTCTCCTCCCACACACGTTAAAAATACTTGGTATTAAAAATTATTTTTTACTAACCGAATACAATGAATTCTTAGAATTAGAGGTAAAAATATGACTATTTGAAACAGGACTCTGATCACAGCGGGTGCTCACTGTGTGCCCCGTGTGAGTGAGAGGCCCAGCAGACAGGCATCATAAGTGATCTGCAGATGTGCAAACCTCAAGAGAGAATTTGGAGGTCAATAGGCCAGAGAGCGTCCTACTGCACCCAGGGCCAGGAGAGCCAGCCAAAGCTTTGTTCATGTAGAACCCACGGGGCACAGACACATGCCCCGTGTTCGGGGATGGCCTCTGCGACCCCACAAGGATGCCCTTCTCCCCGAGAAGGATGATCTCAAAGCAGGGGTCTCAGGTTTGCAGGATGAAGTGGTCCCAGGGTCTCAGTATTGTCAAGGAATTGGACCACCCCCACAACCTTGCCTTCATTGGGAGGACTGGAGCCTGATGGGAATGCCATCCTGGGGCATGCAATCCCCAGAGTGAAGAGGCCCAAGTGGAGCTGTGCTGGGGCAGCCCATGTGGCAAGGACTTCCTCAGAGTCCTGGGGCTGCTCAGAATGGACATCTCCATGGCAACGGTTTCAGAAACCCAGACTGCAGGCTTCCCTGCAATTCCCAATGTGAACTTGTGTTTCCATCTACTTTACCTCTTCCATGTACAGTGGTTAGTGTCATTTAGGCAGATATAATTGTGTGTGTATATATATATATATTTTTTTTTTTAAAAAAAATATGTATTTTCTTCCTGAATCAGACCACAAGGGGCCGCATTTCACCACATAAACATTCTCCATGTCTGGCTACTCACTAGCGCCAGGACAAATGGAGTGGCTGCTGGAGTCTCTTCCAACTAACCTGGAGCATCAGAAGCTTCTCGGTTAAATGGCACAGCCAGCCGGGACTCCCCCAGCCCCTTTCTACCCTAGTCCCTGTCAGATTACTAACAGTCTGTCAGCTCACCCCCAGTACTGTTTCCTCCGACGTGCCTGCAAGCAGCCTTCCTGGGACTCGGATCGTACATGGGAAGTTAACTATGGTTTCTCTTTCACTCCTTCCTATGTTTCCATGACTCAGGTTCATTACTAAACCCCCTTCCCGAATGCTGACTCTCTAATACCTGTGTCTGCCGGCTCCATTTGGAATTGCCAACTGAGAGATGTCGGCCTTTGGGGGAGATGCTTCCAGTCACCCCACCAAAGCCCCTGACCCACAAGGACTTCTCAAGAGTTCTCCCCATTTGTCTCCATGTCACGAGCTTCTTGGGAAGGCCTGGGGAACGGTACTGTTAACGGAACTAGGCATCCAAAGCACTTTTGGTGAGCCCTTTTTCCAAAATGTAAGCAGACGAAGGCAGTTGGAGTTGCCCCCCCCCCCCAGCTTCCATGGCTGTGAATTCAGAGAACCACAGATCAGAAATGTGGGAGGTGCTGGGGAGAGAGCTCAGCTGGGAAAGTGCTTGCCTTGTAAGCATCAGGATCTGAGTTCGATCCCTGGGACCCAGGTCAAGAGCTGGCCATGGTTCTGAGTGCCTGTAATCCTAGCACCGGGAAGGTAGAGACAGGAGGATCTCTAGGACTCAGTGCCTGCCAATCTAGCCTAATTGGTGAGCTCGGGTCCCAGGGAGACCCTGTCTTAGTCTTAACATAAAAACAAGGTCAATGGCTTTTGAGGAACAACACCCAAGGTTGAACTCTGACCTCCACAGGTATACACACACACACACACACACACACACACACACATACACACACACACATACACACACACACACACACACTGTCCACTTCCCAAAAATACTTGAAAAGAAGTTAAATCTATGCTGAACATCTGTGGATTCCTTTTTGTTGTTAGTTCTCAAATAATAGCTTATAACACAATTTGCATAGCATTTACATTGTATTAGGAATCAAAAGTAATTGGGAAGTGATTTAAAGTGTGGGCAGATGTGCCTCGGCTATGTACAAAATAGAACGCCGGTTTGTAGCAGGGACCCCCATGGGTACTGGGAAAGAACTGTGCTTTATGTTTCCATTTGCTGAAACGCAAATGTTTGCATTCGTGTGTTAAATTATGCTCAACGGTAACAGTGGAGGCAAAGGTGGTTCTCTGAGGTGCAGCCGGACAGAGCTTTGTAGTCTGGGTCCTGCCAGGCCAGTAGCAGATGGTGCCACTCGTACCGTTGACCCTGTTTCCCAGCCCTGTCTCCAACCATGGAATGAGGAATTGGGTTAAAATGACCTGTAAAGTTCCCCTTCAAACTCATTTTAAAAAAATAGAAAAATGTTAATTTTGTAACGTTTATTTGTTTTATGTGTGTGTGTGTGTGTGTGTATGTGTGTGTGTGTGTGTGTATGTGTGTGTGTATGTGTGTGTGTGTGTGTGTGTGTGTGTGTGTGTGTGTGTGTGTGTGTGTATGGGGGGCTGATGCTTACCACAGCACACGTGTGGAGGTCAGAGGACAACCTGCAAGCGTCCCTTCTCTCCATGTGGGTCGCAGGGTCACAAATTCTGCAGGTCAGGCTTGTCAGCAAGCACCTTTGCCCACCTGCCGTCCCTCTGGCCCCTGCCATATTTGTTTTAATTAAGTAAAGGGTTGAGTGTTACTAATCCGAAAGCCCAAACTCTGAAATCCGAAACTTTCTGAGTGCGAACGCGACCCCATGAGTAGACTCCACAGTCGGTCTCATGTGATGGGTCGCGGTGAAAAACACATCGGGCTAAAATGAGTGCGTGAAGTTCCTTCCGCTCTGCATCTGTAAGATGTGCAGGGAAGCAGTCTCTGCTCCCATCCCCCAGGCTTCTCACTGTATTATGCAAATATTTCAAAATCTAAACATATTGAAATATCAAACAGTTCTTCCCCAAGCATCCGATAAGGGACACTCAGTGGATACTGCTTTGAGATGGAAACTGTGCCTGGGCAGGTAGAGGCTCCCATGCAGCACTTGAGTCCTGGTGGACGTTGAGCATCCTCTGCCTGTTAGAAGAGACCAGAAAAGAGGTTTGGAACAGAGTGCCGCCCACACTGCTGCAGCATGGCAGTTGTAGCTGGCTGCCAGGTGGCAGGTCTTAGAGATATTTTTGAATCAGAATTCTGAATAGAATTCATACGTGGGCACGTGAGTGCTTTGTTTCACGGCGTCTCTGGTCCCCAACATTTCATCCACCATGGTGATTGTCAAAACACGCTAGTGATCTCTCTTGTCATAACTTGCTTGTTAAAGAGAGCTAGCTTGCTGTTGTCATTTCACGTGCCCAAGTTCCCCTGTCCTCGTCCCCCCATCATTGTGTCCCCGACAAAGCCATCACCAAGTCAAACTGAATTAGTCAGCATTGGCTGTCAGCCCTGGAGCAGGACCCGCAAAGTCTCGTGATGCCAGCCTGCTGGGCACCGTCTCCAAGGCAACAGCGGCTGTCTCTCTCTCTCTCTGAAGGGAAGCCTAGGAGAATCTGGTCCTGATGTGGCCCTTCAGAGAGCCAGTGTGGGGGAGATGGTCTGTGAATGAGGAGACTGACTGCTTTGTTCTCGTCTCCTCACTGAGGAGAAGTCTCCTTCGCATTCATTTTCCTCTCTCTGGAATCAGCATTTGGATTGAACTGTTCGTGATGGGCAGTTAAAAGCATATTCAAAATGCACCCAGACACTAGTCTGAAACACCCTGGTTCACCGTCTACATTAAAAAGCAAAAGATTCAGACTTCTCTCAAGGAAAGCCCAGATGAGATTAGCATGAGCCAAGACGCATGTAATAAAAGGTGCCGCTCCTGGTCCCCAAGAACAAGGGCTCCCCTTCCATGCTCTTCCTGCCCGTAGGACTACCAAGTTTATTGTCCCCACTGGGACACATGACGCAGTGAAAGGGGAAACTTCATAATTAAGCAACGTGACAGACACACACGGTCCCTGCCATCCAAGTGTTTGTCACCCTCCCCGTTGCCTCACAGTGGGAACTCCTTTGAACAAATGCTTTCTCAGCCAGTGGAGTTTGAAGATTTCTGAGCTCAAGTGATAAAAGACTCTCCTCTGGGCTGCGGGATAAGATCTAGGCAGAGGACTGGAACAGACAGGATGCCTCAGCAGCACCGAGGATCAAACAGACAAGGGGAAAAAGCTGGCCCTGGGCTCTGGGGAAGGAGGCCGGCTGAGCTGGCGGGGTCAGCGGACTTGCCATTCTGTCTAGTAGAAAAATTTTGCTTTATGTCTGAGCAGGGCCATATGAAGCAATCCCAACACAATAAACAAGAAAGCAAATTTGATGTTGAGGAGAAACTGTTTCCTAAGCTTTTGCTGAAGGTAGAGACCAGCCAGCCTGGGAAACGTGTTTGGCTTCGAACAATGATGCTAAGAGAAACTGGAAAGGCTGTGTATATTAGTCAGGGTTCTCTAGAGGAACGGAACAGATCATTCTCTCTCTCTCTCTCTCTCTCTCTCTCTCTCTCTCTCTCTCTCTCTCTCTCTCTCTCTGTGCATGTATATGATTATTTAGAATGACTTATAAGCTGTGGTCCAGCTAGTCAATGGCTGTCTACCTACAGAAGATCCAAGAATTCAGTAGTTAGTTGTTCAGTCTGTAAGGCTGGATGTCTCACCAGAATCCCAAAGAAGTAGCTCTAATGCCAGTGAAGGAATGGACTTGCCAGCAAGAGTGAGAGCAAGCAGGCGAAGAGAGCAAGCCTCCTCCCTCCCTCCCTCCCTCCCTCCCTCCCTCCCTCCCTCCCTCCCTCCGTGTCTTTATATAAGGCTGCCAGAAGAAGGTGTGGCCAGATTAAAGGTGGATCTTCCCACCTCAAGAGATCCAGATTAAAAGTGGGTCTTCCCACTTCAAATTAGTTGAGGAAAAAAAATTCCTTGCAGGCATACCCAGCCGCTTGGGTTTTAGTTAGTTCCAGATGTAGTCAAGTTGACCGCCAAGAATTGCCATTGCACTGTGTTTTCACACTATAAAGTGTGCTCATCTCAGATGTAGACATGTGCTTTCTCTTGGACCATAGGCTTCCTGGGAAAATAATCTTACAACTCTTATAAATGACCCAAGAATGTACTTTGCTGTGTCCAAACCGGAAGTGGGGGATCCAGATCTAGCCCAGGAGGTCTCTATCACACACAGAGTCCTGGGTTAATGCCCAGCACAGCATAAGCCCAGCATGCTGGTGGATGCCCACAACCTAAGTGTTAGGGAGGAAGAGAAAGAAGGAACAGACGTCCAGGCCGCCCTCAGCTGCACAGTGGGGCAGCATGGGGTGCAGGAGACCCTGTCTGAAAGCAAGCAGCGTGGAAGTCCAGGTAATGGAGACAGTAGAGTAAGCTGTACCAAGTAACCAGAAATGACCACTAGCAGAGTCTATCATGCATCCTCCCACACTCGTGCTTACACATTTTATTCACAATTATAAGAGGCAGCTAGCTGTGTATTCTGTATTGTGTTATGGACAGCTCTCCATCTCATCAGATATACATGTGTAGCGGTCCTTGTAGCTGGAGAGTTTTCTCTCCGGATCCCGCCAAACTCCGGCAGTCCGACAGCCCACTTATAAAATAAACACACAGACACTTATATTATTTAAACTGTTTGGCCTAATGGCTCAGGCTTCTAGCTATCTAGTTCTTATATCTTAAATTAATCCATTTCTATAAATCTATACCTTGCCATGTGGCACATGCTGCTTATCATGGCGGCGGCTGGCAGTGTCTCCCTCCACCTTCCTGTTCTCTTAGTTCTCCTCTCTGTTAGTCCCGCCTATACTTCCTGCCTGGCCACTGGCCAATCAGTGTTTTATTTATTGACCAATCAGAGCATTTGACATACAGACCATCCCACAGCAGGTCCTCATGATGACAATGGTATTTCACAACATTGAATAGCTCTAGAAACTGAACGCCCAGCATCAGGTTTCCGGTTCTTTCCAAACCCTTCCTGCCATAGACAGTGATGCAGTGCCCATGGTTGTGTACAGACGGGCAGTCTGGGTTGCATGAGTTTGGAGGTCCCCAACGTTGCTCACTCTGGTTCTGTTCATGTTCAACTCATGGTGGGATGGACACACGATCAAAGGCAAAGAGAGACGTGCCCTTAATTCTCATTCAGACACAATCCTGAGCCCGGCTCTGACCTCTCGGTTTGGTTTTCTTCCTTGACACATTACAACAATTAGAAAAAAATGAAGCCTGTTTCTGATTACTGAAGAGCTTAGAGAGTGAAAAGCCAAAGTTATAAAGCAACTTGTTTCAATATGGATTTGTTATTCTCTTTTCAAAATGGTGTTAACAATTCTACTAAAAACAGGCTCTTTCCAGGTTTTCTTTTTTCTTTCTTTCTCTTTTTCTTCCTTCCTTCCTTCCTTCCTTCCTTCCTTCCTTCCTTCCTTCCTTCCTTCCTTCCTTCCTTCCTTCCTTCCTTCCTTCCTTCCTTCTTTCCTTTCCTTCCTTCCTTCCTTCCTTCTCTCTCTCTCTCTCTCTCTCTCTCTCTCTCTCTCTCTCTCTCTCTCTCTCTCTCTCTCTTTTTGAACCAATCATAAGTGATTGGGAAATCAAGGGTACCTGACTGGGCCCTTCTGGGGAGACATTATTAGAAAGGTTTGGGGCTGGTCAGACTGCTGTGTGCCTTCTGAATTGTCACAAATGGAAGTCAGGGGAGCAGCTGGCATGCAAAGGTCTCCTTGGTGGAGGAGGCAGTGGGCTTGCCGTGGTGGTGGGTGGTCCGCCGCCTCTCTTCCCTTTCCCCACCATCCCATCCATGCTAAGGGCACTCTGACCGCAGTGACCGCAGTGACCGCAGTGACCGCAGTGCGGGTTAGGGCTGATGCTGTCCAGCCCCAGAGACAACTGCCAACTGCTGTCAAGATAAAAACAGCCGTTGGAAGGGGAGTCTGGGAAAGTATTTCGACGAAGAATCCTGGGAATTCCAGCCTCACATGGGAGAGGGCTGGAGGGGGTGATATGAATGAAAATATTGGCAGGCTGTACTAACCCCCGTGAGACAGCTGTGTAGCTGGAGCCGCATGTATTCTAAGTACCTGTGCCTTCTCAGCACAATGGGAGAACCATGGGGGGGGGGGAATACCACAGACCACACACAAAGGGGCCTGGAGTTTCCCTTCCCTCCAATGCTCCTCACAGGCTACCAGTGTCTGACTAACCTGAGTGCTGGGCCATGCTGGGGCTCCCCCTCTACAGCGCCCATGGGGATGGCCTCCTCAGTGCACACACTGTGAGCCAGGCTGGGGCTCCCCCTCTGCAGTGTCCATGGGAATCGCCTCCTCAGTGCGCACACTGTGAGCCAGGCTGGGGCTCCCCCTCTACAGCGCCCATGGGGATGGCCTCCTCAGTGCACACACTGTGAGCCAGGCTGGGGCTCCCCCTCTACAGCGCCCATGGGGATGGCCTCCTCAGTGCACACACTGTGAGCCAAGCTGGGGCTCCCCCTCTACAGTGTTCATGGGAATGGCCTCCTCAGTGCGCACACTGTGAGCCAGGCTGGGGCTCCCCCTCTACAGTGCCCATGGGGATGGCCTCCTCAGTGCACACATTAGGAGAGGTTCTGAGGGAACCCTTTCTCTTAGTTCTGCTGAGCCCAGAGATCAGTCTGAGTAGATGATCCTATACCTCACCAAGTGCAGAAATGGATAGCTCTGAGTCCAGAGAGAGGAGGCCATGGTCCACGCCTCTCTTGAGAGATCTGGCGCCACCAGCTTGCCAGCAAAACAGCGTGTAGGAATTTCACAACCCTGTAGGCCTCTAAATAAAATAATATCTCTTCCTATCCAGGTGGTAAAGTATTGGGGGTTAGAAGGAACTAGAAACCCAAGTTCACAGAGATAAGAATTTTTGAGCTTTCCTACAAGATAAAGCAAACATGTTTTCCTTTTCTGGCCAGGCTCCCAAAAATTGAGCTCAAGAACCAGGGAGATGGTTTGGGGGTAAAGGGACCAGCTGTACAAGCCTGTTGACCCGAGTTGATGCCTACGACCCATATAATGGTGGAAAGAGAATGAACTGCGAGGCTGAGCTCAGAGTGAGGACTGAGTTGGACTGACTGAGGAGAAAGGAAGGACTCTATTCCTCTGGCCATGTTGAGCCGGGGGCATTTGAAGGGACGGAAGCATGGCCACTCCAAGCTCTTGAACAAGTATCCATTTGCCACGTGATACTGACTGACCACAGAACTGTATCAACGCCTTTCCACCAAGTTTTGAACCATGTTGGTGGCGGCCTGGGGGAAGGGGTTGGAATTGAGTCCCCCTAAAGACAGTGACTTCTGATTCAGTTGGTTCCAAAGCCTAAAAAAGGCTTAGAGTAGCTCCCTAGTACTGGAGGCAGTGAAAAGAGTCTCTCCTTCAGTGGGGAGAGCCCGGGAAGACACTGGTTTGGAGCAAACAGCTGCCTTTGGAGCTGGCTTCAGACGTTCAGTTGCTTTTGTTTTGTTTTGTTTGTTTGTTTGGTGATTTCATCTTTCCATCGACCGACAAGTTATAAAGAGAGGGATGGACCATGCTGGTTTGTTCTTGCATGTGACTGGTCTGAAGAGAGTTATGCAGACACTCCATTTGCAGGTGTAGAGGGTTAAAGGTCAGGCCTCTGACCTGAGCTCCCTAAGCTCCGGCTTTAGGGGATTTAGGTGGTAGGTGGGCCAGGTGCCCACACCGGTTTCCTCCAGAGAAGTGGTCGTGACTTGTCCAGGATTTGGGGCTATTGAACACAAGGAGAGGGAGTGTGGGAGAGAGGGAGGATGTGGGGGCACAGAGAATAGGAAAGGAGGGGCTGAGCTGAACCGGCCATTCAGAACTCAGCAATTCTCAGGAAGCTCCCAGGTGAAAGACTGTCCGTCCTCAGGACTCTCTTTCTGACCTCCTTCACGGCTGCATCTAGGCCTCTTCTTGTCTTGAGATGTGGTAAGAGCAGAAAGGCTGCCTTACCAAGGACTCTGTCAGGCCAAGGGGGAGAGAGCTACGATGTGTCCCGCATCTGTCCCATCAGTCTAGACAGGAGGCATCCCCCAGAAGCTCCAAGGAAGCTGGAGAAGACAGAGGCAGCTGTCTCTGGGGCATGGGGAGGCCTGTGCGAGTGAGAAACCACCAGGGATGGAAAAGCCATGAGGTCCAGTGTCTCAAGGGAAGGGGCTTGGAGTCTTGGAAAGCCGAGTCTCAGTTTAAGGGTGATCTTGCTTGACCTCAGCGGGTGAAAGGAAAACTGAGTCTGTGGATGTCCTGAGGCACAGAGAGGTTTAATTGGTAGTCAAGGTCTGCATTTGCTTGCACACATGCACTGTGCTCTCAACTGCCTGTCCTCATCCGCCACCTCCTTCCCTCACTCCTTAGTCCCCCTTACTTGATAAGAGTCTTGCTACTTCAGGTAGTCATTTAAAAATTTCAGTTGCCACATAGGAAAGAACAGGCAACATTTGTCGTTCTGCCTCTGACTGATTTTGCTTAGTAATGAATTCTAGTTCCACCCATTTTCCTGACTATGCCATGACTGTGTTATTCATGGCTGCACAATATCCCATTTTGGTGTAGATCTGCCATATTTCCTTAACTCACTGACCTGGTCGCTGTCTACACTCGTTCCACACAGTAGGTATTATAAACAGTGCCATGATAAATATAGGTATAGGTTTTGTTTAAAAACTAGTACAAATAGTTACACTGTGGAAAAAAATATTGGAGCAAGATTTGAGTTTCAAATAAATGTGTTGGGTGCCGGTGAGAGCTCGCTCTGGGGCGGCTCATGGCCGGGCTAAGGCACAAACCAGAGGCTGAGGTCGGATCCTGCATTTCCGCCCCACTCCTTTCCGTGGGAGGCGGCTGACTCCTGTCGTTCTCCTCTGTGAAACAGGAGTGTTAGAATCTCCCTCACAGAGCGGTCGAAGGGCTTCTGTGGAAACTGACCCCTCCCGAAAACTGCTTCCCAAATCGCTGGACAGAGAGCAGCCGCCAGGGCTGGGGCGATGGCTGCAACAGGAGAGCGCTTGCTTCGAGAACACGAGGCCCTGAGTTCAAGGCTCGGAACCCGTGGAAGACAGCGGGCGTGGTGTGCACACTTGCGGTCTCACTCTGGGGCGGCAGGAACGAGCCAGTCCTGTTGCCAGCCAGCCAGCCTGCCTCGAATACTCGGTGAGTTCCACGCCGTGAGAGAACTTGTCTAAAACAGTAAGAAACACTAAACAAGGTGGACCATGCTGAGGAAAGACACCAAGGTGGACCTTTGTATGTGTACACACACACACACACACACACACACACACACATACACACAAGCATGCATAGCTAGAATTTTAGTACTGGCCAGCAAATCGGTGTGATTTCTTTTCTTCCTACTGAGGACGGACCTACTGTGGTTCCTTCTTGTCACCCCTAAAACATGTCTAAGGTAGTTTGTACACGTCTGAACCACAAACATTGCCAGCCAGGGGTGCTGGGCACTGCTGTGGCACGTACAGTGTGTCCCTGCTCCCTCGTGATCCCTTGGACGAGGAGGAACCACTCTGGTTGCTGAGAGCCCAGTACACCGGAGAATGATGAACTGCCCGCCTGTGGCTTGCCAGGCTGAGCAGAGATGGACAGCCCCGCCCCCACCCTGGCATCTACGCTGACAATACTCGGCAGAATGGCACTGCCTGCCACGGTGATCTGCCAGCCAACCTTGGCGTCTTGGTCGGTCAGGGAGACTCGGTGACAACTATGTAAGTGATCTTGGGTTTATTTTGGGGCCATTCCAAAGCAAGTCAGAAAAAAGTAACTTTATTTGTATAAAGAAGACAGAAATGCTTAGGAATTCACTGCCCACTGAGCCCTTTTTCTGTTATTTTTCTAGTTTCTTGGTTCCTGTAACTTCCTAACCCTGGCAGAAGTCAAATTTACCGCTCCCAGAAGGAAGGCCAATTCTCTTTGACTGTAGGAGAAATGAGGGAGGGAGGGAGCGAGCCATCCAGAGCCCAGACCTTTCTTTCTGGAGAATGCCAAGTTGTGAGGAGGAAGTAGCTGCCCAGGTCCAAGGTTAAACACACATCACACAGATGTGAAGGGGGGAATTCGCTGGGGTCAACTGTTTTGGGGTCACACAGAGTGAAGCAAAGGGGCTCCGTGCAGACACTGGTTTAGGTCTCCGGCCTTGTTAGGGCTGGACAGAAAAGGGGCAGGACCGAAGGTTTCTGACGCGGCTTTTATCCCCCTTCATCCCCCAGGGGTTTGAGCGGGCGGCAAAGCCATTGATGCTTAGCTGTAAATGGAACATGTGTCCCCATGCTCAGTTACATCTAAGGGAGCCTTATGAGCACCTCTGGGCCTGCCAGGCTCCTAGCTCAACACTTCAAGGTGTATCAAACAAGTGTGGCGTCAAAGGACCCCGGTTCAAATCCCCAGTGCCATCACTCCGGGATCTTGAGCCAGCTGCACCATGCGGGTTCCCTGTGGCCCCGGGACAGACGCCTCCTCTAGAAGCATTCTAGGCTGGGGAGGGTGGCTGTAGTCACCTGTCAGGCCCTCACAGGAAAATGCCAAGGACTGTGGGGCTTGAAGTCCGGAGGCTTCACGTCTGAGGTCGTGTGTTCTTCATGCTTAGCCATCTTCTCAGTACGTCCTTGCGGTGGTTTGAATGAGAAACATCTTCCACGGGCTCGTGCATTTCAGTGCTCAGCCCCCAGTTTGTGGTGCTGTTTGGGGAGGTCTGGAGCCTTGGGAAGGGGGGCGGTCTTGCTGGAGGAAGAATGCTGGGGGGGGGGTTGAGAGTTTAATGTGCTTACTCCACTCAGTTTACTCCCTGCTTCCGTGTTTGCAGGTGAAGACGTGCTCTCTCTCTCTCTCTCTCTCTCTCTCTCTCTCTCTCTCTCTCTCTCTCTCTCTCTCTCTCTCTCTCAGCTTCCCGCCATGGCTCCCCGGCTAGTATGGACTCTTCCCCTGGAACCATTAGCTCAGATAAACCCCGCCTTCTGTAACTCGCCTTGTTCATGGCATTTTATCACAGCAACAGAAAAGTATCTAATGCTGCTGTTGTTGTTGTCTATGTTTTCTCTGCGTGGGAAGACTGTATGAGTCTTCTGTGGATGGGTATGTGTCCCAATCTTTTCTTTTTCACAGGGACACTGATCATGTTGTGTTAGATCCCACCCTAAAAGTCTCATTCTAACTTTATTATTGTTTTTTAAAAAAAACTATATTCATCCATAGTAACATTCTGGATACTTGGAGTTAGGACTGCATACATTTCCTCCGTGGTCCATAATTCTAGCCAAGATGGTGGGTCTTGCTGGGAAGACATTTCCAACAAGTAATATTTCTATCTCAGCGACAGGCACATGGCATGTTTTTCTTAGTGTTGGCCCTTTTTACTCTGTAGAACAGTAGCTTTCTTCATGAAGAATTCATTCCCTGAAAGGGGATGGCGCCTAGAGCCACGACAAAACAAACAAACAAACAAACAAACAAACAAACAAACGCCAGGCCCTAGGAAGCGTGAGGGCTCAGGATTTGGGGGTTCTGGTCTGGATCACGCCACTGCTTACCAAGTGGGTCGGAGATGTCATCTTCCGAGGTGGTGTGTCGTGTAAAATGAGGTGAGCAGACAGAAGAGAGTGGGCTGGGGGCCAGCTGACCCCCAGCCTTGCACTGGAGAAAGGCAGAGTGCCGGAGGTGGGGTGGGGGAGGGTAAACACAGCTGGAATCACTGAGGAAAGTCTTGCTTGCGGGGATGGGAGTGTTTCCCATCAATACTGGGCTACAGCCAACCATCATCCACGACTGGCTAGCTTTTTTTGGTCAAAAGCAACTCGTCTGTTTCTCTGCCGTCTGAGCCCAAACAGCACAGCTGGACTGGGGAGTCTTGGAGGAAGGCACATTCCGCTGCTTCCCACCAGCCAGCAGCTCATCTGCCCCGGGGCCAGCCCTAGCTGACATGGCTTGGGTCTCAGCACAGCCTCGGCTGCTGTGTGCAGAATTCTGAAGACCTGTCACTAAGACAGAGCCTGTGTCACCTCTAGTGACACGGTGACAGAGTTAGAACAAGAGCCAGACACGGGCACTCTCAACCTTGAGTTCTGGAACAAATGTTTCTCAGGGACACTGCCTCCCCTTCGGCATTCCGTATGGGCGGGTGCACTCATTTTGTTTTACTTTTTAATTTTATGTGTCGAAGTGTTTTGCCTGTGTGTATGTCTGTGCACTATGTGTGTGCCTGGTGTCCTTGGAGGTCATGAGAGGACATTGCACCCCTGGAACTGTAGTTACAGATGGTCGTGAGCCACTATGTGGGTGCTTAATTGAACCCAGGCCCTCTGCGGGAGTGATAGATGCTCTTAACTGTGGAGCCATCTTTCTAGCCCCCCGCCACGCCCCCGTGGAGGGATATTAAAAATAGATTTTGACATGTATTTAGTTTGTGTATGTATATATGTGCACACATGCTTGCACACACACGCAATGGCACACTTGTAGAGGTCACAGGACAACTTGCTGGAGTCAGCTCTCTCCTTCCGCCGTGTGTATTCCAGGACTTGAACTCAGGTTGTCATGCTCAGCAGCAGGCACCTTTGCCCGTCCACATGGATGGCTCCGGAAACGTTTACTGTATACATGGGACACCTTGTTGTAGCTGAGTAGTTCCCATCCTCTTATCCTGCCAGACTCTTAAGCCACATGAATGATAGAAGAAGACCATGCCTCGGGCAGGGCCCACTCACGAGTTTCTTAACGGAACTACAGAACTAGATAGCAGTGGATGAAAGTGTTGGGAGGGAAGTCAGCTCAAACAGCATGGCCCCAGATCTAGATCCGGTTAGATGTCAAAGACGAGTGTGGGGACAAGGGGACAAGCCGTGCTGGCCCGGTCGCTCATTCTAACAAATGGGAGAGGGGGGCTGCTCAGGTCAGAGTGTGGTTTGCTCTCCAGCTTGAGGCTGAAGAGGAACGGAGACCAGATTAGGAGCAAATCTACCTGGTCCACTATTCATCCCACTCTACCCTTATCTTCCACCATGATCAGGTGAAGTATGGCTCCTTCCGTTGCCGTGGGTTTGACCAGCAAAAGGGCCCATGGGAAGGGACCCCATCTAGCATGTCCACTGTGTGGTGTGTTGGGGGCTGTTGATGCAGCAGCTCTCACGTCAAAGCCAAGGAGAGCTCATTCACCTTCGAGCAAAAAATGAGCGGCCTGTGGCTCAGAAACAGCGATTCAGGTTGCCCCAAAGAGACATTCCACCGTGGAAATGGTTGTGTGAGATTTTATTAGTTTCAAAACGAGGGACGTCAAGGCATTTGTCAAACACATTGATGACAACACAGAGTTGGTGCATTAGAGCACAGTGGGAAAACTCAGCCATTGATTTCAGATACGATCTAAAGACGTGCTTGGCTTCTGGACCCGTGGGAACAAGTGACCTGGCATGGATGTGTTTGAAAGGATCAGCCAAGGACTGGGCAATGGATGGCATTCAAAGAAACTCAAGTAACCCAAGGGAGTCTAATCTGCAACCTTCTCAGTTTTCATAATCAGAGATCCCAATCAGTCATTTAGCTCTGCAGACTCTTCAACGTCTGTTGAAGGATGGGGAGGACCTCAGTGATAAGAACAACAGGGGTCTCTGTTCTTGAGGTTTACAGAGTAGGAAAACACCCAATGATAAGAAAACTGGGTCAGATGTGTCTCATCTATCCACCAACCACCATCGTGTGGGAAGGCGTCCGTAAATCGATCGCCCAGCTCCCAAACCACTCCTGCATCCACTGATACAGCTATGATTGCTCCTCAGGACGCTTACCCTCTTTCTATTAGTTGCCTTATCACAATAAAGTTCTTTATTTGAGTGGCTGCCATCACACAGAAAGCTGAGTGAGCCTTTCACATGTAAAAGAACCTGTAAGAGCTGGAGTGTGGTGAGAAGGCATTAGGTTCTTGGGGGATGGTGGTTTGAATGAAAGTGGCCTGCATAGCCTCACAGGGGGGCGGCACTATTGGGAGGTGTGGCCTTGTTGGAGGAAGTGTGTCACTGGGGGTGGGCTTTGAGGTTTCAGATGCTCAAGCCAGGCCCAGTGCCTTACAATCTTCCTGCTGCCTTGGATCTGGACATAGAACCCTGAGTTCCCTCTCCAGCACCGTGTCTGCCTGCACACCACCATTTTCTGCCATGATGATAATGGACTAAACCTCTGAAACTGTAAGCAAGTTCCAATTAGATGTTTTCTTTGATGAGTTGCCTTGGTCATGGTGTCTTTTCATAGCAATAAAATCCTAAGACGCCACCGTTAGACAGGATTAACACTCATGGAATGTGCTATTTCCCAAAGGTTATTCTAAGAAGAGTAAGCCAACCTCTGGGTTCTTGTCTCGCTGTGCAGAAAAGATTTCTTCTGCACATGGCCCATCCACTGTGATGCTACTACCTTCGATGAAACCAGAGCCAGAGCCAAACAGAAGCAAATGTCACACTTGTAGGCCTCTAGAACTGAGCTAAATAAACCTCTTTTAAAGAAAATGCCCAGGTGTCAAGCATAGTGATATATATCCCTGCTATTCCAGCACTAGGAGACTGAGACAGGAGAATCATGAGTTTGAGGCCAATCTGAATTAATGGCAAGTTTGAGGCCAGCTTAGGCTTCATGGAGGCACCCTGCTTAAAAACAAAACAAAAACAAAAACATAAGACAACTGTCTTAGGGTTTCTATTGTTGTGAAGAGACTCTATAACCATGGCAACTCTTATAAGGAAAACATTTAATTGAGGGCTGGCTTACAGTTCAGAGGTTTAGTCCATTGTCATGATGGGAAGCATGGTGTCATGCAGGCAGACATGATGTTGGAGAAGGAGCTTGAGTTCTACATATGATCCAAGGCAACAGGAAGAGAGAGTGAGACACTGGGTTTGGCTTGAGCATCTGAAACCTCAAAGTCCACCCCCAGTGACACACTCCCTCCAACAAGGCCACACCTACTCCAACAAGGCCACACCTACTAACAGTGCCGCTCCCTATGAGCCCAGGGGGCCATTTTCATTCAAACCACCACCACAACAAAGCAAAACAAGTTTAAAATGTTCCCAGCCTCAGGCACTTGGTTGTAACAATGGGGAAACAGACCAGATGCTGTGACTTAAGGGTAGATAGAGGGTCAGTGTTGGGCCCTTGGATGTCCTGCCTCATGGAGGGAGGACTAGGAAAGAAAAGCTTCCCTTCAACACTATTGCTTTCCTAGAAACCATCAAGTCTGTGGGATATTCAGGGAGAGAAGTATTTTCTGAAGGCTTGGCGTGACAGCAGGGGAACCCACACTACCTTGAAGATCAGCCATCGGCTCTCCTTGTCTGTGGTGGTCTGCAGGCTCACCTGCCTGCTGTTAGCAGTTCCTCATCGGTCACCTTCCCAGGCTGCAGTTCCCTTTCGTGTTGCTGGAAGTCCCTTCTTGGGACGGAGAGAGGGCATTTCCGCTCTCCACCCTCCATGGGACATTGAGGAGCATGAGAGAGCTAACTAAGGCCAGGCATCCACCTACTTGATTTCCACTAGCTGACATCCCAGAAGGACCAGCGGGGACCTTGACATTTCAGCACTTCCGTTCTCTCCTCTGTCTGTGTGGGTGGAAGGGCACAATTTAGATATTTATCTTCCCACTGAGATAAATGATGCCATTCCCATTAGAAGGTAGTGGTGACTGCAATCAGCTTGGCTGGTAATAGCATTCTTTTCTTTTATAGTAAAATCAGAACATAGGGTAATCAGTGGCCTCCTAAACATTTAGCAGGGTCAGGAAATGAATAGTGTGAGCCCTCACAGCTGGGTCAATGATTAGATAATTGATTTTCTATTTTTGAGCACAGTGGGCCTTGTGTAGATAACAACTCTTTCTTTTTTTCAGTGAAAGCAGACTTGATCTGTACATATTGAAGAGTTCATTTTAGCCACTCACTTAAATCACCATCTACTATGCACGTTGCTCTCCTTTTAAGCTCTTTATGCCAGTCAGGCTATTTATCTACTGCTGGACCAACAGTACACTTGAAAAAGTATGGTAACTTGCCAGGTATGGTAGCTCACTTCTGTAATTCCAGCACTCGAGAGGCTGAGGGGTAAGAGTCCGAGGAGAGTCTTGGTTACAGAATGAGCTCCTATCTAAACAAACAAATAAACAAAACAAGACAACAAGGATGACAATTCTATAGTATATGTGGTGATTTGAAAGAAAATGACCGCCAAAAGGAGAGGCACTATTAGGAGATGTGGCTTTGTTGGGGTGGATGTGGCCTTGTTACAGGAAGTGTGTCACTGTGGAGGCGGGCTTTGAGGTCTCATATGCTCAAGCCACACTCAGTGTTTAGTTCACTTCCTGTTGCCTACAAGATGTAGGGCACTCGCCTACTTCTCCAGCACCACATCTGCCTGCATGCCACCCTGTTGCACCATAATGATAATGGACTGAACCTCTGAAAATGTCAGCCACCCAATGAAATGTTTTCCTTTGTAAGAGTTGCCATGGTCATGGTGTCTCTTCACAGCAACAGAAACCTTAAATTAAGCAGTGTATTTTGATACCCTCTAGAGCAAATTCTCCTTGTGCTTTTCCCAAAAGATCTTGGCTTAGTGTATGGCTCTTTCTTCCCCCTTCTTGGTACGGGAATTGAACCCAGGGCTTTATCCATGTTAGATAAATGCTCTACTACTTAACTACATCCCCAAATTCTTTTTTACCTTTTTTGTTTGTTTGTTTCAGTTTTGGGATCGATCTTACCAAGTTACCCATGTGAGCCCTGAACTCACTCTACATCCTAAAAAGGCCTTGGATTGGTAACATTCCTGCTTCAGCACTTCTCAAAGAGCTGAGAGAGTCGCAGCTTGCATCACCTGGCCTGATAGAAATCGTGGTTGTGTGTGTGTGTGTGTGTGTGTGTGTGTGTGTGTGTGTGTGTGTGTGTGTGTTGCTGGGAATCAAACACACAGTCTTCAGTATGGTAGGCAAGCACTCTATTACTGAACTGTATAATATGTCTGTACACATTCCTGCTTTCTTAAAGAGTAATTCACATGCAATAAAATTAGCAAAAAATGAGCTTAGTGTTCAGCTTTTAGTTTTGACACTTGAATATCATCACGGAACCACCGTTATAGTTACGGCATATCACATTTCCATCCTCTAAAAACTTCCCTCATGCTCATTTTCAGCCACTTTTCCCTACAGCCCTGGCCCCAGGCAATCATTGTTCTTTTCCCCTGTTCCTATTATATGAAGGAACTCGTACAGCATGGAGTCTTTTGTGTCCGACTTTTATTCAGTGGCATAGTGCTTTTTCAAACTGTAGGATTCTCATTTGTTCCTTTTTATTGCTGGTGGCTATTCAGCCTGCGGATACACACTGATTGTCTAACCATTCACCTGGTGATGGATGCTTGAGTCATTTCCATTCTTTGTCCGGCTGCCTCCAAGACTTCTGGGTAGACACAGGCTCATATTTCTCTTGAGTAGGCACCCTGGGTTATATGGTCAAGTTCAGCTTCGTGGGAAATGTTCAGATGTCTCAATTTCTCTGCATCCTCACCAGCATTTGTTAGGGTCATATTTTTATTTTTATCTCTTCTGATAGCTGCGCAGTGGCACTTTGCAGTTGTTTGCATTTTCGTATACTTAATGACTGTACTGGCTGGTCTTATAGCGTGTCAACTTGACACAAGCTAGAGTCATCAGAGAGGAAGGAGCCTCAGTTGAGGAAAGGCCTGCATAGGATCCAGCTGAAAGCATTTCTCAATTACTGATTGATGCGGAAGGGCCCAGCCCATGGTGGGTGGTGCATCCCTGGGCTGCTGGTTCTCTGAGAAAGCAGGCTGAACAAGCATGGGGAGCAAGCCAGTAAGCAGCACCCCTCCATGGCCTCTGCGTCAGCTCCTGCCTCCAAGTTCCTGCCCTGCTTGAGTTCCTGTCCTGGCTTCCTCCAGTGATGGACAATGATCTGGAAGTGTAAGCCAAATAAACCCTTTCCTCCCCAACTTGCTTTTTGGTCATAGCGTTTTGTTGCAGCGATAGAAACCCCAACTAAGACAATGACAGATGATTAACATATTTTCATGTGCCCATATAGTTTTTGGTAAGGAGTCTGTTCAAGTGCTTTGACCATTTCTTTTTAAACTGTCCTATTTTATCACTGCTGGGTTCTTATGTAAATCATCCGTCTAGCATGTGATGCTCATATACAGATGACGTATGTTATATCCAAAATGTTTGAGGCTACATCTTGAGCTGGCAGCAGACCTGGCAATATCATTCACCAGGTACTGGTTTTGCAGTCATGAAAGACGAAAGAGAAAAGTGGTGGTGGAAGCGTATACTAAGATACTAGCTAGCCACCAAGGCCAAATAAGATGTGGCAGTGTCAGATTCCCTGAAAGGAGCCCCTGCCCCTCAGGCCAGTGGGTCGAGCTGTGAAGGTAATGCTTAAATGTCAATGGAGATCTCAGGATGCTGGAGACTGGGATATCTCCCAAGGAAAGCTCCAGCCCAAGACAGAGGTCACACATGCTGTAGGTGGCTGAGCCGGAGGAGTGCAGCTGCCCAAGACCCTTGGAGCCCAGATGATTCCAACACAATCCCCAGATGCTTGACATGCAGCTGTAGACTTTGATGTTTGCCTAGCTCAGTTTGGTCTTTCTTTGGCCTGACTGTTCCTTGCTGAATGGGGGTTTTTGACCTCTGCTTCTCCACATCGGGCATGCTTTGATCTTACAGGGACTCCTTGTGGAGAGGTTGCCTGGAGTCTCAGAAGAGATTTTGGCCTTTTCAAGTCTTGGGACTGTTATCCACTATGGGGAGTTTTAAGTTGGATTGAACACAGTTTGTATTATTGGATGAGCATGGGCCGATGGGAGGCAGGGGTGGAATGCTGTGTTTTGAGTGTGAAATGTCCCCGTTGTCTCGTGTATTTGAACATGTGGTCCTCGTCTGGTGGCACTGTTTAGGAAGGCTGGAATCCTCAGGAGGGGGAATCTCACCGGAGGAAGCGGGTCCCTGGGGTCAATTGAGGTTTTAGAGCTGAGCTCCCCTTCGAGGCCGCTCTGTTTCCTGTCCTGCCACTGTGTGAGGAGGAGATGAGTCCAGCAGAGGTCCTGCTGCCATGGAGCCTCCCACCACCACGGTTCCCTCCATGATGGACCCTCAGGCTTAGCTGAAGTTATTCTCCCTCCATTGAGTTGCTTCTTTTTAATTAATGATTGTGTGTGTGCATGATGTATATGTATATGTATCTGTATATGTGTATGTATATGTATATGTGTATGTATATGTGTATTCATATGCGTGCCACAGTGTGTATGTGCAGATCAGAGGACAACTCAGTGGAGCCAGTGCTCTTCTGCTGCCTTTATGTGGATTCTGAGGGTCAAATGCTGGTGGCTTAGGGGCAAACACCTTTACCTACTGGGCCATCTTTCTGACCGTGAGTTGATTCTTTTCTTTTTTTCTTTTTCTTTTCTTTTACTTATATATGTATTTATTTTGGTTTTTTTCAAGACAGGGTTCTCTGTGTAGCTTTGCGCCTTTCCTGGAGCTCACTCTGTAGACCAGGCTGGCCTCGAACTCACAGAGATCGCCTGCCTCTGCCTCCCGAGCGCTGGGATTAAAGGCATGTGCCACCACTGCCTGGCATCCTTGTTTATTTTTAATTAATTCTTTTTTTTTACATGTATGTGTATTTTGTTTGCATGTATATTGGCCTACCACACATATGCCTGGTGCCCACAGAGGCTAGAAGAAGGCATCAGGTCCTGAAACTGGAGTTACAGATGTGGCTGTGAGCCACCTTCTGGGTGCTGAGAATCGAACCCAGGACCTCGGGAAGAACAGCCAGTGCTCTTAACCTCTGAGCCATCTCTCCAGCTCCCCGAGTTGTTTCTTGAGAGGCATTTATTTGGTCACAGCAATAAAAAGAAGAACACACAGCTTTTATCTCTCTCCCGTTCACAGCCTAGCTTTTCACCCTTTTGATTTTCCACAGAGCAGAGAATGTTGGAGTTGATGAGGACCAATCCAACTGTTTTATCTACTTTTTGGTCTCATTCCTAAGAACTCCTTCCTAAGCCGTGCTCACAGAGATTTTCTTCTAAATATTTTGAAGTTTCCTGTTCTTAATGACGGACTTTGACCTTTCTTTGTATCCAGTGTGAGGCTTATGGCAGGTTTGCTGTTCCTTTTGTTGTAGCCTGTGGTGGCCCGGCTGCTCCAGCATCGTTCTTGAATGGACTCTCCCTCCGACTTGCTTTTGCACCCTCCTCTTTGTGTGAGTCTGTGTCTAGGTGGCCGGTTTTGTTCTGGCAATACCCCACGACCCGATGCAACAGTGGACAGTTTACTCGTGTGTTAGCACGCAGCTGAGAGCTGCTGGGTCACTCACCTTCTGCCTCTGGCTCTTGCTGCCCCAGGACATCACAGCCTCACAGCACAGATCACTTCAGGAGGTCAAGGATATGACATTCCTTCTTCTGTGTGGAACACATGGCCTGCTGCCTAGCGGGGACACAAGATTTGTTGCCTAAAATGAATAAGGGCTCACTAGCTGAATGCTGCCAGCTTTCTAAAAGGGAGAAGAGGGAAGTTCTTTGCTCCCATGGTGACCATTTCACAGATGAGGGGCTGAGGCATTTTTCTATGCTGTGGTGGTGGGGACTTTTTCTTTTTTTCTCTCTTTTCATTTTTCTTTTCTTGTATGGCATAATTCTAGAGAAAACAGTATACTCCTGGGCTAGATTTCCTCCCTCTCCATCAAAATGAACTAATTATGTTAAGTCCCATGGGGAAAATAACATATTTTTGTACCTAAATTTACCTATTCTATTCCACTTAAAATACTGTGAAAGGCGGAGCAGGCATTGCTCTATGTGCAAGTATCTTTGAGGCATGCCAGGCTGTGGAGGGTTGATGCCCTCATTCTGTGGCATGGGGGGTGGTTGGGTTCTGGATTTTGTTAGGAAATGGTCCGTATGAGGTTGACTCCTGCAGCTGTGATGTGTTTTTCTGGTAAGGAATTATTAAGAAATCAGCCCAAACCTGTGGATTATGAAATATCAAGAAAGGCAGATTTTTCATTTGTGTGTGTGTGTGTGTGTGTGTGTGTGTGTGTGTGTGTGTGTGAGAGAGAGAGAGAGAGAGAGAGAGAGAGAGAGAGAGAGAGAGAGAGAGAGAGAGAGAGAGAGAGATTGATTTTGAATCCAGGAATTTGTGCATGTTAGACGTGCCCTTTACCACTGAGAGGCATCTCCAGCCCCACAGCAAACCTTTGCTTCTGTTGCTACTGAGCAGTTGGAGTTGGCATGTGTCTGTCTCAGCTCTTCCCCGTCAATGGGAGGAAGAGCACCAGGAAGCCAGCCGGAGAACCCCCAGTTCCTTTTCTGATGTTCAGTTTCTCACAGCTCTGCTTCCGACAGTCTGGTGTGGAAGACAGTCGACAAGATTGGAAAAGTTGGCCCCGAGTCTGAATTCTCAGAAACTCCATGTTCTTTCCTTTTACAGGCAGGGGAACATGGTGATATATTGCTCAATGACATGAACATGTTCAGGAAAGTGTGGAATTAGGCGTTTCCACCAATGGATGAACACCAGAGTGCTTACACAAAGATGCTCTGGCATTACAAAGTGATGCAGTATAATGGACCACCACCACCCATACAGTACGTCACTAATGGAAATGACCGTACTCTGAATATAACACACCATCCTAGTTCATCATCTTCAGAGAATGAATCATAGGGGATGATTATTTTTAAGTTGCCTCTTGGTGCCCCATCTGTGATTATTACATTTCTTACCCTTTCTCACTGATCCCCCTTTCCTTTTGGGACAGGGCATCATGCAGTCCAGCTTGATCTTAGACTTGATATGTGGCCAGAGCTGCCCGAAGGCCTGAGCCTTCTGCTCCCACATCCCAAGTGCTGGAATCATAAGAGTGTGCCTCTGTGCCTGGACCCTGCCACTTTCTTGAGTGTATCTGACTGACAATCAGATAGACTTTCCTTCTTGGAGGAAAGTGGAGCACCACAGCAATCTAACTTCCTTTGGATAGTGAAGAATTTGACATTCTACTTTCAAAATAATCATACCAAACAATTTACTTAAATCCCGAATCAAATAGCTCTCTATGCTGAATTTTTAGAGCCATAAAATCACGTATGAAAGTTGTGAACAAACCCCATCCAAGGACTGAGGAATCTGGATGCAGACATCCACGGCTAGGCCCCGGGTGGAGCGCTGGGAGTCTAATTAGTGAGAAAGAGGAGGGTTTATATGAGCGAGAATTGTTGAAACCAAGGTTGGATAAAGCACAGGGACAAATAACCAAATGAATGGAAACACATGAACTATGAACCAAAGGCTGAGGGGCCCCCAACTGGATCAGGCCCTCTGAATAGGTGAGATAGTTGATTGGCTTGATCTGTTTGGGAGGCATCTAGGCAGTGGTACCAGGTCCTGGGCTCGTTGCATGAATTGGCTGTTTGAAACCTGGGACTTATGCAGGGATGCTTGGCTCAATCTGGGAGGAGGAGACTGGACCTGCCTGGACTGAGTCTATCAGGTCGATCCCAGTCCTCGGGGGAGACCTTGATCTGGAGGCGGTGGGAATGGAGGGTGGGCTGGGGGGAAGGGGAGGGGGGCAGGAAGGGAGAGAACAAGGGAATCTGTGGCTGTTATGTAGAACTGAATAGTATTGTAAAATAAAATAAAATATATATTAAAAAAAAGAAAGTTGTGAACAGATAAATGCTACCTGCAAGGACTTTGAAAACAATAGAGTTAAGTCATGACGGTCTGTCTAGCAGTGTATCTAAAGGTGGTCTTTCTAAAAGTCAAATACAACCACGGTGTTTAGATGTGGATGAAAGAATAGGACCACATTTTTAGCAGCTCCACAGGCCTCAATTTCAGCTCCGTTCTTTAAGGAAAAATGTCTAAACATTTAACCAGCATTTGTCAAGCTTCCCAGAAGAGCCATGCAAACCTGTGGAATCCTTCCTTCTAATGTGGATAGTTTTCATGTAGCTCAGGCTGGCCTGGAACTTGCTATGTAACCAAAGATGACATTGAAGCCCGGATTCTCCCGTCTAAGAGCTGGAATTACAGGGATATGCCACTATGCCCAGCTAACAGGCAGTGTAAGCACTGTGCCAAGTGAGCTACATCCAGAAGGGAACCGTGGCTAAGACTTCAAGATTCTGGGCTTGACAGTATCTGTAAGAAAAACTGCCAATAAATGAATCCAAGGACGGAGGGTGTAAATATACTTTGTGGTGACAGTTCACTGCAAAGTGACGGCACACATTGTCTTACTATACAATTGAAAAAGAAATCTAGCACCCAATAGGATTTTCAAGCATGAATGTTTGTGGTGCTTCATTTTCTCTGCATACAAAGATAAAGGCACCCGTGTACAGATGGGATTGGGTAAGGTACGCAGTGTACAGATGATAGGACTGGGTAAGGGACATGGTGTACAGATGATAGGATTGGGTAAGGGACGTGGTGTACAGATGATAGGATTGGGTAAGGGACGCGGTGTACAGATGATAGGATTGGGTAAGGGACGCGGTGTACAGATGATAGGATTGGGTAAGGGATGCGGTGTACAGATGATAGGATTGGGTAAGGGATGCGGTGTACAGATGATAGGATTGGATGAGGGATGAGGGATGCGATGTACGTACATCGTTGGTTCACTCGTCTCTACCATCTCACCGTGGTGACATAGATATCGCAGTGTGCTTCCCACAGACAAGGGCCTCTCTTTCTCACAGGTTCCCGACAAGCGAGGTGCAGCTCCAGCGTCATTACAGACGCCCGTTTCCTCAGAGACAGCTTCCTTTGTTTGCACATTGCCCAAAAGAACCAGAAGCCTGAGGTTCAGGAGCACTGCCTTCCAGTCAGGTCACATGATAGCTCTCTTTGAAACCACAGAAGGCTTTCTCTCCTCGGGAGAGCGCCCTCAGCAGGCAACCACAGCACGGGTCCTGCGGAATGGAGTTCCAGCGTTTTTTTTTTTTTTTTTTTTCCCCAAAACAGCGCAGCAACCAATGCCAACTCCGAGGGCAGACTCAAACTGGGTTGGTGTCTCACTCTGTGTTTTTTCTCTGTGTGGCTCCTTCTGGGGCCAGGATATTCTAAAGGCCTCTGGTGACTCAGTCAGTCAAGATCTCATTTCTCTTCCAGGGTATAGCTCACACGTACCAGGCAGTGGCAACCCTGTCCTGGGAGCCTCTTGTGGTAAAAGTCTCATGAATAACCAAGAGAACAGCTTTAAAGAGTTTTGGCAATGGGGATTCCATTTTCTCTTTGGCTTTTTGTTTTGTTTTCATGTGTAGAGATTTTTGGTTTTATTTTT
Source organism: Peromyscus maniculatus bairdii (assembly GCF_049852395.1). Classification (NCBI taxonomy): domain Eukaryota; kingdom Metazoa; phylum Chordata; class Mammalia; order Rodentia; family Cricetidae; genus Peromyscus; species Peromyscus maniculatus. The sequence goes on along the minus strand of NC_134863.1, from coordinate 79,889,924 downwards.
AATTGTATGCATCTCTGTATGGGTGTTTGTGGGTGAGGGCAGTACCCGTGGAGGCCGGAAGAGGGTGCCAGATGCCCCTGGAGATGGAGTTCCAAGCAGCGGTGAGTCTCCCCACATGGGTGCTGGGAACCGGAAGAAGATCCTTTGCAAGAGAAGTACAGGCCTTTGACCCCTGGACTGATTTCCCAGCCTTTGTTTTGTTTTTGATTGGTGTTTTGGGCAGAATGTCCTGAGCCCTGGAGGTTCAGGCCATGCTCCTGCCTCAGGCTCCTAAGTAGTTGGTACTACAGGTGCAGGGGCCTGCCATTACCCTGGGTTCTTAGGTGTTCTCTCTGTTGCTGAGTGAAAGTGATTGGGCTTGCTTTCTTTAATAGAATGCTTTATGGGTTTTTGCGTGATCCTTGCACAGGGGACATGTTCTCTGTATGGGTCTGAGGTTTAGTCTGTGTTACCAAAGTGAGCACAAAGATTTACTAATTTATTCACTTATTTTTATTATATGTGTATTAGTTTTGGCTACATATTTGTCCCTGGTGCTCACATAAGCCAGAAGAAGGCATTGGATCCTCTGGAGCTAGAGTTATAGATGTCTGTGAGCCACCAGGTAGATAGTGGGAACAGAATCTGGGGTCTCTACAAGAGCGGCCAGTGTTCTTAACCAGTGATCCATCTCTCCAGCCCTGGTTTTATTTTTTATCTACCTTATTGGCATCAGTTAACCTCTGAAGAACTTTTGGGCTTACTGGAAACTTACATAAATGGTTTTAACTTTAAACTTAAGTAAAATATCTTTCCTCTTGTTCCTGGCACTGACCTTTCCATCAGAAAAAAAACCAGTAACACTTGAAACTTTGTGCACAGAATGAACTTGTCAGGGTGTGCCAGCAAGGTACTGTTACACAGCTGACCCCTTAGTCTGACTTCCCCAAAAGAATTACTCTCTTACTCTACCATCGAGGGACCATGTTTGTACCCCAAGCAGAAAGTGACAATTAGGGACTCTTGGGCTCTACCATATACTGCTGATCTGTCAGCAACCAGCAGTCTTGGAAAAGGGGAGAGAGAGAGAGAGAGAGAGAGAGAGAGAGAGAGAGAGAGAGAGAATGAGGAAGGAAGAAGGGAGGAAGGGAGGGAGGGAGGGAGGGAGAGAGAGGGGGAGGGAAGGAGGAAAGAAGGAAGGAAGGAAGGAAGGAAGGAAGGAAGGAAGGAAGGAAGGAAGGAAGGAAGGAAGGAAGGAAGGCAGTAGAAGCGTGAACCCTCACAGAAGTCATATCGGGCATCCAAATAGCAGTTTGGACTTAGTGTAATTTATTCTTTTTGGCCATGGTTATTCTGGGTTTCCATCAGTCCTACACAGTTCCTGCCCAAACATATTTTTTTTTTTTTTTTTTTTTAAAAAAAAGGACTCAGCTGGCATTAAACAATACCGGAGGCAAAAAGCCAGGCTATATTTAGTAATAAATACACCCAACTGTGGGGTTGTTCCCTGATGCCACTTAGAGTGATGCTCATCAAACAGCGTCACACCTGCTCCTACAGGCACACGGGGGGGGGGGGGGGGAGGCGGGGAGATGGGGGGGTGTGGAGGGGAAGGGGAAGAGTCTCCTATCACAAAGGATGCTGTTGCTGCAAGCAGGGGCCGCGTGTCTTTATCATCACCTCCTTCCACGTGCTCCTGCAGACCTGATTCCTTTAGAGAAGTTTGTTATGAACAGTGACAGAAGCTGGGTGGTCTGGTGGCACACGGAAGATGGACAGGTCCCTAGACGAGGCTGGGACACCGTGGGTCAGGGACCTTTTCTGAGATCAGTGGATACATTGCGAGGCCGTTTTTGGACTTCTGGCTTCTTTGTTGTGGTGGTTGATGTCAACTTGACAAAATCCCAAGAGACGTGGCCCCCCGAGCATGCCCGAGAGGGTTTTCTTGGTCGGGTTAAGTGAAACCGGAAGGACCCTTGCTCTCAGAGCGGGCGGCGTGCTTCACGGCCTTCGTCCTGAACTAGATGGAAAGGAGAGAGGCAGCAGAGTGTCACACCTGCACTAACACCCTGCTGGCTGCTCCTGACTGGGGGCACTGTGACCAGGTCCCTCGAGTTCCCCCCGGGCTATGCTGGACTCTGGCCTGGAACTGCGAGCCGAAGGAACCCTTTCTCCCCGAAGTGGCTTTTGTCGACGAAGTTGATCACGGCTACAGGAAGGGAGATGGAGGCAGTTCTGCCCTTTTGTGCTGCCATATACTTTCCAAGCGCCATCGTATTCCCTGGGCTGAAGCCAAGCAGGTTCTGTGTCATGTGTCAACGCTTGCTCAGGGCTGGCGGTTACAGAGGCCGCCGTGTGGGGATGGCTTCTGCAATGCAGAGAAGAAGAATCTGGAGTGATTCTGACCAGAACCAAGGACGCGGTAGCTATGTTTTATTCTCTTTTTTAAGTTACATTTATTTATGGAGTGTGTGCAGGTCGGATGACAGTGTGCAGGATCCTGCTCTCCTTCCACTATGCAGGTCCTAGGGCTCAGACTTGCGTGGTCAGGCTTGGCAGCAGGCGCCAGTCTGGTCCGTGTTGTTCTCGTAGAAGAAGCCGGCGTGCCTCAGATTCCTCTCCACCAGGAGCCGTTTTGATTACAGTATCATTATACAGAACAACACGACAAGCCCCAAATTACAGTCTCCTACCAATTACAGGATAAACTTAATTTGACGTATCTTTTGTTTCTCCCCACCCCCACCCCTATAGATTGCAGGACAATTAATGCTCGGGAGCCTTGGTTAAAAAGCACTGGGAAAATTCAGAAATCGGCCTGTTTTAAATAGGCCACTTGCACAGCGGAGAACCGTGGCGTTCACGCAGCAAACCCTTATGTGAAAGTCAGAAGTCCGCCCAGGAGGGCCATTCAAGCCTGGTTTTGTGTTTACAGGAGTCTGCTGTTCCCTGGAGACCTGGACTGTGGCTTTGGGCTTGAAGGCTAAGTGAGCCGGACTACTTCCTCTTCGTGTCCGTATCACGTTTTCAAACAGAGGCGACTGCGCAGGATATGCCAGAGCTGGGCAGGATAAAACTGTCTCTTCCGGGTTCCTAAAGACCCCCGGCTTCTTGCCCCACACTGTCTGTCAGCTTACAGAGAAGGAGGAAGGCAAAGCCAGAGGTGAGCAGCTTTGGTCCGGCACTGGCTTGACTGAGGCATCCCAATGCATCCGCCTTGGGATGAGTCACCCACGCAGAGGTTTGCCTTCGTTCTCAGAGCCGTCACGTGACCACAGTCAAGTCCTACAACGTCCTTGTCACTTGTCCATGAAGGCAGACTCCTGCACCCTTCGGCCGTCACGCCTCCCTCTCTCCCAGGTTTTCAGTCCTAGGCAGCCATCAAGCTCCCTTCCGCGTTTACGGCTTCACTTGCTCAGGACATTTCATGCGAACGGATTATATAAACCATGCCTCCTTTCACTTAGCAGCATGTCTTAGCCGTCCTTCCCTGCTGTATGTTTTATTACTTCCTTCCTTTTATCAGCAAATATCATTTCTAGGGTACAAAACAGTGGACTCCCTTACCGAGGTTTCCTTTACTCAGTTTTAGTTACTAGAGGTTAGCCATAGTACAAAATAACTAATGAAAAATTCCAGAAATGAGCAATTCATGAGTTCATTTTTAAAAATTTTTTATTATTTTGTGTATGTGGGTATTTTGCCTGCTTATATGTCTGAATACCACACATGTGAGTGTCCTTGTAGTCAGAAGAGGGCAATCAGATCCCTTAGGACTCGAGTCAGAAGAAGACTGTAAGTCACCATGTGGGTGCTGGGACTTGAACCTGGGTCCTCTGGAAGAATAGCCAGTGCTCTTAACTGCTGAGCCATCTCTCCATCCCCAATTCATGAGTTTAAAGTTGCATATCTTCTTTGTCATGTGATGACATCTCATGGCATCCAGCTCCATTTGGCCTAGGATACGAATCTTTTCTTTGCTCAGAGTACCCACGCAGTACATACTACCTGCTCATTAGGCATCATTAGATGTCTCGTTGTCTGATCCACCATCATGGTATTGCACTGTTCATGTTTTACTTAATGGCACTAAGGTGCTGCTGGCCCAGATAAGCCAAGGAGAAACAGACAACCTTGATGAGAAAAGAGGTCCCTGACTTAATAGGAACAGAACTGTGAGCTGAGTTTGCTAAAATCTGGAGCAGGACAGGAAGAATGTTAGACTGGACCATGCAAGTTTCTAGGTGCACACTGGGTCTTAGTTAGGGTTTCTGTTATGGAGATAAAGCAACTTTGGGGAGGAAAGGCTTTATTCCATGTCACACTTTCAGGTAACAGTCCATCAGAGGGCGAAGTCAGGGCAGGAACATGGAGGCAGGAACTGAAGTGGAAGCCATGGAGGAACTCTGTTTACAGCGGCTTTCTTTCTTCTTTTTAGCTTGTTTTGATTCCTCCCTCCCTCCCTCCCTCTCCCTCCCTCCCTCCCTCCCTCCCTTTCTTGAGACAATGAGAAGATGACATTGGGTGGGTAGGGAGGGAGGTGGGGGACCCACCTTCTTATACCACCCAAGACCACCTGTCCAGGGGTGGCACCGCCCACAGTGAGCTGGGCCCTCCCACATCAGTTATCAATGGAGAACGTTGCCCACAGGCCGTCGAGTGGGTTCTCAGTTGAGGTTTCTTCTTCTAAAATGATGCTAGCTTGTGTCCTGTTGATAAAACGCTAGCTGGCACACTGGAGATCTTGAACTGCATCCTCTGCCAACACACATTTTATTTAGTCATTCAGGTTTTGATGACTTTTTTTTTTTAACCCCTTGGGCTTTGGGGAATAATAGTACTAAGACTATTTGTATATATGCTTTTGTGTGAGCATATGTTGTCCTTTCTCTCTGAATGGGATTTTTAAAGTTATGTGTATTTAAGGCATATGAATGCTGTTTGTACAGGAAAAGCTCTAGTCACATCAAATGAAGACAGCCCTTGGAATATCAGTGGATTTTACATGCATATATTGAAATATCACACTGAGCCCCAACTAGTCTGTACAGTCGGTCTGTTTTAGTCTAAAAAGGGTGATCCCACCCAGAGAAACACATGTACCATAACAAACACAGAAGACGATTTGCGGAAGTCAGTTCATCTATCGCTTTGTTCAGCAACTTGCTTTTCCACATGACGAAACATCACAGCAGAATGGTGATGATTCCGCTCGGCCACGGCCAGCCCCAGGCCTCTCACCACGTGGCTCAGATTCAAACCCCGGCTCTGTCACTTACTACACAATCTTTAAGTTATTGAACTGTTTTCAATCCTTAAAATTCAAATGTAACCCCTACCTAATCTCTTCGGGCTAGGAGAACTTAGAGCGTAAAGAAACTTGTAAAGCGCTTTCCTCAGCGTGTGGAGGGTAGCGAGGCCGCTCTGTGGGCCCGGCCGGTCTCCTTGCTGCTTTGGGTCGACCCACCAAGCCACCCTGTGACACACTGTGCGGTTGTACAGGACTATTCCCCAGAGACAAAGCGTCACCATCCTCGGGAGTCCAGCTGTGCTTGCTTGCCAAAGATCATCACAGCTGGCCTTGTTGACTCTTGACTTCTCTCTTGGAAGGAGGTGGTAGGGAGGACCAGGGGACCCTCACGTGAGTGTCCAGTCCTCCCTTCCAATCAGCTGTATGTAATTCTGACTTCATTTTGAGTGGCTCTCTCTGGGAGTGCCTAGAGTATGTAGTGGAGAAGGATGGGGCGTGGGTTCTATGTACTCAGCCAGGGGAAGACGTCATCCCTGCTGGGTGCAGCCCTACCTTCCGGTGTGGCTGCTTGGAGATCACCTATGTTTCTGCCCCTAACCTCTCACCCACTGCTCTGTAGCCCAACAGACTCATTGGTTTTCCAGGGGTGAAATCTGGTGGAAGTGAACATTGGGTTGTCTTTGGGGCCTTAGGAGGAGGGATGTGTGTTGTTTCTCTTTCCCCCAAGGAAGGAATTTTAGCAATATATGCACGCACACCCTTGATCTATAGGTACCTATTCCCCCCCCCCCCCCCCCCCCCGCCGCTGCCACCCCCAAATGCCGTATTTCTTTCAGCGGAATTAGGTAGAGATTTTCAGTCTTGATAGAGACTGCAGAGGCCGTTACTAATTTTAGCCGTTCACTTGCAGTATGTGTGCAGGGCTCTTTGTTGTCTCAGGAGCATCGGCCCCATGCTGCTTCTGTAAGTTTTTGGTGAGAAATGATTTGGCTCAGTCAAGGTGTATGCAGGAGAAAGGGAGATGTGGGAGGGAGGTTATGGAAGTCTGGGCAGCAGACAGACCCTGGCTGGATGCGACCATGACTTACGGCATCTCTTTCAGGGGCTTTCAAATCGCATTAGCTTCTAGCCATCACCGACTTGATACCCAATGTCAGAATGGCCAAGAGCGCTTCTGCTGTGCTTAAGTCCCAGGGAGTCAATGTTTACAGCACTCAATGTGACTTGTCACCTACCTCCCCGGGTGGGTCCACCTCCTCTCTATAGCCCCTGGCTCTCCCTGTCTCAGAGTCTGAGGTAAGTCCCCTGGGCTCCCTGGAGCCGACTACCAGACACGATCCTGGCTGTTCTCCGGGAATCTGCAGCCCACCGTCTCGTTCCAGACCTTGCAATGGACTCACTAGAGAAACTTAAAAAGGAACTCCATGGCCTGAATCCCACACTGGGAAATTGAGTGGAAGATTCAGGGGAGGGGTTGGATTATAAAGGGGTGACACTGGTCCTGTGCAGGTGAGCAGCATCCTGGTTCAGATGGCCAGTGGGTGGCAGAGCAGGATGACAGGAACCACCTCAGCCTAGTTCTTGCCTGCTAATGTGATGCTCCCTCCATATTTCCAGGGCATTGGCTCTAGGCCCATTGACGTACAAAAGTCTAGGTGCTCTAGCACCTTCCACAAAGTGACTTAGTGTTTGCATATACTGCACACATGTCCTTTGTATACTTAAAAACATCTCCGCATTACTTCTAATACTGGATGCAGTGAAAATCTATGTGAATACTTGGTATATGATTCTCTTTAGAGAATAACGATGAGAAAAGAAGTTTGAGCATGATCAATGTGGATTCCCACCCCCCAACATGAACACTCATGGTTTGTAGCATCAGGAGAAGTGAGCCCGCAGACACAGGGGGCTGACTGCTATGATTTCTGCTTCCAGGTTTTCCAGCCTGAACCTTTCCGACTGTCAAGAATGCATTCCTCAATATGACAGTGTGGCTGTGTGTGCTGGGTTTTGGTTTTCTAAATTTGGAAAGTATGCCTTAATCTTTGATTAGACTTATGCTTAGGAAGTATAAATGGCTTGGAAAATAAAAACCTCCTAAAATCCAAGAGACCATGAAAGAAAAATGATGTCACGGGTCACTCTTTCAGTACAAAGCAGAAGGTTGGGAAATGTGGCACTAAACCTCCCCAGTGGGGACCTGTGTGACTGTTGGGATCCTAGCTGTCTGGTTCACCCAGGGTCTGGCCAATGGGAGTGACATTGGTGACATTGGCAGGAGTGGACCTGCCATTCTAGGGTCTCACACACTGACAAGATGTGGGGCTCTGAGTTAAGCTCTGGGGACACGGTAGAGGCTCAGTGTCCTCCCCATGATGGAGGCTTCCAGGTCTTGAGGGTGGACCTGGCCGATAGGCTCCTCAGAGAAGAGAAGAGAAGTAGAGTGTGAGGTCAAGGACGCATTACCCAAGGGAACAAGGAAACAGGTCCTTTAACACAACGATCCCCACACTGGTGACCTGTGGCTGGCAAAGGTCAGAACTACCTGCTTGCTCACTCCTGTCTCCTAGGAACATCAGGAACGATAACCAATCAAAATGTTTCCTTCTGTAGTCCCAGTGGCCTCCAAAGATGGCAACATCAAAGCCCTGAATCTGTTACTTATCCTGGATCCTGCAGTGGATCCAATATTGTCACAACAGTCTTCTTTAAAGGGAACCAGGAGGGTCAGAATTAGTGAGAAAGAGATGTGACTTGAGAAACAGAGGTCAGAGTGCTATGGTCACAAACTAAGGGATGCATGAGGCTCCTTCCCAGTTGGACAAAATAAAGAAATAGTTTTTGTTCTGGAGTTTCTAGAAAGAACCAGAGCGGTTGCACCTTGGTGTCTGCCCTGTGAGGTTGATTTTGAGCTTCTGAATGTCAGTAAAACTCCTGACTCTAGTCTTCACAGCACCATTTCTATTTTGTTTTCAAAAAATAGAATAGTTTTTTTAAAAAATTAATACTTGAATATGGTCCACATTTTGAAAGAGAAAAATGTTATGGTTCAGCTCTTAAACGTCTCCCAAAGGCCCTTGTATTTTAGGAATGGTTGTAAGTCCATGACCCTGTCGGGAAACTTTAGGAAGTGAGGGCTGCTGGAAGTAGGGACCCGCCTGCAGGGTATGGTGGTGAAATGGTGGTACAGAAGTTATGGAAGTAACCAACCACTCTCTGCTTGGCATTGCGGCCACTCCATGATACAGAATCCATGCCCGACCTGCCTGCGTGACCACGAACTTGAGACTAGATGGGCCAGGGACCTAAGGGAAAACCAAGTACTGTTGTTCTGCTAAAGGAACCTAGCAACAAAATGACTCCTGATGACATTCTGCTACACTCATAGATGTGCGCCTTGCTCAGCCATCATCAGAGAAGCTTCTTCCCGCAACAGATGGGAACAAATACAGACCCAGAACTCCGCAATGTATAGAGATTGAGAGACCTTGGAACAATAATCCTAAATGGGATGTCTCCATCAATCCCTCCCCTCAGGGCTCAGGGAACTCTGTGGAAGAGGAGGAAGGAAGATTGTCAGAGCCAGAGGGGATGGAGGACGTCAACTAAGCCCTTCTCGACACAACAGGGCTGACGCACATATGATCTCCCAGAGACTGAGGCAGCATGCACAGGGCCTGCACAGGTGTGGGCCAGGTGGAGCCCCAGTGCTGAGAGGGGAAGCAGACATGAGCCCCATCCCTAATCCAGACGCCAGCTCCAATAGGTAACCTCTTAAGAAGGAAAAACTATTTTTTCCAATGGAGTCTTACTGGATACACAAACCACACTTAACAGTAGGGTGCTGGTCCAGTAGAAGATGGCCAGTGCAGAACAAACTCAGTGGTATTTTTGGAGGTGTTTTGTTTCATGATGCTTTGTCTGGGCATCATCAATCAACCAATCAATCAATTTTCCAATATGTTGTATGATATTTTGTTTGTGTTCTGACAAATAAAGCCTGCCTGGAGATCAGAGGGCAGAACTGGCCACTAGTTAACCATAGAGGCCAGGCAGTGGTGGCCCATACTTTTGGTCCCAGCACAAGGGAGGCTCACGCCTTTAATCCCAGCACATGGGAGGTGGAGACAGGAATAGAAGGTGAGTGGAGACAGGATCTGCTAGGCCCATTCAGTCTGAGACTTTGTGGAGGTGAGAACTCTCAAATGGCTGCTGTTCTTCTCCTCTGCTCTTTCAGCATTCTTCCTCAATGTCTGACTCTGGATTTTTATTGTTCAGACCAATTAGGATCACGATTCACCCACCGATCTTTGGTTCATATACTCTGGTTTCTGACTTCATTTTTATGGGTTTTTCTGTGTGTGCAAATGTGTGTATCTCAGTGCCTGTGTGTGTTTCTTGTGCTTTTTCTTTGGCTCGTTTTTCTCCTGTTTGTTTTGTCCTAGCCATCTTTGTTTGTTTTTCTATATTATCTTATTTTATTGTTATTTTTAGATGCCTGTTTGTATTCTAATGAGAGAGAAAGAAAGGATGTAGATTTGGGTGGGTGGAGAGGGGCTGAGGAGGGGGAACTGTAATCAGAATATTTTGTATGAGAAGAGGTCTATTTTCAAAAGAAAACAAAACAACAATAAAAAAGTGAGGCCTGGTGGGAGCAGGGTAGTCAGTTAGGGCGTGCCCTCAAGGGGATGTTGAGATGCTAAACTCCTTTGCCTCACTTTCCCTCCCTGAGTGGTCACCAGGAAGTCAACAAAGCTCCTCTCCCACACTGTGCCATGATGTCCTGCCTCATCACAGACTCCAAAGAGCCAAGCCAAGAGAAATGAATCCATGAGCCAAATTTGCCATTTCTCCTGAATTTGATTTATCACAGGTGTCTTGTTGTAGAGGCAGAAAGCTGATTAACCTAAGAAGGGTAAGGGCTGCGTTACAATCATTGTTCTTGTAGAGGACCCAGGTTCGGTTTCCAGCACCTCCATGGGAACACACAGTCACCTGTAACTCCAGTTCCAGGGGACCTGATGCCCTCTTCTGGTCTTCTGAGGCACTGCACGCACATGGTGCACATACATATATGGAGATAAATACTCATAATATAAAATAAAAACAAATATAAATATAAAATAAATAAAAAATAAGAAGGGTTGTAATGTAGAGGCTCTCCTGTGCCTTGTTCTAGCCACCAACTTCTCTCTAGAAGGAATCACAGTTAACCAATTTCCTTGGAATAGTTCCAGAGACCTTCTGTGCACACATACATAAACATACAATTCATCCAAAGAGCAGCACGTTACACACAGTGTTGTGAACTCCATTTACTTCACATTATCATGGAAGTACTTTCATGTCAGAATGTGGAACACAGACCCCCTTTTAACAGGATATTGATGTCATTTGTCTCCATCTGTCATTATTTGTCCAGTCTTTCATCTAGTGACGGGTATTTGGGTTGTTTTGGTTTCTTTCTGGTTCAGACAACAATGTAACTAATGTCCTAGTGTCACTACATTTTACGTGCATACAAGCACACCTACAGGGTGGAACCCCACAGAGGTGACCGCTCCGCCAAGAGCTTTGTGTATCTTTTTAATTGTACCAATTGAGCTGAGTTGTCCAGTTCGTACTCTCATCAGAAAGTTAATGCTCCCACCAGCAAAGCATCTGTCCCCCAGCATTCCCGTTGGCTTCCTGTGGCTGTGATCAACACCATGACCAAAAGCAACTTGGGAAGAACAGGGTCTATTTGGCTTCCAGGTTAGAGTTTATCACTGAGAGAAGCCAGGGCAGGAGCGCGAGAAGGAACTGGAGGCAGGAACTGAAGCAGAGACCGTGGAAGGAATGTCGCTAATTGCCTCATGTCCCTAGTTACCTGCCTAGGGATGGCACCGCCCACAGTGGATTGTGCCTTCCTACATCAGTTAACAATAAAGAGAATGTCCCAAAGACATGCCCAATCAGATAGAGGAATTCTCTAAGTGGGGTTGCCTCTTCCCGGGTATGACAAATTGACCGCCGAGATTAGCCATCACCCCAGCTTCTGGCTACCCAGAACATTACACTTCATCTGTTCGACCATCTGATCGGTAAGAGCTTGGGGACCTTGACTAACTCAAAAGCCAGATGAGTGTCACCAGGGTTCAAGGCTGGACGCCCTCCTGTCCAAGTCCTCGAGACCGCGGAGACCGGCACACTTATTTCCTCGTTTGTCCCCCAGGCCTTCGGGAAGTGCAGCCATGAGTGATGTCTCTGGTTCCTTTTTAACAGCAGCCCCATAACTGGAGGAAATAACTCACAGCTGGGAGGGCGAGTCCAGGCCATCCGAGGACAGGCTGGCTGCGCAGGGAGCTGTTGCAGGGCCTGCTTTACCCTGAGAAGCAGGACGAAGGCATGAGCGCGTTTTCAGGGCACATTACAGTTGCACCTTCTGATTGCTCTGCATCTGACACTCATCAAACCTCTCCTGGTAATCTGAGTAACAACTTTATGTAAGGGGAAGTCATCCAGCGATTTAAAAAAAGAAAAAAGCTGTACCAGGGTGCTTTGATGTTAGTTTTTTCCCCCTGACTTGACTTGTCACATTGTCCTTCCCGTCCAGCAGGTTTATGTCAGAAGTACCAATTCAGTCGGCCTGAACAACAGTTCCCAATTACAATGATTCAATGTCCTGATTTGGCAACTCCATCATGGTGCAAGGAGAAACCCTTCAGTAGAAACCTTGGGGTGGGCAGGGGGAGTCAGCAACTGTGTGCTAAGCAATGACATATAGATTTAGTGTGCGGTGTATTTTCAACTGACGGTGGATTTATTGGGATGTAGTCCCTTGTTAGTCAGCAGCATCTGTAGTTATCCAAAAGTATCCATTTATGCTAAAACCAGCATGAGTGGGATGTGCAGGCCTGAGAGATTTTTTTTTTTCTAGAAAACTGAGGTAAAGAGGTCTGAGAGAGGAGAAAGTGGAGTCTTGGATATTAACAGATATTTAGTCTCTAAAACAATTTCAAGTGTTTCTCTTAATGCAAATGGGGATGGAGTCACGTGGGTTAAGCTGTACATCTTGCAAGTAGTGTTCTCACTATTCTCTTTCCTTTCTGCTTCTGCTGTTGTGACTCACATCACCTTGAAGTCCACGACAGAGATGCCTGGCCAGCAAGAGGAGATGAAAACGCACAATGTGAAGTCTCTAATCTTTGGCCCAAAGCAAGTCCTAGCCTAGGATTCCCATCGTGGGCTGCCTGCTTAGGATCTGCCTTGGACTCAAATAGAGTGACGTGGGGAGGAAGCTCAGTGGGTCTGGTCATAGCAGGTGGTGTAGGTTCCAGGAAGGGGTCCTGCAAGTGTAGGGTGATACCCGAGGGCTCCGTGAAGGGGAGTGGCTGGAGGTGTGCCTGTGACTTCCTGATGGGTTGAGAGAGGGAGGAAGAGGTGTGTGATTTGGTAGCAGAGCCACACCTTTGCTTTTATCTAGTTTCTCCAGCAACAAACCCTGCCCATTGGTTGGCTTGCACAGGATGCTGGCCTGATGGACAAACAGATGTTGGGATGCCCTGAGATAATTTAGGAGGAAGACTCAGGAGGGTTCCCTTTCTCCTGGGATTTGCTTAACTGATAGAAGAGATAGGTATTGGCTAGGCAGGAGGTGGGGATCTCAGTCTCTGTGAGATCATATAGTTGTGAGTCCCCTTGTGTCTAGTAGGGCTTAGTTGACATCCTCCATCCCCTCTGGCTCTTACAATCTTTCTTCCTCCTCTTCCACAGAGTTCCCTGAGGGTTTACAGATGAAATGTGAAAGTGTTTGGAGCTGTGGGCTAGAGAAGTCCCAGAAAGCTGTAAAAGGAACCTAGTGGTGGGAATTTGGAGAACCGAATGCCCAGAGAAGTGCAGATAGTGGAGGCCTAACTCCTGAGGCTCAGGAAGTTCACAGGGGAGCCAGGGCTCTATCGGGAACTGGCCAGAGGCATTTCATCTTACAGTCTGTCGCCGACTCTGAAGACATTCTCCCAGTATAAGGAGAACTTGAGTGAGGTTCTGCCTCCTGATCTTCTTGGAGAGGGGGGATCTTTGTTAAGCAAATGAGCCTGTGGGTTTTGGAGAGAAAGATCTCAAAGGGTCCATTTAACTTATCAAGACTGTAACACTAAATGAGCTCTGGCAAATGGTTCCTAAGATGCTTTAACGTGTATAGCCCCCTCCAAGAGCAGTTCCGACATGCTTCTCTAAGAGTGCACCCAGTTTTAACACTCGGCGAGTCTGTGTTTTCTGAATTTACTGATACCTACAGGATTCTGTTCCAAATGACTCAGAGCCACACTATGTTAAATGAATCTCCTTGCAGATGCTCTCGCTGCCTGACTGAAATGCCTCCCTTTAGACAGAGAGCGACAGTCAGGCAAAGTTTGCTGGAAAGCACTTGCTAGTGCATCTGAGAACGCGCCTAATGGCTGTGCCTTTGCCAACCATTTGAACACTTTGCTGACTACTTGGCACCCTCTTCTATGGCAAGGGACACCTGGTGTTGGGAAATGCAAGCCCATGGCTCAGCCAACAGTGAGCCCTTGACGTAGCTATAATTTATGTGCCATTTGCCACCTTCAAAATTCAGTGGCACAGAAAAGTGTGCACCCTTATGCTGAGTTCTTAAAGAAGAAACAGAAGGCCAAAGCTCCCAGAACTTTTGAGGGTCATAGAACTTTGTCCTTGAGCTGAAGGTCAAACCCTGGGCTCCATCAATGCTAGAACAGTGTTCTATTGCTGAGTCACCAGCCCCGCCCTTAGACCCTCTGAGACCCTGCTAAAAACTAGAAAGATTCTCTTTAGAAACATGCCGCAGATCTCCAGAAAAGTTTGTGTGCAAGTTGAGGGGTATGAGGAGGGAGAATGTGAGAACAAGAAGACACGTATTCTGGGCACCAGCCTTAAGCACCGAGGCCTGGGACTTTTGGATGCATGAGGCAGTGGCTATCCAATTCAATGGACCCATTGCCAAATGAGACCGCAGGGCCCTTGGCTCAGAAGGTGCCAAGAATTTTGAGATGACAGGAACAGAGCATGGACCAATCTTGCGGCCCTTCTGAGCATAGGGTCCTGAGTGCCTGTGGGACCAGATGCTCATGAGGCAAAATTCCACAGTGAACTCTTCTGGGCATTTCTGAAACCATAGCCATATCAAACAGAATGCCCTCCCTTAATGTGTGTCCCAAGAGCTCAGTACTGTGGCATTATAATTTTCTTTTACATCTCAATATAAAGCTCTTATTTATGCTAGATTAGGGGAAAAGTGAATGAGAGAGAGAGAGAGAGAGAGAGAGAGAGAGAGAGAGAGAGAGAGAGAGAGAGAGATAACAGAACCTAAACACATGGACAGACCCCAAAGGCACTCCATCTCCTTTCCTCCTGATGCTGTTATGAGCTATGGCTGCCCCCCTTATTCCAGACAACTGGGACAGACCAGCAGAAAACAAGTTATTTGTCATCAGACCAAATATCCCGGCAAACCAAATAGCCCCCTGCACTGGGCTATCCATCTCAGGTGCATATAAAATGCACTTTATATTTATTATATAATAATAAATAATAAATAAGGTTATACTCTTCAACACTTTCATATTTATTTTTTAAAGTTGTATTCATCACCTGCACAGGTGTAAAGAAAGACACTTTTTAAGAACTATGAAAAACAGCTGCCCTGAACCTACCCCCCACCCTGCATGTCTTCCCAGGACTTTGAACTTTGGAACAGTTTCTGCCGTCTTTGCCACAGTCTTTCTAGGTGAAATGCTGACCTGCAGTTTGGGGATCGTCCATTTTCATCAGTCTGCTGGCTTCCTCAAAGCAGAAGCTTGATATTTTTCGAACACGCCTCACATCTGGGTAATTTCCTGTGCCGTTCCCAAGATAGAAGCCATGAACACCGTGTACTGTGTCTTTCTCGCTGCTGAGGGGGTAGCATAGGATTTAGGTCTCACCCTGCAGATGCACACCTGCATTCAAGAATGAGTTCAGGATGGGGGGGGGGAGTAGAGGGCAAGGGACTATCCTGTGACCTTGGTGGTGTGTCGTCTTGCTCTTGTGAGCATGAAGGGCAGAGCCCAAGACAGCTGTGATGTCTTGGCTGCTGTGTGGGCTCTGGACCCTAGAGATGGTCGGAAGAGACACAAGTGTAGCCCCTCAACATGGCTAGGAACTTCTTGATCTCCTCTAATGATGGCATTTCCTGCTCTAAAAACCCTGGTGGAGTCTGTGTGAAACTTGGAGCTCCATCCTTCAGCCTGGAAGGTACAGCTATGACCCTCTCACAGTGTGATGCCATCATCCAGTTTTTATCAATGCCAGTATTTCCATGATTATCACAATGTAATCATTGTTTAGTGCGGAGACAAATTGTATATACGTGTAGCTAGGTGTTAACATAGGGGGTTTCACACCCCCAATTTAAGATGTGGTGGTATTGTGTTCCCCAAAATATTGTGTACTCTAATAAACTTATCTGGGGTCAGAGAACAGAAAAGCCACTGGATACTTAGGATAGGCAGTGGTGGCACTCACTCCTTTAATCCTAGCATTCCAGAGGCAGAAATCCCTCTGGATCTCTGTGAGTTCAAGGTCACATTGGAAACAGCCAGGCACGGCGACTCACGCCTTTAATCCCAGGGAGTGATGGCAGAAAGCAGAAAGGTATATAAGGCGTGAGGACCAGAAACTAGAGGCATTTGGCTGGTTAAGCTTTCAGGCTTTCAAGCAGCAGTTCAGCAGAGATTCATTCTGGATGAGGACTCAGAGGCTTCCTATTTCCTCTGAGGAAACAGGATCAGCTGAGGAACTGGCGAGGTGAGGAAGCTGTGGCTTGTTCTGTCTCTCTGATCTTCCAGCGTTCACCTCAACACCTGGCTCGGGTTTGATTTTATTAATAAGAACTTTTAAGATTCCTGCTACATGAAACTCCAAGACAGAAGCCGATGAGGCCCACAGTACCAAGCGAAGGTCAGGGAGCAGATCTAGCCCTAGAGAATATAATAATTAGATTCTCTCATGTGTTAATTAGCTTTCTGTCACCGTGACAAAGACCCAAGGAAAACCAGTAAAGAGATGGAAGGTTTACCTGGGCTGGCCATTCGGAGGGGTCAGCCTGGGATCGGCTGCCTCTGGTGCAGTTAGGTTTGTGGCATAGCAGAAAGTTCCTGGAGGAAAGCCATGGTGGGGGAAACCACCGGGAAGCTAAGAGGAACAGCTAGGGGCCAGGGCCAAGACAAACCCTTCAGAGGCCCACTGCCTGCTGGGCCTTTCCCACAGTCCACTGTCCTGCCAGAGTCTGTTCAAATTCTGGCTCTGCCGGTGGTCTAAGTCATTGACTAGATAGAGCCCTCAAGGTGAAATCTTTCTGAACATATCCTCAGAGACACAACCAGAAGTGTTTTTATTAATCTCCCGGGTGTCTCATGGCGCAATCAAATCGACAGTCAAAGCTAGCCATCACAGATGCGTGGCTGGACACCCAGCTCTAGTCTGTAAGAGGCTGCAGGGACATAGGGGTTGGAGATCAGGAGAGCGTGTTAGAGGTGTTAGCGTTCACAGAATCCTAACTCCAGTTACCCCGACCTGCAATATGTGGATGGGGTAGGAAGCATTTTCCCCTTACCTCCAGCCTTGGGAATTTGTCTTTCATGGGTACCCCTAGAGCCTGATAAAATTATCAGAGTTCGAAGGACTTAGTGACTGTGACTGAATCACTCTTGAAAACGGAAAACTCTGAAGGTAGGATTCTGAGTTATGGGGATGGGGGGAGCTTATGAGGAGAGTCACCCCAGTTCTCAGCATGGGAACAGGCCACTGGATGTCCAGGAGTTGAACGGGGGAGAGCTTGGGGACCAATCATGGATGAATAGTTACCCAGATCAAGGGAATCGTAGCGCGAGAAATGCCAGCGATACCAGGTAGGGGCTTTTCTCTCCCCTCAGATAAGAACAGTTTCACCTTCTCATGATAGTTCTCCTCAGTGGAGGAGCTCAAAATGTCAAACACTTGGAGGTATTTAGTCTTCAGAATCTTCAGAGTTCTGGGAACAAGTAGGGGAAGAGTAGAAAGATTTCACCATTTATCCGTAGACTATCATTGTCGCTCTGTCCATCCAGCCCAGTTCCCACATCCGCCCTGTGCTTGCTGAGTCCAACTCCCTAGAGAACAAAGCCCCTGTCTCAGGTCCAGGAAGTGTGGGTACAGCTGTCTCCAGACACTTAAACTGTTCTTTCAGCTGAAAGAACTTGCTGTGTATTCTGTGGCTCCTCTCCAGCGGCATGTCCGAGGTTCTGTGGGAACTGGACTAGGTCTCTCTGTGTCCTCCTGCGGCCTATCCTGACTTACTCCTTAAATTATAATTTAAAATTTCCTTCACTGTCATTTTCATAGAATTTTGGGGAAATTTGTGGTTGATGTATTTCATCAAGATGTCACAACTATTAACTTAAAAATGAGAGAAGTTATTAGAGAAATGTTCTTGTGTGTGATCCATCTACAGGGAATCAATACACCCCATTTTGTAGCATGAATCTTAAAGAGTCTTATTAATAAAATCAAACCTGAGACCAGTTATTGGGGTGAATGCTGGAAAATCAGAGAGACAGAACAGGCCACAGCTTCCTCACCTTGCCAGTTCCTCAGCTGATCCTGTTTTCTCAGACTGGAAGCCTCTGAGTCCTCATCCAGAATGAATCTCAGCTGAACTGCTGTTCAAAAGCCTAAAAGCTTAACCAGCCAAATGCTTCTAGTTTCTGGTCTTCACACCTTATATACCTTTCTGCTTTCTGCCATCACTCCCTGGGATTAAAGGCTCTTGTTACCACACCTGGCTGTTTCCAGTGTGGCCTTGAACTCACAGAGATCTGGAGGGATCTCTGCCTCTGGAATGCTAGGATTAAAGGCGTGTGCTACCACTGCCTATCCTCTGTGTTTAATATTGTGGCTGTTCTTCTCTTCTCTGACCCCAGATAAGTTTATTAGCGTGCACAATATTTCGAGGAACACAATACCACCACACCATTTCATGTATACTGGTCATTTTTATTCGACCTCCAGACTTGCATGGGGAAAGGGGCATTTATGGGGCTGACGGATGTTGGAACAGTTAAGAACACTTGCAGCTCTTCCGAAGGACCCGGATTTGATTCCCAGCACCACATGGAGACTCACATCGGTGTATAACTCCATTTCCAGGAGATTTGATGCCCTCCTCTGACCTCTGTGGTTACCAGGCACACACATGGGGTGCAGACTGACATTTGCAGGCAAGATACCCACAGGCATAAACTAAAGCAAAAATAAAAATAATGATGAAAAGGTCATTTAGCCAACCGGCAAATGCTGACATTTGCAGTTCTCTAGCGTGTTTAGTCGCAGAGTGCCATCTTGCTTAGACTGTGTGTCTCCCCTTTATCCTCAGCACAAACCTCCCATAGCTTTCAAGTGTCTCCTCGGCCAAACTTCTTGCTTAGGTTGGTAGTGTGTCAATGTGTGTGTGTGTGTGTGTGTGTGTGTGTGAGTGTGTGTGTGTGTGTGTGTGTGTGTGTGAAACGGCATGTGGCAGAAACTGTGGAGTTTCTGGATTTCTTTTTTACCAAATTTTGTTCAGGGCAGCAATGTATTCAAATTTAAAACTAAACCTCTGCTTTCTAGTCTCCTTATACATAAGCCCCTAGGGAGAGTTTGGATCAAGAAATGGAAGCTGGAGTTTCCAGGAAGGGCTCATGGGAGGGCTCTTTTAGAGTAGGCTTACTAAGCTAGCATGGATCATTTGACCTTTGACCTTCTCCTTATCGTCACCTAGCCAGTGGACAGTGTTCTGGGGCTGGAGCGACCCTCCTCTGGCCAGCAGTGGACCAGCAGGAGGGTCAAAGCTATACAGATGACTAATTGGAAGACGAAAGGAGATTCCTCTCTTCTGGAACTGCAGAACCACCCAGTCAGACCCTGTATTCTTATTTCCTGGTTAGTTGGTTTCTTCTTTTTTTTTTTTTTTTTTTTTGGCTCCATGAGAAAACAAAGCCTCTAAATATATTTAAAGCACCATTTAGTCACATTTTTCAATTTCTTGCAACTGAGTGCAACCCACGCCGACACAGATTTCCTGTGTCTGTAATGATTCTACTCAGTTATATGTTCAGAGAGGTTGGCAAGAGAGGACAGGGCTGATGTTGCTGGTCCCCCTCGCTGCTCACCATTGTTCTGATGCCAAGCTGATTGCCATCTTCTAGCTTCTACAGCCCTGTCAGAGGTCATCCTCCAGCGTGTTACACACGCGACAGGCTGGACAGAAGTCCCAGGGAGTCACACCCCTTGTTCCTTCCCATCAGTGGAAGCCTCTGTCCGTCACTCCCTGACTGATTCCCAGCTTCTGTCTAGGGCAATTCTAAGACAGGCTCGCCATTTCCCCAGGATATCACAGTGCACGGCTCTCATCGCCCGTGGTCCTGCCACGGCAGAGTCCGTGCTGGCTTTCTTCCCTCTGCATCAAGTTCCCACAACCTTACCAGGGGTGGCAGAGTTCCTTCTGCACTGAAATCTCAGGATTTGCTTCTGGAGACCCACCCTAAGGCAAGAGAATTTACTAACTGCATGTTGTTTTAAGTCACGAAAGTGAAATGACCCCAGAAGTAGTTCGTTCTCTCTCTCTCTCTCTCTCTCTCTCTGAGTGTGTGTGTGTGTGAAGCCGCTCTTTGGAGTGCCACCTAAGGCAATGGCTCTTGAAGACACAGTGTTGCAGCACCCCTGCCTGTTAGTCTTTTTATTGAATCTTTTACTCCTCCACTATGTTCTGAGATCCAGATCCCCATGCATCCCCAGACTGGCAGGGAGATGTGGTGGTGCCAACCTCAGGATGGTGGAGGGACTGATGGGGATTGCCATGGCGATAAAGACAAAGAGTGAGGTGGGAAGACACCAACACAGGCCCGCCACTTACTGCCTTTGCTAAGCTGTCTTATCAGTGACGTCATTCTCTGGTCATTCTCATGTCCTTCAAGGGTTCTCGGAAGATAATTGAGAGTATCTCAAGTCACTCACAGTTAGGAATCCTTCAAGTAGGCGATGACCAGAATAAGGAATGTATATGGGAAATATAACCAGATCATATGTCACTGAAGAAGAAGGAATTCTGTCCGGTTGACAGATCTAGTGAGACTTTAAGTCTTAGATTCAAGTGGAATCAAACCCTAGCCGGTCTAGAACATTCTATACTGCATGAAGACACATGTGTGCTCTCAAAACAGGGGCCAGGCATGTGACTACTTATGAGCCAAAGGAGCCCTATGTCTGTGTTCGGACATAAAGTTTTATTGGAACACGGCAATGGTCATTTGTTTGTGTAATGCCCGTGGCTGCCCTTTGTGCTGCAGCAGAGAGAGCTGACTGCCTATAACAGAGGCCATGAGGCCTGAGGAGATTAAATATTTACTGTCCAGAACTTTATGAGGGAAACGTACTGACTCTGCCTTAGGCAGCTGCCCAAAACCCCCTCTGCCTTTTCCTTCAGACTTACCCGCTCCGACACCACAGAGGTTCAATCCACTCTCCTCCAGTCCATAGAATGGTGCTCTGAGACCTCAGTGTGCCTGGGAGCCCGCTGGAAGCCCATGGTTAGACATACAAGCTCTAATTCAGGACCTCCAGGGCGGGGCCCAAGACTTCATTTTTTCACTAGCTACCTGGACATGTATGAACTGCAGGGCTGGGCCCCGGGCTGTGAGGAACAAGGCTGTAGAAGGCTGCAATCTTCTTCTTAATGTTTATCATGATTTCACACACACACACACACACACACACACACACGCACGCACGCACGCACGCACGCACGCACGCACGCACAAGTGTACAAGTGTGAAATCATAGACTCCCCTTTCAGTGAATCCTGTTCTTCCATCAGCAAGGCACCTTCAAGGGTTAAAGAGCTAGGAAGCCGGCAGCAGGAGGCACGCCAGGACTCTAATTAGTCTCCTTTTTATATTTAGTTTGCTATTAGATAATGCACGGCACCTGTTCACTAGACAGCTCTGTTTTTAATCTCCTTTAGTTCACTTTCTTGGCCAGGCAGCAGCAGACATGTTGCACCGCATGAGCAATGGACTTAAAGCCAAATAAAATAGCCGTTTCTTTGGAATTAGAGGCACAATGGACTGAAAACTGCAGCTCAAGCCAGGCGGGAGGTGCTGGTGGGGCAGACAGCGCCGGTGTTTAGAATTCACCTCCCGGAGCGCGGTGCCAGCGCGGGCTGTTTTTCTTCTCCGTGACTTTAAGCTCCAGTATGTCTTTGAAACATGTTTCCCACCCCCAGAATGAGGAGGGCCAAGTTACAAGAAAGGTTTTCTCTGCTGTGCTCTAATCAGAGAGCCGAGAGACAGCCTCACAGACATGATCTAAGTAGCTCTAATTTTGATTTGATTATTTCATTAGCTTGAAGTTGCTCCAAACATTCGCTTTCAGCCTTGGGGATCTGCAGACCTTTCCCCAGATGCTGCAGGTGAACCAGAAACATCAGATCCACCCTCAAACCTTTCTTCTGGGAACTCTGCCTGGAAGTGGCTGGAACTGGTGGACGGGTGTGGACACTCAAACACAAGAGTCACGCGAGACCTAAGGATGGACAGCGCGTGTGGAAACGGCATCCATGTCGGGGAGGAGATGGAAGAACCTCAGAGGGTTTTGCTGTGGGAGTTTTATTTGACAGCAACAAGGAAGTACTTCTGAGTGAGGCCTTTTGGAACTGATGTAGACACTGTGAAGGGAGTGCTCAGCTCCAAGGTTTTCTTCCTTCGGAAGGCCGATCCAGAACAATGACACCTCGGTGCGAGAGCCTTTGGGTGGGTTCTTAGTTATTCTGCACAACCCCAAGAATGGTCTGCAGCGGCCATACTTTCGGTTTTTAATATGTTCTTTTAGTAATTACATGTGCTTTTCAACAATTTTGTGCAAAAATATAATGCATGACTCTCTCTTGTCTCCCTCCCACTCCGGCCTCACCCTCCTCTCTTCTACCTGTCTCCAAGACACAAAGTTCTTAAGACCTTTAGCTGTTGGCATTGTTTCCTTCTGCTGTTCTGGAACCACGGGCCAGCCTGACCCAGAACAGAGGGGTCTGGGGGAGACAAGGGAGGAACCTTCTCACCCCCCAACTCTGCTTTTAACAAATTAAAGAGTACATGTCAGTTTACCAACGTACTTTGCACCTTATCAGCTTACAGGATTACGCATTTCCCACATGGGAAACCCACATCGATTTACTCCACAGAGTAGCTTCAGTTTTCCCACTGTGTCGTCTTCTAAGTCCTCCTTGCCTGGGCTTAAGATGTTATAAATGACAGGTCTCCACACTGGGAAGTAGAAACATCAAGCTTTTGGCCTGCGTTCTGTGCCACAGCTACGCCATTACAAGTGTACTATGGATATCAAGCTTGGGTAGTGTCTTAATTGGAGTTCTCTGTCTGTCTGTCTGTCTACCTCTCTACCCATCTGTTATAAGGCTCCATCATGCAATCATAGGGCCAAGGGCACTGAGACCTGCGGCTAGCAGACTGGGGTCCCGTGAGAGCGTTGTTCCTGCCCGTGTCTGAAGACCCGAGAAGTGGACAAACCAACAGGGCAAGTCATCGTCTGAGTCCTCACTCAAAGTCAGGAGAAGATTGGCGTCCCGTATTAAAACAGGAGGGCAGTCCTATGGTAGATCACGCGGCCCACCAGTGCTGAGGACAACTGCCTTTATCCAGTGTACCGATTCTAACATCAGTCCCCCAACAGTCACTGAGACAACCCCAGAACACTGCTAACACACATCTGGGCAGCCCATGGGTCAGATAAATTGATCCATAGAAGTAACAATGAGGATAGACTAGGGTTCTGAAGGACTGTGTTCCTAATTAAAAATAAACACACACAATAGCCTCTGTGTAAGAGACAATCAGTCTTGAGACCTTTGTCAGAATGTTCCAGAAAAGACATTAATTGATCCCTGGGACATAGGCTCTACAAGGCTTCGAATTCAAAAGGCTGGTGAGCTTGGGTAGACAATTACATTTTATTTTGAACACCCTCTACCTGAAATGGAATGTTTTTCTGTAACATCACACAGATTATGAACTTCAGTGGTAGCAATAACGGCTGTGACTTCTAAACAGACGAAAATGTGCATTACATTACAGTAAAGGCCAACATCTCAGAATGATAAGCCTTGTGTTTGTTACACCTTCCAAGTGGAGTGACTGTGATGTCCCCAGACCTTGTGAGCTCAGGAACAAGGAAAGCTAGGTGTCATGGTGTACACCTGTCACCCCAGTACTCAGGAGGCTGAGGCAGGAGGATCCCGAGGCTGAAGCCAGCCTGATGAAGAGAGTGTGGGAAGGTGTGAGGGAAGAGAGAGAGGAAGGGAGAAGAAATATAGGAAGGAGGATAAGAAACAAGAACGTATCTATATTACAGAATAAAATATTTCAATCTCAGAAGTGGCGTTTGTAACTGTGTGTGTGTGTGTGTGTGTGTGTGTGTGTGTGTGTTTCGAGACAGGGTTTCTCTGCGTACCCTTGTGCCTTTCCTGGATCTCGCTCTGTAGACCAGGCTGGCCTCGAACTCACAAAGATCTGCCTGCCTCTGCCTCCAGAGTGCTGGGATTAAAGGCGTGCACCACCACTGCCCGGCGTAACTGTGTGTTTTAACTTGGGACTTTTAAAATGTTTTCTGAGGAAGGGCCCGTAGACTTGTCCGATTGCCAAATGGATCATCCAGAGGCTGGCGAGGCAGGTGGTGGAGGTGGGTGACACTCTTGTAAGGAAGGCTGGTGGACTCACACATGGGTGCCTCTGCACTCTCTGCCAGGGCGTGAGTGTTTCGGCATTGATTCTCCTCATGGAGGAGCTCTTTGGTGTCTACTTCAGCACTTCTGGGGATCTCAAAGGTTGTTGAGTGACTGTACCCTCCACTTTGGGGTGTGATCGGAGAAATTCAGTATTTTGAACAGAGAAGGATTTTCTCTTAGGATACTTAAGGGTCTCTAGAGCATTGCCGTGACATTGGGAACAGGAGTTGTGAAGGGGATGGGATGGGCCTTCTTCACCTCGCTATAGACTCCAGAAGCTGAAGACTTGACCCACTAATGCAGGTGGCTCTCCGCCGACTCTTCTAGACACACACATGCATACAGGTCGAATTTTTGTCTTCATAAGGATGGCCCATTTGATTACTTATTCTGCCCCATAGAGGGACTTGCTCACACATGATCGATGGCTTCCCCATTTCCCACACAGATGCAGGAAGGACCTTCATGAGGAAACAAGTTCATTTCTCTAATTTCCGGAGAGTTTCATGTTGTTTTTCCTCAGTTGTGCTTTTACTAATAAAGACTCGGGAGTCAGATATTGGGGTGAAAACCTGATAGATAAGGAAGCTGCAGAGAAGTGACCAGCTGACTCTCTCCACACTTTCCAGACCCAAAGGGAACCACCCAAAAGTCCATAAATCTCCAAGTCCTTCCCTACCCTTGCCTGTGCCTCTCTATCTGTATCCTGGGTCCTCCATATTTTCTATGACTATTTCTTGTCAACTAGTTACCAGCTCCACCCCCTAATTCAAGGTTAACTTTATTAACACAGTCTTGGGGGTGTCACAGTGTGATCAAATATCCTGCAACAGTTTAAAAATACATCTAGTGGTTAGTTTGAGTGACAGAGAGTAGCTGCTGTCCCAGCCTTATTATCTCAGAATGCTGCTTCTAACTCAAGTGATTTTACCTTGCAGACAGCGCTGGACAATGTCAAGAGACACAAGGGGTCTGATAAGCACGTAGGGGACAGAGGCAAGGGGTGTTGCTAACCGAACTAGAACACACAGGACAGCCCCCACAGCAAAGGCTTTATTAGATGTCAGATATCAATAAAGCCATGTTGAGAACCCATTTCACAATTTGAGGTCAAAATTGTCACTGAATATCTGCAGAGGCACGTGCTAAAACACCAGAAAAAAAAATCTAATCAAATTAAGCCCCGTTCAATCTGATGTCTGAAATAAGGGGTAGCTGAGCAGTGAGGGTTGAAAATAGAGGTCCTTTAAATTTTACTACGGTTCTTAGAGAGGGAATGGTAATGTTCTTCCATGGATTTATATTCTTTTTCTCCCTGCTCCCTCTCTTTTTTGAGATAGGGTTTCTTTATTATGTAGCCCTGGCTGGCCTGGAACTCACTATGTAGACCAGGCTGGCCTTGACCTCACAGGGTTTGCCTGCTTTCCTCCCTCCTGAGGTCTAGGATTAAAAGCTTGCATCACTATGCCTGCCTTACAGTCTTGTTTTAAAGATGGGTTTATGCTTACTCTGTAGGTTTGGCTGTTTTACCTGCATGTTTATCCACACACCTCATGCATGCAGTGCCCATGGAGGCCAGAAGAGGGCACTGGATCCTCTGGAAATAAAGTTACAAACAGTTGTGGGAGTCCTGTGGATCCTGGGAACCCAAACCCAGTCCTCTACAACACGGTACCCAGTACCTCTACTGAACCCAGTCCAGTACAACAAGTGTTCCTAACCACTGAGCCATCTTTCCAGTTCTAGATTTATATTCTTCAAGCTACTAGGTAGTCCCAGCTCTTGGTATAGTGCCAGCACCAGCTTGATTGGATACCTAGCTGATCTCCCCATGTGAATGTTGTGAAAACCAAAATGGAGTCACTTTTGTCCAACTCTGACAAAGTGTAGCCAGCAAGATGTAGACAGAGGCCCAATAATAGGAATTCTCAAAAGGGATTTTTCCAAACTGCAGCTTGTTATCAAGCTGCTTGTAAAAGACACTTATCTAACATGCTGCCTCTACAAATGAACTGAACTGGTGTGAATTCCCTGATGAGCTCCTGCAACCATGGTTCTTTTGTTTTAAATTTCTCTCTCTCTCTCTCTCTCTCTCTCTCTCTCTCTCTCTCTCTCTCTCAATCTGGTTTTTAAAATCTTCCATTTATTTCTGACCTCTCTGGGTACACCTGTACTACATATGCATGCTGGATTACTGATTCTTGTAACTCCTTCCCAAAGAAATATTATTTTCCTAAGAGCATCTTCTCTGTTCTTATTTAGGTTAACATGATAGAGTTGCTCTATCATCTCTCTCTCTCTCTCTGACCCCTCATCTCCTTATTACTCTATTACTCTATCACCTATATCATCAATCATCTATCTATCTATCTATCTATCTATCTATCTATCTATCTACCTATCTACCTATCTGTCATCTATCATCTACATATCTATCTATCTATCTATCTATCTATCTATCTATCTATCTATCTATCATCTACATATTTATCCGTCTATCCATCCATCTATCGATCATCTATATCTATCTATCTATCTATCTATCTATCTATCTATCTATCTATCTATCTATCTATCTATCATCTACATATCCATCTGTCTATCCATCCGTCTATCGATCATCTATATCTATCTATCTATCTATCTATCTATCTATCTATCTATCTATCTATCCATTTATCATCTATTTATAATGTCAAGGAGAAATTGCTTGGACTTTGGTAAAATGGAACAGGACAACTTTTGAGTCCTTGCTCATAATACTGGTGCAGGATCTGGCTGTGAATGTCTTGGTATAGTCTGCTGTGACCAGATGTCCCCACAAACACAGACCTTCGCCCTTAAGCTAATCAGGATTCAGAGGCTTGCTCTCCTCACTGTGAAGGGCAGACTGTTCCTGGGGAGTAGCTCATCCTGCCATGGGCCTGGCCCTCTCCTTCCTACTCTCCTTGACCTGCTGACTAGTGACCAGGGGACGCGGCTGGTGACATGATCACTTCAGTTCTGGTGAAAACAAACCATGAATCTGGGCTGGATGTTTTTCATCTTCCTTCATTTTTCATGATAATGAAATGAAAGTGTTGACCCTGTTTATTCTCTTCCATGCCCACAGGCAGCCTTTGAGGTTGATTTTAATCTGACTTAATCAGGTAAACAAAAGATGGAGACAGGGGCCAGCCTCTGAGTCAGGACACAGTTGTCTGTTCTCTTGCTCTCCTGGCTCCTAGAAAGAGCAACAGCCCCTTGGGCATCTTAGGTGGGCTGCTCTGTGTCTGCTTCTGCCTGCCAGTGTATGGGAGGGGAGGTTATTCTGTTTAAATCATGTGTGTGACTTGGAGTGGAGAGGCACCAGAACAGGGAGGGTGGGGGTAGGAGACATGGGGAGTGTGGTGATATGGATGGTTGTGCTTTGACTACACCCCGCTCCAGTGAGCTGTACGCCCCCTTTAGTGGGTGGGGCCAGGCCAGAGACTGAGGGATGTAAATCCAAGAGCATTCCCTCAAGACCATGATGCAAACAGGTGACAGAGTTGGGAGGTGCTAGGCTTCCCTCATCCCTCAACAACTTCAGTGTAGCTCTGGTGGCCTGGGGGTCCAAGGCCATCAGCAGACTGGCCAAGCTGCTGAGGTCAGGGAGAAGATAGATATTAAAGTGGTCAGGTGCGGTAACTAGAAGGGAGTTACGAGTGAGTGTGTCCCTTAGCAGCAGGGAGACACAACACCCTGTGGAGACTCAAGGGTGGGCTTGGATGAAAGGAGCAGGGTTTGGCACAGGATCATTTAAACGGCATCTGTGTAAAGCTTGTGGGGTTGGCAGGTGGGAGACTTTCTGCTCTGTGCAAAGAAGTCCAAGAAGGGACTCAATAGTGTCAACTGATAGAGTGGGTCAGGGTTCAGGGATGCCCCGAGCCCAGAGAGTGGGACAGAAACTGGATTTAGGGTCTAAGGATGTAGGTAAGTGGTAGAGTACTTGTCTAGCATGCACAAGGCCTTGGGTTCAATGCCCAGTAACACACATGCGCACAAATACACGTAGACACACTAAATAAAACAAAACCAACTGAATTCAGTGTTGAGGGTATCTGCATTTTGTGGGTTACCAGCACTTCCTCCTGACAAATTTTATTCTTCCTTGGACTTTTCTGTTGCTTATGATGAGACACCAAGAACCAGAAGGAATGTAAGAAAGAGCATTTATTTTGGCTTACAGTTCCAGAGGGTTAGAATCCGTGATGGTGGGGATGGTGTGGAAGCATGCTGGAAGATCACATCTCAACCACATACCGGAAGTACAGACAGTGAAATGTAGGTGGGACACAAGGCCATCAACTCTAAAGCCCTCCCCCTCCAGAGATACACTTCTCTTAGCTAGGTTCCATATCCTAAAGATTCCACAACCTCTCCCAAATAGTGACACCAACCAGGGACCAAATCTGGTTCACATCTGGGGGTGGGGCATTTCTCATTCACATGAGAGCAGTCATATTCAGGGTGGAATAGCTGCAGATGACATTCCTTATGCAAACCATCACAGTGTTCAAACATCTGTGTCACCTTAGATTGGTGGAGAAAGAACCTGGGGAAAGGAGAAGGGAAATACAATTTTTTTTTCCGTTGAAAGTGTGAGACAGATTTTTTTGAGGTTTGTGAGACAGCAGGTTTCTGCCCATTTGTGGAGAATAGTGATCATGGAGGGAACACAACCCTAAGGCAAACTTCACATCACAAATATCCATGAATTTATTTATTCATTCAACATTTTCTCATGAGCACTCACTAGGGACTAGCTACCAGAGGTCAGTCAGGAACAAGCCATGGTCTTCTTCTCAAGAGTGTCTGGCATAGACAGGTGCCTGTGGCTGAACTCAGCCCTGAGTCCAACTGTCTCTGCTGCCTCCCCTTTCAAATGACCTTCATTTCCTTTTCAAGGGACTCTGTGTGTGCCTCGAAATGGGGTACACTTGAGGAGTCTGTTTATGGCATATATGACTCCATTTATGACTCTCAACAGCAGATGAACATCGGGGTATCCAGGCGCCAGAAGAGGTAGAGCTCACAAATGCAGACTTTGGATAAATTTGAGCTTCCATAGTTGGAAACAGTGGAAACTGTGTTTGTGGCTTCTCTGTCCACAAAATCACTGAACAGTGGCATACCACTTGCTCCTTTATCCTCTTGGTCACGCTTCATAGTCGTATTTGAACCTGGTCCTAAAGGGTGAGCCATGACTGAAGTCTACTGGCGTTTGGAGATAAGAAAGAGAGGAGTGCATGATCAATGGGAGAGAGGTGAGGGAGTTGAGGCCGTGGTGGTGTGGCCAGGTGTGAGGCTGGGAGCTGGGTAATGGCCAGACCATGAACTCTTCCTGATATGCCAGTGTGTACCCAGGAAACACCACCATGGATTGTATTTCCAGGGATAAATACAGACAGACCATCCAGAGATATGCAACTGAGAGACATTTCTCCTTCCTTAGTTGAATGTGGGTCAGGTTTTGTGGGGAGTTGGCCTCTGTAGGTTTGGAGGCCTTTATTGGAGACAATGCTCCTGGGCTAGCTTGCAGTTTTGTGCGTTTGTGAGTGGAGGCATTCTATAAGATTTGGGGTGCCTAGGCTGAGGTTACCTCTTTTGTAAGGAACTCTCACCTGACCTTTGTCTCAACCTAGAAATCAGGCTTGGAGACCCGCAGGAAAGTGGATAGTCTCCCACTGCCATGGAGCCCTGAGTAACAAGGTGTGGTCTCTCTGACCTCTCTTGTGTCTTCTGTTAGCGTCTATGAAACTGTGGCGGACAGTCTTAATGACCCTGGGCTGCTACCACAAATGCTGCAAGAAATGCCATAGATCAGGTGATTTAAAGAATGGACATTTACTTGTCAGAGTTCTGCAGGCCGGAAGAACTAAATAGTCTTATTTTTCTGTCCCCAGAATATGTCACATTGTGGGTTATAGAGTAGATTATGCCCTGTAAGTGTGTGTTGGGTCCACTCTAGACAGAGACTATACATATTGGTTCTGGGAAGAGGTAATCATGGATAGGTTTCCCTCACCACACTATGTCCAAGATGGCTACCTGACTCCATGCAGATGAAGCCCAGTTTTAAGGTCACCTGTTAAAATTTCTGGCCACTTCTACTTTCTACAGACATTCATGTTAAATCACCTTCAGCCAGCCGACTGTGGCCAGAGCCCTTGAGCTGGCTTCAAAATGTGACACTAGCCGGGACAAGTGTTCCGAGTTCAAGCCCCAGGAAAATAAAAATAAGTAAAGAAGAGCTCAGCGCCAGATGGCCTGGAAGGACGGAGCTGCAGTGGAGGATTAACTGGCTGGGAATAAAAGCTGTTGTGGCCGTGTGTCATCACCGTTGGCACGTGTCACCATTGGTGGGTTATTTACCAGTTCTTCCCTTTAGATACCAAATGTCAAACATGTTCAAGTGTAGGAACCCAGCCTTCCCCTCCCAGCTGCTCTGGTGTCGGGCTGCCAGCTCCATTGTCTCCTGCGTAGGACCTGTCAGGGAGTTTTGCATTCACATGTCATGGTATGTGGACCATATTGCACTTTAAAAAAGGCCAGATGAGGCTAACTCAGACTAATAATCAGCCTGCCAATCATTCTGCTGCACTGTGTGTGAAAGCGCTTTCCCCAGAACCTTTGTTCTTACTTAGAATGGGCTCTCTCCTTGAGCCCTGAAAAGCCAGACAGGAATGTATGGTTTATTTCATCAGTGATTGCCGCAAAGTAAAGGGGTATTTCTATCCATTTAGTGCTTATAGGGGCTTAGGCATGACAAAGACCGCTATGAGAATGATTTTGCATGTGTAAATGGTACTTTATTTAAAACTAGTACAGTGCCCCTAATTTATTCTCTCTCTCTCTCTCTCTCTCTCTCTCTCTCTCTCTCTCTCTCTCTCTCTGTCACATACACATAACCCAAGTTAGTTTAATATGCATCCAACTTGTCTTGTTTTGATCTGAAAACTAAAGCGTAATGTTTACCCTCAAGTGACAAAACACCATACAGACAATCCCTGACTTAGGATGGTTTGACTTACAGTTTTAGCATTGTGAAGGTGTGGGAGAGATAAACATTCATCAGAAACTGTACTTCAAGGGATAAGAGGCGGCAGCCCTGTAATCCCAGTGTTTGGAAGGCTGGGGCAGGTGGACCATGAGTTCCATGCTATTCTGAGCTCCCTAACAAGTCCCTATCATCTAGAACAGAAAACAGTGCTGGGGAGATGGCTCAGTGGGATAGCCTGTGGTCCACAGTGTTGAACAACAAATAACTTGGTTTTGAGTAGACTACGACCTCATGGAATATGAAGCAAGAAGCTATCTTCATTTTTTTTTTTCTTTTCACTACTTAAAACCAAATTATTTGGTGCAGAAGTCATGCTTTTAGAGAAAAGACAGCCTGGAGATCTCCTAAATTGTGACAGTTTCCCAGTTTGGGAGGGGGGTGTAGTTACTGTTGAAGGCCATAATTAGACTGAAGTAAAGACCATGCCAGTGTTCCTTGGAAGCCACAGTTGGAGGCCCCATGAGAGGCCGCACATTATCCAACCTACCTTTAAGCATAGCTCTGGGCAGATGCACAGAGGAGCCTGAGACTGAGGGAGTAGATTGTATAGTTATTCCCTCATTGCTATGACAACACTGACAACGGTGATTTAAGAAAGAAGGGTTCATTTGGCTCACAGTTTCGGGGCCCACTCCCCCTGCCTTGCTAGCCATGGAGACTCAAACTGTAAACCTTTCCTTCCTTCAGTTTCTTCTTGTCAGGAACTTGGTTACAGCAATTGGAAAAGTAATGAATACATAGAATTTAGTGCCAGGAGTGGGGTCAGTGGTGTGGCAAGCCTCACCATGTGCTTTGTGAGCCTTTGGAACTGCTATGTGGGGGGAATGTGGAAAAGTTTGGATCTGTAGGCTAGTGAGGCCCTAGGATGTTGCAAACAGAGCTTAATGGGCCACTGTAGCAGGAGTCTGGAAGACAAGACTGCTGAGAAAGATGAGGACATCAAAGGCCTAGTTCATGAGATTATAGGGGAAGAACAAGGGACCTGTTAGTGACTGTGGTAGAAACCATTTGTGTTTCATTCTGGCTAATAAACTGACTGCATTCTGTCAGTGTCACGAGACCCAGAGCAAGGCTACATTCAAAAGTGAGGGACTAATAGGTTGACAGAAGAGAATTCAAGCCAAGATAGCATATGTGCTGTGGCTTGGTTACTGTTTGGTGATCTCATCAAGGACTGTCTACAAGGAGACATATCAAACAAGTGGACCCAAAGTGTTACGGGGAGTTGACCAGAGATGACCATTTAGACACAGTTTATAGTCAACTGAATGTCTTTATTCCAATTGGCTGGGACTATACCCAGATATTCAGGGACCTATGTACATCCCTGAGTGTTCAGAGCATGAAGTTTCTGAAGGCAGAAACCATATCCTGACATCTCACTTGGCAGCTTGGTGTTGTTGTTGTTGTTGGTGGTGGTGGTGATGGTGGTGGTGGTGGTGGTGGTGGTGGTGGTGGTGGTGATGGTTTCATGTCAGCAAGCAACTTGACAGAGGCTAAGATAAGCAGTTAGCAGGAGGGGGATTGACAAGCAGGCAACTTAACAAAAGCTAAGATAAGCTATCTAGGACATCCTGATCTTGGGTTCTGTGCTAGTTTGAATAGTAATGGCCCCCATAGACTTATGCATTTGAATGCTTAGCTCACAGGGAGTGGCACTATTAGGAAGTGTGGCCTTGTTGGAGTAGGTGTGTCACTGTGGGGGCGGGCTTTGAGGTCTCATATATTCAAGCTATGACCAGTATGGCTTGTAGTCTCCTTGTGCTGCCTGTGGATAATGATGTAGAACTCTCAGCACCTTCTCCAGGACCATGTCTGCCTGTGTGTCACCATGCTTCCTGCCATGATGATAATGGGCTAAACCTCTAAAACTGTAAGCCAGCCCCAATTAGATGTTGTTCTGCATAAGAGTTGCCCTGGTCATGGTGTCTCTTCACAGCAATAGAAACCCAAACTAAGATAGGTTCCTAGAATGGAGCTGGGTAGTTTTCCATGAGATTCTCCATCAAGAAGATCAAATTCTAGTTAAACCTAAAATGGCCTGGGCAAGACTACAAGATGGAGAAACCTCTGAGCTGTCTTAAGTGCCACAAAAAGACACAAGAAATATGCCTTTTGGTGCATAAAGAGGTGTGAGTGAGTTGAAAGACTGAAGAAAAGCAGCTGCAATCAGTGAAGAGACCGGCACCACAAAGAGAAACCACGGGCTTTGCACTGGGACAACAGCAAAGGCCGACGGAGGGAAAGACACCATCCATCGTAGGCTCCAATGTGTAAAAATGTGCATTCTGAGAACGCCTCTGAGGGGTTCCCTGCTTGAGTGCAATTGTCTGGGGAAGGTGTTTTCTCAGATCCAGACTCACAGGCACACAGAGGTCGTGGCAGCTGTGGTCCAAGAGGGGAAGGTTACATCATACCGGAAGTGCGTCATGGCGTTGTCATCTGTGTGGTGCTGGATTTCTCGACACAAAGGTTGAAAGAGTAGGGATCATGAGGCTTGCACCGAGGTTTCAGAAGGCTACTGAGACAAAGCAATGTGGAGCAGGGTTGATTTCCCAGGAAGGAGGCCCTGAAGTAGCACTAAATGAGGTTTAGAAGGCAAGGCCTAAGCTGTAATGGATACACTAAGATGTTGGAAATGCCAAGACTGTGGGACATCCGCTGAGGAAGGCTGTAGGCATGGGCAGTAGCTGTAGCAGGAGGGCGATGGCATATAATGTGGGCAGCAGAACTGGAGGGCAGGGCTGCTGCAGACTGTCGGAGCCCAGGGGACTCCATCGTGAGTCCCAGGTGCCAGATAGGGAGTTGAAAGATTTGGTATTTTTCTGCTGGTCTCACATTGGCCCAGCCTTCTAGCTCTGCTTCTGTTCTCTTTTGGAGCAGGAGTATTTACTCTGTGACATTGTATATTGGAAGGTATGAAGGTTACAAAGGCTCACAGTTCAACTTCCTTAATCTCAGAAGAAACTTGGAACTTTCCAACAATGTTGGACTGTTTCAGACCATTAGGACTTTTGAAGTTGGATTGAATGCATTTGTATTAGGAGATGATCATGAGCCTAAGGAGTATATGAACAGAATGTTGTTGCTTGAGTGGGAAATGTCCCCCATAGACTCATAGACCAAGAATATTTGGTCTCTACTCAGCTGTTGTCGCTATTTTGGAAGGTTGTTGAATCTTTTAGAAGTGGTACCTCTGATGATGACTGGACAAAGCACCAATCCTTGGTCCCTGGACTATCCAATCTCCAGTTTCTGATCATCCAGGCTGTGTAGGGTATGGGCTCCCTCTCATGATGTGGGCCTCAAGTTAAAGAAGCTTCCTTCAGCAGCCAATGGAAGTGGGTGCAGAGACCCACAACCAGACATTACGTTGAGAGAAAGTCTAAATTGGAGGTCTCCATCGGGTCTCTCTCCTTGGAGCCCGGGGAATCCCACAGAAGAGGGGGAGGAAAGATTGCAGGAGTAAACAGGGGATGGAGGACCCCAGGAGAACATGCCCCACCAAATCAACTAAGCAGGGCTCTCATGGGCTCACAGAGACTGAGGTGGCAAGCACGGGTCCTGCGTGGGTCTGCACCAGGTGCCCCCTGGATATGTTGTGGCTGTTAGCTGGTGTTTTTGTGAGACTCCTAACAGTGGGAGTGGGTCTATCTCTGACTCTTTTGCCTGCTGTTGGGAATCTTTTTCCTCCTGTTGGGCTTCCTTGCTCAGGCTCGAGATGAGGGCTTCTGTATTATGTCTTATTGTGTCCTGTTTTGTCGTGTTTGGTTGTTGTGTCTTGGAGGCCTATTCTTTTCTGAAAGAAAATGGAGGTGGGTAGATCTGGGGAAAGGGGAGGTGCAGGGGAGCTTGGAAGAGTGGAGGGAGGGGAAACAGTGGTCAGAATGCAATATATGAGAGAAGAATCTGTTTTCAAGAAGAAAAAAAGAAGAGGAAGAAGATGATGATGATAAAGAAAAGCAGCAGAAGGAAGAGGTGCAGGAGGAGGAGGGAGGAGGAGGAGGAGGAGGAGGAGGAGGTGACACCTCACTGTAGAAGATGGGTTTTGGGGTGGGACTTAGAGGTCTTATGGCTTGTCCTCTATTCACACTGTGCTTCCTGGGCTAGAGAGAAATCTTGCTGTTCTTCCAGAGGACCTGGGTTCCATTCCCAGTAGCCATGTAACTCTAGCTCTAGGGTATCTGACACCCCTCCAGGCCTCTATGGACACCCCTCAACACATGAATAAATATCAGGTGGTGGTGGCGGCACACTGTGCCTCCTGACTGAGGATGTAATGTGACCAGAGGACTCACTCTCCTGCCACACGCCTACCCCACCACAGTGGGCTGTGTCCCTTCAAACCATCACCCAAAACATATCCTACTTCCTTTGATTTGCTTCATGTTAGGTATTTGGTCACCATGAGGAAAATAAACAGCACAGGAGCCTGTCATACTGTTGTGCCCTTCTCAGTCACGAGGAAAAAACAGAACTGGGCATGTGTGCAGCACAGTCTTGAACTCTCAACACTCAGGAGGCTGAGGCAGGAGGATCATGCGCTTCAGACCAGCCTGGGCTACACAATCAAACCGTGATTTCAAAGGAGAGAAGAGATTGAGCAAAGACGGCAAATGTCCCATCTCCTAAAGAAAAGCCCACGAGAACCCCTCCCTGGCGTTTCCTAGTCAGCCTGCTGGCAGAGTCTTAAGTGAGTAAGAAGGTGGCATTTGGACATTTTATTTGTCATTTCCTCTTTTATCCTCTCAGTGTGGAAACAAATTTCTAGTTTCTTAGCTTCCCCTAATGATGTTTTTAAAAATGTCCCTCCTTCTAGTCCCCTCTATGAGTGGGTGTACAAACAAGGAAATCATCTTTGGAGGATGGCATCAGAATCTACAGAATTCTTGAGTCAGGATGGTAAGTTGGTGGAATCCCAAAGATGACAGCTACGGTGCTGGAGTTAAAGATGACAGCGATGATGCTGGGGTTAAAGATACAGTGATGGTGCTGGGGTTAAAGATACAGTGATGGTGCTGGGGTTAAAGACACAGTGATGGTGCTGGGGTTAAAGACACAGCAATGGTGCTGGGGTTAAAGACACAGCGATGATGCTGGGTTAAAGACACAGTGATGGTGCTGGGGTTAAAGACACAGTGATGGTGCTGGGGTTAAAGACACAGTGATGGTGCTGGGGTTAAAGACACAGCGATGATGCTGGGTTAAAGACACAGTGATGGTGCTGGGGTTAAAGACACAGTGATGGTGCTGGGGTTAAAGACACAGTGATGGTGCTGGGGTTAGAGACACAGTGATGGTGCTGGGGTTAGAGACACAGTGATGGTGCTGGGGTTAAAGACACAGTGATGGTGCTGGGGTTAGAGACACAGTGATGGTGCTGGGGTTAAAGACAGTGATGGTGCTGGGGTTAAAGACACAGCGATGGTGCTGGGGTTAGAGACACAGCGATGATCCTGGGGTTAAAGACACAGCGATGGTGCTGGGGTTAAAGACAGTGATGGTGCTGGGGTTAAAGACAGTGATGGTGCTGGGGTTAAAGACACAGTGATGATGCTGGGGCTAAAGACACAGTGATGGTGCTGGGGTTAAAGACACAGTGATGGTGCTGGGGTTAAAGACACAGTGATGTGCTGGGGCTAAAGACACAGTGATGATGCTGGGGTTAAAGACACAGTGATGGTGCTGGGGTTAGAGACACAGTGATGGTGCTGGGGTTAAAGACACAGTGATGGTGCTGGGGTTAAAGACACAGTGATGGTGCTGGGGTTAAAGACAGTGATGGTGCTGGGGTTAAAGACACAGTGATGGTGCTGGGGTTAAAGACAGTGATGGTGCTGGGGTTTTCTTTAATGACCGTTTTGACGCACTGCACTTTGAAGGCGGCGAGGAAAGGGAAGCCAAATAGATGCGGACAGAAAAGGGGTTCAGAGCTCCAGTTTGGTGCACTGGAGGACGGCTCAGCAGTTAAGAGCACGCTCTACTCCTGCAGAGGACCCGAGTTTGGTTCCCAGCATCCATGTCTGGCAGCCCACAACCGCCTGTAACTCTAGCTCCGGGGATCTCAGAATCAATGCTAGCTCTTCAAATACGGCCCCTCTGGAGATATTACAAACACATTTTGTTGCTTCCTCACTTTAAAGCATGGTTGACACCATTCGTGAGTGAGTGCCTTCAGATTCTGTGATGCTCTCTTTTCAGGAGCTTTCACAGTGGTTGCCTTTCCTCCATAGAAGATGGATTTGGCTTCTGGAAAACACTGAAGTTCACAAGGGAGTCTCCATAGATGGCTTTGAAACTTATAACTGGCGAGTCACGCCATTGTGATGGACTGAAAACACTGCTTTGTATCTAAAACACCATGCTCTGGCTGTTGTGGTCCAGTTTTCTTCCAAGACTCCTAACTGGCTCTGATAATCAGTTTCTAAGGAGAAAGTCTGGAAGACACCACCACACACAGGAGGTGTCCGCACCCACAGGGAGCACTTCAGAAAAGGTCACCTCCCTCAGACGAGAGGAACTGATGGTTATTAGTAACCACTTTCATGAACTTGTCTGAGAACTTGGTTATAGCGTTGTAGATGAGAAATGAGGTGCAAATCCACACCCATTACCAGCTCTTCGTCAGAGAAATTATTGTATATTGTATTGCCTTTCTTGATGCTGTGTTACTAAAACACACCATGTTCCTGTTTATACAGCATGGCAAAGGTTGTCTGGTCACATGCATTCAGTTACTTGTCACTGCGGCAAAGGCAACAGGTGTTTCATCGCTCAGGTTCTATGAAAGGTATTAATAAATGTTACTGATGTCTGACTTTGGTTCAGTGGGTTAGGATGTTGGTACACGTGAGTTTATGTGTTTGCTGCAAGGAGAGAAGGGAGTTGTTTTAGCTTTGAACATGGCGCAGATTCTCCCCATGAATCCACATCTCAAGGTAGCTTACTGTGCCATCCTTCCTGACATACAGTCTCAGCTTTGATTCTGCTAATTTTTAGTTTCTCATTGTTGACGTCTCATCCTCAGCAGGAAGCTGGGTTGGAGAGCCCTCACACCACTTGCCAGTCTAGGAAAACATGGAAGCAAGTCTAGAAACAAGTCAAGTGTCTTTGACGGTGTACATCCTGGCAAACTTCTCCTTTCAAAACTATGATAGCTAGAAAAGATGCATCCTTACCACAGAATAGCACAATGGAGTGGGTCTTCCTTTTTCATAAGATTCATAAAACCAAGCCTCTGCTGCCCCGCCCCCCCCCCCGCCCCCCCCTCCCACTGTGGGTTTCTGCCCAAGCTGGCACCAGGCCAGTGGACTCCGGGCCTTTCCTCCTGCGCCATGCTCTCGTGGGAGGCTCTAGCACCACACGACTCTGCTTTGGTAGCCCCAGCTACAGAAGACCCGGTACGTCTCTGCTTGTGAAGAGTTCACCAGAGGGCCATCCCCCACTGCAGGTGTTAATGGAGTAGAGAAATCAAGGATGAGAACATGGACATTCTCTACAGAACCCACAACCAACAAGGAGCCTGTGCCTGCTTTCAGTATCTTTAAAAAAGGATCCATGTGCCGTTGACTTCCCTTAGAAACCAGTCCTCTTGGAGGGTTTGTTTATAGGTACTGTCATAGAAACTTGAAATGGGAAGATTCCTGAATCAGTATTTCTGTATAATACAGACCAAAGGGAGAAGGTACATGTGTGTCTGCGATCACTATCTAGCAGAGGCCTTAACAAACATTGCCAATGGATCGTGTTCCTCTGCACTCAGGGCATGAGCAAAAAGGAGTTCTTGGAATTCTTCCCAGTGAATAGCCACTATTGATCAGGCATTAGACTCTATGTTCACAGTACCACACCTGATGTTTCAGTTTGTTCTAATGGGACTGGCCGTAGAGCTACAATTTGAGAGAATAATGCTGGTGTTCAGAGCAACAGCTAATGTTTCCTGAGGTCTCACTATATACCAGACCCTCACAGGCATGCTACTCATACCATCTCATTTCTTTCCAGGGTAACTTTACAGATGTATATAAATGTTCTCACTCTGTCGATAAGGAAATAAAGGCAAAGGGAGGTTAAACAGTCTGTGTAAGGTCATGGATTATGACCCAGGCTGCCACCTTCTGAGGTCACAATCATTCTGCTATCCTCACTTTGGACATGGACAAGTGGACTGATGGACAAGCACAAGTCTCAAATCCAGATGTGCACCGAGATCTCCCAGGAATTCACTGCTGGTGTTCCTCTTCCCACGTTGCCTCTTTGCCTCGCTTCCTCTTGATTGCTCCCTGTCACTGTATGTCAGCTACCTGCCAGGACCTTCCATGTCCAATGTCCAGATGCCCTTGGATTAGATCAGGTGGTCCTGGGTAAGCTGCTTCATTGCCTCAAGAGGCAGGCTGCTGCTGAGCTCATCTCAAAGACCCAGGCATGGTGGCAGCATGAGTGGCTGTCCCAGACCCCTGGCTGTCAGAGTCTCAGAACCCCTCTTTCTTACACAACCTGTGTTTTCAAAGTAAAGCAGTCAACTCCTCTGTATTAGTGAAGGTTTCTCTAGAGAAACATAGCCAATAAGTTATCATCTATCTATAATCTATCATCTATATCTGAGAAAGGTATTTACTATAAGGGATTGGCTCATACAATGTTGGAGACTGAGAACTTCCAAAGCATGCCATAGTTCATGGATCCAGCATAAGAGGTGATCCAGAAAAACTGGTGAATA
Organism: Peromyscus maniculatus bairdii; assembly: GCF_049852395.1. Taxonomy (NCBI): domain Eukaryota; kingdom Metazoa; phylum Chordata; class Mammalia; order Rodentia; family Cricetidae; genus Peromyscus; species Peromyscus maniculatus. Next base: position 79,850,062 of record NC_134863.1, on the reverse strand, counting down.
GTTCAAACTCCTGAGGGCTGGAAAGCCAATGGTGTAGGCCTCGGTATGAGTCTGAAGGCAGGAGAATCAGCAGGACTGAAGGCAGATGGATGCTTATAACTCACCACTTCCACTCTTGGGCATTTTTCCTGGACAAACTTGCACACATGCCCCCGAACTGTTTATCCCAGTGTTTTCTGGTGGAGGAAAACTAGAAACAACTTGTAATAAGCTAACAGAGAAGGTTGTGAGAAAGAGGCTTGAGCAGGACACTGTATAGAGGGAAGGAACAGGGAAGTCTACGGTGAGCGGGAAGGGGTGTGAAGCAGAGGCTGTGGGAGGGGAAGGAGGCATGGAGAGAACTGGCCCAGAGGCCTTGGCTGCCGGGCTTCTGCCTCGAGTCACTGATGAAGATGTGCTGCCCTCAATAAAAACAGAGTCCCACTGTGGCTGCTGTGATGGCCATGCTTGGCTGTCCACTTGACTACATCTGGAATTAGCTAACCCCAAGTGCCTTGGATACATATTCCAGATGCTGGGTCATCAAAGAGGAAGATAAAATATGTATATTAAATATTTAATGAAGTAAAAGAGAGAATGAAAAACTGAATTGCCGAGCAAGACACTATCATAAAGAGCCAGAAAGATTAGTACAATTTTAGATATAAATAAATATAAGAATTGGCATTAGGAACTCAATGGTTCATGCTATAGTTTGAATGAGAAGTGTTCCCCACTCATGTATTTGAACTGGCTGCTGCTGCTGCTGGCGTTTGGGGAAGTTGTGGAGCCTAGGGACCCTCTATGACCTGTCGATAGAAGTCACCATGGGTGGCCCTTGAAAGTGCCGTCTGCTTCTAGTTCCATCCCCAACGATATGGCCCTGAGAATAAAGTGCGTGCTTTGTGCCACTGAGTATCAGTGATTCTCCATGTCACTGGAGTTTGACAGCGCACTTGCTGAAATTATTTACATTCTGGTCTGCGCTTTGCTGCTAGTCTTACTGACACTGGTTACTATGAACATTTTTCCCACAATTAATTTCAGCTCTTTTAACTTTTGCTTTATATATTTTGCATCTATGTTATTAAATTCATCCAAACTTAGTTTTGTTATGTCTTCCTGAATTGACCTATCACCATCCATTGAGAAATGTTTCTCTTTGCCTCCAGCAATGGAAATACACTCTGAGAGCTATTCTTGAACTCTGTAGTTGAATGTTAGTGTAGTATGTATTTTTCATTCATTTATTTTCAACTTGTCTATATTTATTGTATTTTGTAACTAATATATTTTTAAAATCTAATCTGATAATCTTTGCCATTTTAAATATTTTTTTATTAAAGTATGTTTCACATACCATGAAATTCACTTTAAGATGTAAAATTTAGTCCTTAACTATATCTGTAGAATTTTGCCACTATGAAAAATCTAATTTTAGACCTTTTCTAGTTTCTTTTCTGATGCTCTGATAAAACACTTTGACCAAAAGTAACTTAGGGGAGAAAAGTATCCATTTAGCTTGCACTTCTAGGTCATCGTTCATCCTGAGGGAAGTCAAGGCAGGAACTCAAGAAAGAACTTGAAGCAGAAACCACGATGGAATGCTTCTTGCTTGCTCATGGGCAGGCTCCTGATTAGCTAGATTCTTTATACATCCCAGGACCACATGCCCAGGGAATAGTGCTGCCCACAGTGGGCTGGGAACTTCTATATCAGTTATGGGTATAGACAACCTCCCCACAGATGTGCTCACAGGTCCATCTGACCTGGAAATCCCTCAGTTGAGACAATCCCTCTCATGTAGCTAGAGTTTTCCTGCCTGGCCCACAGTCAGGACAAATCTTTGTCACCCGCCAGTCCCACAGCCGCTCAGACCCAACCAAGAAAACACAGAGACTTATTATGCTTACAAACTGTATGGCCGTGGCAGGCTTCTTGCTAACTGTTCTTATAGTTTAAATTAATCCATTTCCATAAATCTATACCTTTCCACGTGGCTCGTGGCTTACCGGCATCTTCACATGCTGCTTGTCATGGCTGCGGCTGGCAGTGTCTCTGACTCAGCCTTCTACTTCCCAGAATTATTCTCCTCCTTGTCCCACCTATAATTCCTCCTGCCTGGCTACTAGCCAATCAGTGTTTTATTTACTAACCAATCAGAGCAACACGTTTGCCATACAGAACATCCCACAGCACTCTCGGGCGACTCTAGGCTGCCAAGTGGACAGTTGAAACTATGACGAGATCGTCTGTATAACTTCTTAAGGGAACCTCACATCCTTTAGCACCCTCTCTTCCTCCCATCACCCCTAATCAGCACTGATCTGATTCGTTTTTCTCCAGGGTGGATTTGCTTATTGTGAGTCTCTCATAGAAATGGAGACAGGTATTCTGTAGCCTTTTGGGCCTCGCTTCTTGTTTCTTTTGCTCCTGAATGCTTTCAAGGGTCATCACTAGTACTTCGTCCTTTTTGTCGCCACAGTCATATTTCAGAGTGTCATTATTCCACATGTGCACATTTGAGTTATTTCTGACTTTTGGATAGTATGAAAAATGTGCTAGGAACATTCGAATACAAATTGTGTGTGTGTGCGCGTGCGCGTGCATGTGTGTGTGTGTGTGTGTGTGTGTGTGTGCGCGCGCGTGTGCATGTGTGTGTATGAGTGCATGCATGTTTTCACTTCTTTTAAGGTGTATGCTGGAATGGAATTTGCTGGGTCATTGGGCTAGTCTACATGTGCCATTTCCAAAGTTACTATTCCGTATCATAATTCCATCAACAGTGCATGAGAATTCCAAGTGCCCACATCCTCGCCCACACGTGGTATGGGCTGTCTTGATTCTAGCCATACTTGTGGGTGTGAAGTGCTGTCTGTTGGGGTTTTGATTTGCATTTCCCTAATGACTAATGATATTGAGCATCCTTTCATATGGTGCTCATTCTTATTCTCTGAGTCGTCTTCCCATTTCTCTTGATGGTGTTCTTGAAGGACAGAAGGTTTTAATTTTGGTGAGTATAATTTATTTTTCTTTTGTTATCATCTTGGTGTCAAATCTAGGAAACTACTGTCCAACTCAAGACCCAGTTTTTCTAAGTTTTATAGGTTTATCTTTTATATTGGGAGGATTGTTCATTTAAATAATCTTGGCTATGATGAGAAGTTGGAGTATAACTTCCTGGTTGTTGTGTGGGTATTGGGTTATCTCAGCAGTGTCCTAGTCTCCTAGCAACTCCAGGCCTGACTCTCCCAACAGTTGGAATACCCTTCCAACTGCACATGTGGAATAATGACACTCTGAAATTCAAAAGACAATTTCTGCCAGTTGTGGTGGTGCATGCCAGTAGGATTTGCTGAAGGAGGCGGAGGCAGGAAGATCAAGAAAAAAAAAAACCCAGAAAAGACAATTTCCCTATTGAGTAATCGTGGGCTCTTGTTATGAACAAATTGATCACATATGTGCATTTTTTTTGAGCTCCCAATTCTGTTTCATTGATATATTGGCTTAGCCTTACATAGTAACATACTGTTCTGAAATTGAAAATGGGATCCTCTAAATTTGTTCCTTTCTAACATTATGTTAACTATTCTGTGTCTTTTACATTTTCATGTTGATGTTAGGATCATATTGTCAATTTCTGTTTTTTTAAAAAAAGGAAAAGTAAAAAGCTAGGTTTTTGATAGACGCCGTGTTGAATCTGTAGACCAATTTGGTTTTTAAAAAATCATGTATATTTAACATTAAAAACCATGATGTTTCAATGTACACAATGAAATGACTGCTGAAGCAGTAAATGAACATGTCCATCATCTCACATAGTTACCCTTTGTGAGAGGCCAGGGCACTTAAAATCTGGCGGTTTAGCAAATTTCCAGCACACGGAACAGTAACTGTGGCCCTCATGCTATGCATCAGGTCCTTAGACTTGTCTTACACACCTGCATCTTTGTTCCCTACATTGTAAGAAAATTTGTTGCAACTCTGTGTTTTCGGTCCTGGATTTCAGCACCCAAACATGAGTTTCGCAACTCTGGGGAGAGGTATCCTGACTACTTGGGAGTCAGGCGATGGCTGGAGCTGCAATGAATGGGACAGCAGCCCTGGAGGGCGAGGTAGCTGCTTAGGACAGATGACAGCTGGAGGGTGAGATATCCCGGATACCTCGAGCCACTTAGGGCAGCTCTGTCCTGGAGCGGAAGTTATGCTGACTACTCAGGAGAGTCAGGCCTGGGACTGCTTCAGCAGGGAAGGGTCTTCCAACTGTTGGGAGAGTCAGACCTGGAATTGCTAGGACAGCTCTGCAGGGAAAGGATCCGGACTGTTCAGGAGAGTCGGGCTATACCTGGTGTGGTGAGGGATGATCTCCCGGGATATAGCAATCCTGCTGCCCTCCTGGAGAGCTGCTACAGCTGAGCTTTGCTCCTCCCCCACTTGAGGGGGCTTCCTAGCAGAGCTCTGCTTCTCCGGCCAAAGATGTTGCTTCCCTCTGCAAAAGGGGAAACCCCTGCAGGAATGTAGCAATTTCCTCTGGCTCCAGAGCTGTTACTTTTTCAGTTCTCCCTTGCTCTGTCCACTGAGGGACGTCTCAACAAGGTTTTTCTGTTCCGCTTTTTTCTCCATCCACTATGGGATGTCTCAGCAAGGATCTTCTGTTCGCCAGTGAATGAAGTTCTTCACACCCAAAACTCTTTTGAGAAAGAGATTTATTTGGGAAGGAGGGGTCCAGGAGAGTAGCTGCCTCTACCAGGGTGGAGAGAACAGCCTACAACTGACCAGGCAAGGCAGTTTATATAGGATGTCTTGGAGGAAGAGTTAACCAGTGATTGGTTAATTTTTTTCTGCCCAGAGATTGGTTAGTTTTGTGGGTTAGGGGCAGAGATGGCCCTGATTTCAGGGCCAAACTGTGTTTCTTTCACTGTCCTTTCTTGGCTTTTTGACACTGCTTCTAAGGCCAGGGCACATTTCTTTCACTGACTCTGATTCTAGGGACTGAGTGTTCCTTTGGTACTAGCTTCAGAGTCAGGGCATGTTTCCTTGGTTCTGGGTTTGGGGGTAAAGTGTTCATTTCTCTGGCTCAGGTCTCAAACCCAGGCTGTGTTTCTTTCCCTGATTCTGAGCCCCAGGGCCAGGGTGCTACCTTCCTGCTCTGTGATTGGTTGGTTTCACAAGTCACCAGGGGCAGAGATGGCTCTGATCTGACTGAGCCAAACTATGTTTCTTTCTTCCCTGATCTCAGCCATCTTTCCCTAGTTCTGGGCTCCAGGGTCAGGGTGGGTTTCTTTAGCCAGCCCCTTCCCCTACATACATCTCTGTTCTTCTTGCCCCATATCACCCCACATTGTCATTTCTGTCTCTCTGGTCAATGGTCTCGCTTTTGTTAAGGCCTACCTTTAAGGGAGACTAGTTCTCTCCTGTGTCCGGCTTCGTTCTCTCAGTCCAACATCTTCAGGCTCATCTATACTTCTGCAAATGGCAAGACCTTCCTTTTAAAGTTCGAATAATATTATGTCACATACACATATCACAAGTTCTTTACCAGTCTGTCCGTGGAGGGACATTCACACTGTTTCTATATCTTGGCTAGAGTGAAAAACGCCACAGTAGACATTGGAGTGCAGTTCTTGTCTTCCTGTTTGAAGATGGTCTGTGTTGTTTCTGCCACTGTGATGGCCTCTGGGGGATTCCCCGGGCTCTGTCTCACTTTAGGGGTGCTGGGATTACAGATACAGGTCATTGCCTGTAGCTTTTATATGATTTCCAGGGACCCCAAGTCAAGTCATCGGGCTTTCTTGCCAAGAGACTTTACCTGCTGAGCTATTTCCATGGTTCATACAATGGTCACTTTAAAGCATTTTAATTAGCGCTTCTTTCACTGTTCATCATTCTAGGGCTTTGAAACATCCTGACTCAGTTTCCCTCACTTCTACCTCTTGCAATACATTTTATTTACATACATAGGAGCCATGCAATGATTATTTTATCAATGAGTAGACACTTAGTTTTACCATACAGCTATCATTTCTGTTGCCTTTAATTTGTTCATACAAATTTTTCCCCTAAAGAAATCTCTTTAGTGTTGTTCTCATATAAGTATGCTGGCAGACATTAGAAAAATCCCTTCCTCTCTCTCACTTTCAAGTTTTGTTTTTTTTTTCTGGTGTAGATTTCTCTGTTGACATTTTCTGTTAGTGCCATAAAGATGACATATGCCCCAGTCTGCTCAACTGCTATAACAGAATGTCATAAACTGGGTGGCTTAAATGACAGACATTTAATTCTCATCGCTCTGAAGGCTGGGAAACAGGGTCAGGGTATTAGGCAATTTGGTCCCTGGTGAGGGCTCTTTTCTCAGCTTGTAGACAGACACCTTCTTGGCCCTGTCTTCATGTGTTCGAGAGAGAGATGATTTATCTCTCTCTGTATGAGGCCACTTATTCACCAGGGCTCCATTCCCATGGCCTGACGGCTTCTCGAACACCACTGTGTTGGGTTTGGGGGTCAAGCTATGGATGGGGAGACATGAACATGAAGTTCAGTACAGCACCCTGCTGTCTTCTCCGTTACGTTTGTTGAATAATAGTCTCACACATTTACTCTTTGGAAGGTCATATGTTGTTCTCCTGGACACTTGAAAAGATGTTTCTATTTGTCTTTGGTTTTAGCACTTTCGTCTTGTGTGCCCAAGGGATTGTTTGTTCTCTCTTGGTTCTGCTCAGTCTGTAGAGCTTTCTGAACTTGTGGTTTGTGGTTCCTAATTCACCATGAAAGTCCTTGTCCTTCGTCATTCCACACATTGCTCTTCTTACATGCGTGGGAGCTCCTTCACCGTGTGTTGTGTCTCTCATTTTGCCTTCTGACTTTCCATGCTTCCTGTGCGTGTCCTACCATAAGGATGCCTCCTGATGACCCAGCAAGGATGCCTCCTGATGACCCAGCCCTCGGCTCTCCACTGTTCATTTGACCTGTGTTCAATCTGGCATTCAACTCATAGTACGTTTTTAATTTTAGTCATTATAATTTTTAATTTTATAATTCCCATCTGTGTTTTTAAAGTTTATTCCAGTTCTCTGGCAAACATCTCCATGTTATGGTCTAGTTTTTGAATAAATTAGTGAGGTATTTTAAAATCTGTGTCAGATAATTTTAATCTAGAGGCACCCTGTCAGGTCACTCTCTAGTTGCTTATTGGTAATGGCTTTTCTTTACTTAATTTTTTTTTGCATAACTGTAACCTGGATGATGTTATATGTTATGAATAAGTTATACAGCTCTGCATGATTTACCTGTCCCAGGAGAGGATCTGCTCCACTCAGTTGGACATTGGAAGGAAAGAGTACGCCATCCAACGGGGGCTGAGAAAAGTCAAGGTTGACTTGGGCTGCCCTCATTAGGATTGTTCTAGTAATAGAACATTTCTAGCCGGGTGGTGGCGGCGGCTGCGGCGGCGGCGACGGCGACGGTGGCGACGGCGACGGTGGCGACGGCGACGGTGGCGCACGCCTTTAATCCCAGCACTTGGGAGACAGAGCCAGGTGGATCTCTGTGAGTTCGAGGCCAGCCTGGTCTACAGAGCAAGTGCCAGAAAAGGTGCAAAGCTGCACAGAGAAACCCTGTCTCAAAAAACCAAAAAGGAAAAAAAAAAAAAAAGCTCCTAGAGCATGTCTGGGGCTCCTTCTTGCTCATGAGTCGGAGCCTTGTGCCGCCGTTGCGAGCTTTTCTCTTTTCTAGTTGTTTTCGTTTGGCTTCCTTCCATCTCCCCTGTGGAGAAGAAAGGGCTCTGTAGTAGGAAGCTTGGTGCTGGGAGCTGGGGAGTTAGCTGCCAGTCAAGTGTTCACCCTGTCAACATTGAGGCCTGAGTTTTATTCCCTGAACCACACTTTAAAAGTCACGGACATGACTGCACAAGTTTGCAATCCCAGCACAGGTGAGGCAGAGGCAGGAGGATCCCGGAGGCTCACTTGTCAACCAACCACTGTCCGTGGTGAGTTCCGGGCTGAGCCAGTAGGAGATCCAAGCTCAAAACCCAAACCAAACGAAAACAACAACCAAAACCAAGGTGGATGACGTGTGAGGAACGATACCCAAGGTTACCCTCTAGCTTTCACATGTGGGCACACGCACATGGGTGCCCATACAAAAGCGTGCATGCAGAGAGAGTGGGGGTCTGCCCCCCCCAAGACCTGTCTGCTCTGTACCCACATCCAGCTTCTGTCTCTCACAGCAGTGAGCTTTATGAAGTTCTGTTGGTTTTTCAGCCTCATAGGAAGTCTGAATGCTTCCAGGAGGAGTCATCATGCAGCCTCTGGTTGTCTTCCACAAGCCTTCTCTTTTTTGGGGGGTCAGATGACTCAAGTCCTGCCAGCCTTCAAAGCGCCTTTAAAGCCCTGCACATCTTCAAGCTGGTGATTTTTTTTTTTTGAAACACATTCTTTTAGTGTTTATTTTTCATGGGAGCACTGACCTGCTAAGAAGTTACTCCATAATAGCTGCAAGTAAGTTTGCCTGTATTTATTATTAATGACTTGAATCCTAAAGAAGTTTCAGGTTCACAGTAAAATTGAGCAAGAAAGTAGCAAGAATTCCCAGGTGGCCCCTGTCCTGCAGAAAGCACCTCCCACTATTGATCGGCTCTGCCACCCAGGCATATTCTCTACAGACACGCGACACACTCTCATCAGCACAGCCGAAACCCCAGACACTTGGTGGGGTGCATTTGACTGTTTCCGGCAAATGATAGCTCACTTCTTTAGTTATTCATTTATTTAAAGCTCTTTCTAAAGATTGGATTACTTAATTAATTACAGGTGTGTTCACCTGCTTGAGTTTATGTGTACCAAAAGGAAGGAGTTTATAAAGCCAGAAGTTACAAGTGGTTGTGAGATGCCGTGTAGGTGCTGGGAACTGAGTCCAGGTCCCCTGCAAGAACAGTAAGAACTCAACCACTTAGCTGTCTTTGCAGCCCCGATCTTATTTTTAATTTTGTGTGTGTGTTTTTTACGTCTCTCTGTGGGCATATGCATGTAAATATAGGTGCCTGCATAGGTGAGAAGAGGATTCTGGGTACCTTGGAACCTGCATTACGTGCTACTGGGGGCGCCACCTGATGTGGGTGCTGGGAATTGAAGTTGGGTCCTCTGGAAGAGCAATAGATACTTCCAACCTGAGCTATCTCTCCAGCTCCCCAATCTAATTTTTTCTCAAATGAACTTTATTTAAAAACTAAACATAAGGGGTTGGAGAGATGGGTCAGCACTTGAGAGCATGTACTGCCCTTGCAGAGGCCTGAGTTCAGTCCCAAGGTCTCACGTAAGGAGGCTCACAATGCCCTATAACCACAGCTCAAGGGGACAGGATGCCTTCCTCTGGCCTCTGTGGGCACTGCACTTATGTGCACACACCCAATTTCAGACAGACAGACACGCACGCGCACGTGCGCACGGGCGCACGCACACACGATTTCACAGAATTTCAACGGATGTAAAATTTGCAGACGCAGCTCTGAGAGTTTGCCCTCTGCTGTGCTCCCAAGGGACCTGCAGACCGGATGTGCAGTTGTCTGAGCTTCTCTGATAAAATTCCGCATCTGTTCTAGGATCCAGTACCTGCCTTGTACATGGCTGTTGTGTTTCACTTGGCTCTTGATTTTTTACACGTGTGTGTGGGGTGGGGATGGGGGGTGGGGTTGAGACAGGGTTTCTCTGTGTAGCCCTGGCTGTACTGGAACTCTTTTTGTAGACCAGGCTGGCCTCGAACTCACAGAGATCCACCTGCCTCTGCCTCCCAAGTGCTGGGATTAAAGGCGTGCCCCACTGCCACCACCCAGCTTCATATGGCTCTCTTATAGGACACAGTTTCCTTTTACTGAGTGACCTTGAGTTTGGGGGAAATATTGAATTGATATTTTATAGACTGAACCTCAGTTTGGCTTCATTTGATTTTCTGATGCCCATAATAAGGCTATGACATTTTTTAAAATCACAAACATCACAGGGATGAATTGTTTTTTCCAGTAGAGTTATACCATAGGTACATGTTATCAGCACATATTCCAGCTGGTGGTGTCAGCCTTGAGGGCTTAGCCAGGGCAGCATCCAAATGTGTTTCTATCGTAAAGTCACCCTCTCTTTCTCTCTTCTCTTCTTGTCGGAAGCAAGCCCTGAGGTCCAACCCACACTTCAGCAAAGGAGTTGATGAAGGCAACGAGTCACTCTTTTGGAAGCTGATACAGAAAGGACACCCAAAGTCATAACCTTCGCCTGGGTTGACCTGCCCAAGTTAAGGCTCCAGACTCCTTAGAACCAGGGCTGAGAATTCGTCTCCCAGCATTATGAGCCTTCTTCCTTCCTTAACTGTCTTCAAAAGTGATGAAAAAGAACCAGAAGGGATAATGGAAGATGGGGGATGCTTGCAAGATACAGGAAGACTCACCAGGAGAATTGGGTAATTCGCTTGTAAATGTATCTGTTGCCTCAGGGCTCTATCTAGCCAGCAACACAGTGAAGTGGAAATTTGGCAAACATGATCATTAATTATCTAATTTGGCTGTTTATTCCAATCAAGTTAATTGGTTAGCTGCCAGGTTTCCACTAGGCTTTATACTGCTCAGGGACAGTAAAAGGGAAGGGAATTAAGCCATGCATCGGACGCTTTTATGCAGAGCTGATGAAAACCTCTTCAAGGAAGTGGTATTTGGCCTTCGAGTTAGTGTAAGATAAAACTTTTCCTGTATTTTCTTTGCAAAATGACAGAAGAGGCTGTGCTGGATTTCCGGGTCCATTAACTCTCTTGGAGTCTGAGATGAAGCCAATTCTTCACTTCTAGATCCTGGATGTTACTGTCCAAGGATTCCACTAGATGCATTTAATAGCAGTATCAAAACTCCTGGAGGAGTGAGGGGGGTGGCGTTCATCTCATCTCAGGAGCGCTGTGTCCTTGTGTGGAATCTTAGTGTGTGTGCTTTCCCGTTCCCACGTTTATTCATTCCTCATGGTGACGTGCTGGCTCTGTACTACGTGTGGCAGAGATAAAGGTAAGTGATGAGGAACTGTGCCCAGAGGCGTCCCATGCCTGCTTGGAGAGTAGGCACTGGAAATTTAGAGTGTTGCTGTAGATGATTGACATGACGAGAGAGGCCATTGATATCACGAGAGCGAGCAAAGTGGAGCAGAGGACGTCTGCTTGATGGGTCGTGGGAGATTTGGTGGGGAGTTAAGTGTTGAAACTGATGGATGGCTGTAAGCAAGACCCCTCCGAGTCTGAGAACCACTGAGAGGTTGGAAGGGAAAGGGGGTCTAGGCATGCTAACAGTGCCTGCGGTGACATACTACACGACGAGTCTTTTGGGGTGCCCGCTGCACCTGGAGTCTGAGATGCGGGTGGGAAGGTGGGCTGAGGGTGCAGAGAGCAGACAGTCTTCCTGGAAGTGTGAGGGAAACCTCAGAGAGTGCTGAAGAAGAGAAACTACTCAGTCATCTTGGAACAGCCACAGCCAGGGCCAGACAAGCGCAGAACGGCCAGGGGCAGCTGCAGTTGGTGCAGACCCCACCTCACAGCCTTAGAGGACTGCCAGACAGCTCCAAAGCAGGCAAGACAGGAATGCCTTCCTTGAAGCGTTACTGAGAGAATAAGAAACAGTGTCTGCTGCGGGCCTACAACAGGGTTCAGCGTTTGTCATTTTGGCTGCGATGGGGTGGATGGAACCCACTGGAAAGCGGAAGAAGGGCTTTTCAGTGAGACAGTCTTGGGTTCTGATCTCGGTTTTGCTTCCATTGACATATTTCTTAAATTTCCAAACCGCTTTTCTTCCGGGGAATCAACCATTCAATAAAAAAAACAGTGTTAAGGGCTGGAGAGATGGCTCAGCGGTTAAGAGCACTGGCTGCTCTTCCAGAGGTCCTGAGTTCAATTCCCAGCACCCACATGGCAGCTCGCAGCTGTCTGTAACTTCAGTTCCAGCGGGGATCTGACACCTTCACACCAATATACATAAAATAAAGTTAAATAAATTACATATATATATATATATATAGTGTTAAAACGTCTATATGCACCAGGTGGTGGTGCACGCCTTTAATCCCAGCACTTGGGAGGCAGAGGCAGGTGGATCTCTGTGAGTTCGAGGCCAGCCTGGTCTACAAAGTGAGATCCAGGACAGACACTAAAACTACAGGGAGAAACCCTGTCTCAAAATACCAACAAAACAAAAACGTCTATCTGCAGTCCTGTGTCCATAGAGCAGTCTAGAACACTGCACTCTATCCACCTGGCATCTATGCACATCTCTCTTTTAAGAACTATTTCTTCCAAATAAGGATGATAGAACGCTTTCACCTAACACGATGCCCAACTACTTTGTGTAACAATAACACCATTCCTCTCCCCAAAGAAAACATACACTTTCTCTTCTTTTGGGTGAGAAGCACTTGTCCTCTAATTGAGCCTCTCCTGGGAAAAGCTAATGACGGCAGCAGTCCTCATTTCTTCAGCTGGTGATGTGGTAATGGCTGGTACTCATCACTTACATCCTCCGTGACCCAGCTCACACTGTGTCCTCAGCAGACATGGCACATGCTCCTGCAGTCCCCTATCCTGTAAGCTCACTGGAATGAGCCAAAGGCAAAGCATCTGGTTGGGCAGGACCACTGCTGCCTCCTAGACACAAACATGTCTAGACAAGTGTGATGTTCAGTTTTAACTGTTGACTTACACAATCCAGAGTCTCCTGGGAATAGAGCGACGAGGACGGACTGCCCAGCAGGTAGGGATTATCCTGATTGTGTTAACAGAGGTGGGAAGACACACTTATTGCAGGAAGCACCACTGCCCGAGTTCGGGTCCTGGACTATGTTAGTGTGGAGGAGAGGCTGAGCACAAGTCACATGTGTGCATTCATCCTCTCACACTCGTGACCACAGGTGTGATCAGGTGGCTCAAAGTCCCTGCCTTGACTTTCCCACAGGTACGGACTGTGACCTGGATCTGTAAGCCACACATAGCCTTTCTCTCTCTACATTGCTTCTGTCTGAGTGTTTCATCACAGCAACAAGGAAGGAAACTGGGACACACACAAGACTCCAGGATCATGGGAACAAGATGCAGACGCTTCCTCTTCTCCTGAAACCACTGAAAGAGATGGCACCCTTCATACTGAGCTAAAGAAGTCTCACTTCCTGGAGTTCCGTGGATGCTGCTGCCCAGGTGATACACAACAGGGCCTTCAAAGGTTACCCCATCATTGCCCGAGGCCAGCTACTTCAGGATAGCTCAGAGACTAGGGTGTTCCATGAACATGAGCACATTTTTATATTTCCTACGCTAAAAATGAGCCCCTGTGTCAGGAGTGGGAGTGGTTGGAATACCGAGGCACTAAATAAGGCGCTCTGTAAGTCTAGATATGATGGCTTTAGCAGAAGCTGGCGACCAAAGGATAGCAACATGCCAGGCACTCACTGCTAATCTCTGTGGCTGGCTGGTTGGGTACTTGGCAGAGACAGTGTGGGCAGTCAGTGTGTAAGTGAAATCTCTCATTGCCAGTCTAGGCACCATCTCCAGCCCCATTGAGAGGATGAGGGATAAAAGGCTGATCAACACTGCAGAATGTGTTGTCTTGACTACTAAGAGCCTCCCAGATATGTTCGCTCTCCTATGACCATTTCTGTGCCAAATCAATAACTTTATATAGCTATGTATGTTCAGAGGTTATCAATATATGTCTTCTAGATATTCTTATGACCATCTGCTCACACCATTGCCCATTGCCTAGACAATAGGATAGATCCATATCTCTGTCCATTTCTAAGTTTCTTCAGACTGTAAATTATGTCTCACAAAATCTGGGGAAGTTTCAGTCATTACTTCCTAATTTTTTTTCTTTCAGTCTTTCTTAGTTTTTCTTCTAAGATTCCAGTTGCATTTATGTTAAATTTTCTTTCAACTAGTTCTTAAGTCTCTGCTAACTATTCTGTTCACCCCCCTGCTTCTTTCTTTCTTTTAGCAGAGCAGACTTAGATTTATTAAGGAAAAACTCTTGAGAATAGGAGAAGTTTCAAGGGAGGGCTATCCTGTCTGTTTCTTAGATTGACTTCTATGGCTCTGTCTTCAGATTCATTGACCTAAATTATTTCCACTCTGATCTCAAACACAGCTAGTAAATTCTTAATTTAAGAAATCATGCATTTTACTTCTAGATTTCTATCTGGATCTTTTTTTTTTTTTTATAGTTTCTGTTTCTCTGCTGGGTTTTCTGTTTTTATTCATTGCATACATATTTTCCCTTAATCTAATGAACGTAGTTTGGGGCCTGCTTTAGAAAGTGCATCTGCTATTTGAACCTCTGCATTTTCTCCATTGATTCTCATGGGACTAGGTGATGTTTCTTTGGCTCTTCATATATTAAATATGTTTTTTATGTATTTGTTTTTTAGACAATATGTCAGAGGCTCTAAAGTTCATGCTGTGAAACCCTGGATTCTCTCAAAGGTGTTCATTTATTTCAACATTGGTTGATCTCAAACTACAGATTCTTGAATACTTATAAACCTTATTTTTTTTCTATCTGAGTATAACTCTTTTAGGTGCTTGGTAATAAGAGGTTTAAGTGTGGGCCTTTGCCTGCTGAGTAATCGGGTCTTGTTAACTAGTGTACCCTTTACATGTAGTCCACACGACAGACATGGTACAATGCTGGATGTGGGAGGGAGTTAATGAGCCATTTTGTTAGCTTTTCGGTGCTGTAAAAAGATACCTGCCAATTACAGGATAAGGGAGGACTTAGCCCGGCACACATTTTCAGAGGGATCTGTCTGTAGTCCGAACAGTCTTTGGGTATACTGCTCATGGGCCTGTGATGAGGCAGAACATGATGGGAAAAGTATGTCATAGAGGGTGCTTACCTCATGAGGACACGATGGAGGGAGTATATCACAGAGGGTACTTACCTCATGCTGGTTGGAGAATAGGTAGATAGAGGTAAAGATGGATAGATGGATGGATAGATAGATGATAGATAGATGATAGATAGATGATAGATAGATAGATAGATGATAGTAGATAGATAGATAGATGATAGTAGATAGATAGATAGATAAATAGATAGATACATAGATAGATAGATAGATAGATAGATAGATAGATAGATAGATGATAGTAGATAGATAGATAGATGATAGTAGATAGATAGATGATAGATAGATAGATAGATAGATGAGCTTCAAAGACCTGTTCCAGTGGCCTACTCCACCACATAAAGTTTCAAACATCTTCCAAAATGCTGCCACTAGCTGGAGATCATGCCTTTAATATTTGAATACCGGGGGATGGAATAGGAGCAACTTCCTGTCCAGATGATAACTATGTAATTTAGGAAACAACCAAACTAGAACACTTCTATTATTAAGACCCAGAAATCAGGAGGGAAAAGATGGGAGTCATGTGTACATGTCAGCTTCCATCCTCCTGTGCTGGGGTAAGTTTCACTTGTTATCCACTATCAAGGGTCTGAGCCTCAGCCACATTTCACTCTGATGTCATATTTCCTATAAAGTGTACAATTCAGGAAAGTTTCACTATAAAAAGTAAATGAAATAGCACCAGTGATTATTTGTTACTTTAGTGACATTTTCATACTCTGGAGTTAATTCAAGAGAGAGATTCATGTACATCCCAAGCCCATGCACAAGCTGGCTTAGTTCGTTCATTCATTCATTCATTCATTCATTCATTCATTCATTCATTCATTCATTCATTCCCCATTTGTGAACCTACAGTCCAGGTTGCAAGTATAAATGTTAATCAGCGTAGTGCCTGCCCTCGAGGAGTGAGAGGCTAGGCATTTGCCCCTTACTGTTATTTACCACCTTGGCAAATGTTCACTGAACAAGGGTGTGTGTGTGTGTGTGTACTGAGAAATTTGAACTTTTCAGGGACTCACGGATCCAATAATGAGAAAATGCACAAATATTTGTTCTTAAGGAACTCAGGGTTTCCCTGAACAGCAATACAAACCAGGGAACATTTTTATACATTGCAGTCGTTAAATCCCATCTACACCTCCTTACCCCATCTCTCTCCCCCTCCCCAACTCCACCTCCTTCCCCCTGTGTCTCTCCTCCTCCTTCCCATCTACACCTCCTTCCCCCTGTGTCTCTCTCTTTCCCTTCTTTTTCGTCCTCCTCCTCTCTCTCTTCTTCTTGGTCTACACAACATGTTTCTCTTGAGTCTCAGTCTTCACAAACTTAAATCAGGTTAATGTAAAAGGAAAGATTGTCACAAATTGGATATGTTACTTAAAAGTTCCAAATGCACATTAAAATAAATGCATAATTACTGCAATGCAAAATGACTAAATGAAAATATCAAGTATTACATGTCCCACACTCCAACAAGCACTGCTTTAATTGTGTTAAATGTTGTCAGAGAGACATTTATAAAGTGCAAAAAAATAGAGTGGGAATATAAAAGGAGTTACTAATCCTGCCTTGTTTATAATGAAGGCTCTGAAGAAATGTCCCCTTGATAGGAATGACAGTATCCCCCTGACCACTGTAGGAGACAGAAAAACACCCTCTCACCCCAAGATGTCTGCAAGTGAAAGATGATATCATGTTACACGATAACGCTGCAATAGAGGTCGAAGCTGATGGACCTTTCAAACACAGAATGCCAAACTGTGGGAGGGCTTCCTGCAGCCACTGTGTCCGTAAGAGTCTAGGAGGAAGGCAGAAGGGAGCCGGAGCCAAGTGTGGTGGCTCACACCTGTAATTCCAGGAGGAGGACTGCCGCAAGTTTGAGGCCAGGCTGGACCACATAGTGAGTTCTAGGCCAGCTTGGGTTAGAGTGGGACCCTGTTTCAAACAGAACAAAACAGCACAGCACAGAGCAGCACAGAGCAGCACAGAGCAGCACAGAGCTGACACAGGCATGCCGCGGACTCCAGCACTGTCCCAGACTTCACAGGCAGAGGGTGGGGCTGCAAGCCCAGGAAAGCTCGTGGCCCCGTGGAGGTGAAACAGGTCAGGTGGTCGTGAAGCCCTGCTGACGTCTTGATTTTAGCTCAGTTAGATCGTGTTGGATTATAGAACTGTACAATAATAAATTTGTAGGGAGTAGCTCATTTTGTAGGGGGTAGACCATTTGCCTAAGACTCCAAACGCTGCAAAAACAACAAATTAATAAATTTGTGCTGTGTTAAGCCTCTGAGTCTGTGAGAGATTGTTGCAGCTGCCTTTGGAAGCTAAGACACCTTTCCAGGGCCAGATGAAGCCGAGGCACCAGCTGAGAATACAGCAAATCAGATGAGGGCATGGACCTCTGCTCTTCTCTACGTGGACCCGATGTTGTTTACTGTAGGAGAGAAAAAGAGGGGTCTTTCTCTCATGGCGTCATTCCAGATTAACAAGAAAGTACAGAAAATTCATTTAACCAAAGTTTTATGACACATGGAAGCCTCCAGAAATGAAGACCTGGGCACTCAAGCTAAGTGTGAAAAACAGGCGGCTGTGTAGACATCTAATTGGATGAAATGGGAACAGGACAGTGACAATAAACAAAGGAAGATGGAGCCTTCAAGGCCTATTTGTTGAGTCTGGTGGGACCCTTTGTGTAGAATTCATAGCCTCTGGGTGTAGAACAAGACACCTATCACTGGGGGTCTTGTGATTTGCTTCCTAGCGAGGTTGGCCAGAGAGTTCCCTCATGGCCAGCCTGCACATTGCCAGACAGAAGGACCTTGCTGGCTTCCTCAGTGTCCAAAGCGGCACACTTCGGGGCAGTGAGTTCTGAGCCCATCAAACTTGGCATGGATTTTTCCGAGTGTGTTCTGAGTGGGCGCACACTCTGCTCTGTGTGAGCCAGGCTGCACAGAGGTCCAGATGTGGATTTAAAAGGGGGCTCTTAAGTCGAGGCAGAGGCATGAATGTCTGTGGAGTGTTTAGAGAAATATGTTCTCATCTGGCAGGGGACATGCACTTAGGGAGGTTGACTCTTTCAGTCTGAGGCGGTGACAGAGAGCAGACCAGGAAGGGCCTGTGTGGCCTGCCAAGAAGCTAGGTTTTGTGTCAGGAGGCCACAGGGAGACCGGCTTTCCTGTCCTTCTGTGTGGCATGAAAGGGGATCTGCTTTGCTTCCCCACTGGCCGGTTTATTCGACACCCACTGGAATCTTGGGTTTCTGGAAGCCTGAGATCCTGGCCTCTTTTTTGCAGACTTGGGAGCAGGCTTGACCTTACTGCGCTTAGGCTCTTGGGTCGGGGGTCAAGTGCTGTCTATTAGGAACGGGCAGACCATGACGGTGGGGTGACGTGGATACCCCCTGAGCTGCCTCCCTGCCGGAGCTGACTACTGTCAAGGTGTCCATGCCGAACCTGCATCCCGTGTGTTTGCAGCAGGGCTGCAGGGCTGCATGGAGGAGGGGGGGGGGCATTGCAGGGCTTTGCTCTGGAGTCCTCGCTTCCTCTGGTTCCCTGTGCAGTCCACAGACAGCTTATTTTCCTTCCTGCGAGTCACGGCGTGGAAGAAGAAAAGGACAGTAATGAGTTCCAGATGCTTTTATTTTTCTCCGTCTATAATTGGAAACAAAAATACAGCATGGCTTTTAAATTGAAAGTGCCAGAGAGAGGTGATGCTTTTAGCTCTGGGGTTTTAACCATGATTTAGAGCCCAGCATGAGGCTGTGGCCCGTCATCACCGCCGCTAGCTGGCTCATGCTGCTCCCTGCAGACCAGCTCAAGGCTTTATCTCGGAGCCCGGGTAAGCTTCAGTGGTGAGTCCTATTTTAAGAAACTCTAATACATGAACTGAAATGCACAAAGCAGATGGATTTGGGCGGGCTGAACAGCCACATATTCAAAGGATGATTGTTTTGCAGAAGGCCTCGGTGCAGGACTCCCTGGGCGCTTCTATGTTTCCTAGCACATCGTTAATCTCCGAGGAAGGGGATGAGGAAGTGTTCCAAGCAGGGAAACTCCAAGAAGATGAATTAAGAACCCAGAGACAGGCTCATGCAAGATAAGACCTTAGGAAAAGTCCTTGAATTGCCTTGGGTGCATTGGTTCCCACTCAGCTTTGCAGGAGCCCCCCAAAGGTCCTGATGCCCAGACCTGACTTAGAGCCCATTTGGCATTGTACCAGCCTCCTGGTGAGTTACTTGCAGAGATCAGGCTATATGCTAGCAGGAGTGGATGTTTCATTCATGTTGATGGAAAGCTGTAAGCACCTCTTGGAATCCTTTGTTCTTCCCATTGGCCAATCACAGTGAACAAATGTGAGGGTGGGGGGAAGCAGGATTCCATTTAGACCTGGGAAAGCCTGGCTTCCACCAACAAGTAACAATAATAACAGACTCTATCCCCTCCAGGGACATGTGATAGATATTCTCAAGGCTATGTAAGAACTGACTGGACTTGTGTACAAATGTTAGATTTGAGGAGATTCAAAGAAGCAATAGTCTCATATGGCATCCACTCATCTTTTGTGAAGCAGATGTTAAACTTGTGGTCAATTTGTGATAGAATTATCCCTCAAGACTGGAGAGATTTGGTTACATCAGTCTTAGAGGCTGGTCTCCAATTACAATGGAGGACCTAGTGGAAGGATAAGGCTAAGATCGTTGAACAACAAAGTAGAGCTAGAGGTCTTGAAATCTCCCAAGACCAACTTCTTAGAGAAGGTGATTATACTGATATACAAAGACAATCTTTATATGATGACCACATCTTGGCTTTATGCCACATAACAGCCTTGAATGCTTAGGACAGAATTGAAGAAGTAGGAAAAAAAATGAGTCATTTACTAAAGTTATATAGGGTCCAAAAGAAACTTTCACTGATTTCTTACAAAGACTGACTTCAGCAATAAATAGAATGATACCAGATTCAGAAGCTAGACAGATAATAATTGAATCTCTGGCTTTTGAAAATGCTAATGCACAATGCAAAAGTGTAATTAGACCACTAAATGCAAGATCAGCACCCTTGGAAGAATGGATCTGAGATACAATAAATATTGAATCTCATGACCATGATGATGCTTGCATAGGAAAGATGGTTTCCAGAGGTTTGAAGACAAAAAGTAATGTCAGGTGTTTCAATTATGGTAAACAAGGTCACCTAAGAAGGGACTGTAAACAGGGCATTGCTAGAAATGACATTTTCCCAAGGATTAATCCCAAGAGAATGCCCCTCCCTTCTGGATTATGCAGAAGGTGTGGCAAAGGCAGACTTTGGACTAACAAATGTAGATCAACAAGGGACAGACAAGGTAATCTCATGCCCTTGTCATTGGGAAACTCTCTGAGGGGCCTCTCACAGGCCTCCATGTCAAAATTGCATTCAAGAAACTCCTTCTCAGCAATTAAATAGCCAAATGCTTATTGTATGAAACCATACTGCTCTGGATGATAGAACAGCTTAAAAAAAAATAAAACAAAAATTTAAGGAAAACATTATAAATCAAAATTGATAAAGATTAGATTTGAAAACTCCCCAAAGTTAGGGTTGGGGAAGGGTTTTGATTTTGTCTCTCAGGAGAAAGTTAAGGAATCTGAAGAACACTGAATAAATAAGACATCTGAAGAAAAAGGACAAATCATCCAGAAAAAATGTCCCATGAAAAGCTTTTCTGCAGTGAACCATGACTACACTTAATAGTGGCTTCAAAATCTCCCAAAAGATTATAGGACCCTACAATGATGATTCCATCAGGACAATGATAATGCCACCAAGCTGACAAATACCACCCAAAGATTGGCTTTGAACTACAAACTGGTCAGGACAATATTGAGATGGCTAGCTGAGATGTTATAACCTCACAGACTGTTCCAGTCAGGACTTGACCATAATCATAAATTTTCTTTGTGTCCCCCACAAGACTACCAGTGCCCCCAATCAGCAGGAAGTAGCCTAGAAAACTATGCCCACATTGCCAAAAAATGGATTATGGATATTTACCTTTGTTTAGGGGTTGGTTAAAATTTTTTATTGGTCAGAGTCAACCTCTTTCTAAAAGATGAAAAGGGGATATGGTATAGAAATGTACTATATAGAAATAATAGGATAAAAAGTAGATTTCTGAATCTACTCTGAAAAGAAAAAAGAGAGAATATGGATATGATAAGATAAAAAGGTAGATTATTGAATTTACTTTTAAAAAAGCAACTACTAGTTTTAAATATTTTACATTGGGTTGGATTTTTTGTATATTGTATACACATTTTGTATGCTGATACAAATTTAAGATTAATTTTGTTAGAACATTCTGAACATACATTTCTAATCTTTTTCAAGGTATTGTATCTATACAACTCATTTAACAATTTAATGTAAATTGCTAGCCCTTGAAAGTTATTATTACTAACTAATTAGGATATAAAGAAATGCAAGTTAGTAGTTAGTCATTACAATCAAACATATGGTCGTATTAGGTATGTTTTCAAGGTCAAACAGAAATATATTTTAGATAGACAGTTCATCTTCAAACACTTCAGAGATCTACAGAATATGGCATTTAAGATTTTAATAACATAGTTTTTTTTATGACTACAAGAAATGTCTGCTCCTGGCAGCACCGATCTACTTCAGAGAAGATGATGGGAATCAAAGAAACACCATATGGAGATTACTTTCTTTGTGGCAAAAGATAGCCACTGGACACAAAAGTACCCTTACATCAACTGCTGACCGTATGCTGTCCAAATGGACAAGCAGAGCACAAAAGAAAGGACTGTTAAACCTTGCCAAGACAAGGTAGGAAGGCTCTTTAGAAAATCCTGCTTCACAAATAAATCTGTCAGATGTGCTAGGCCTGTAGGCTGAAGAATGGATGCCCCAATGTTGCAGAAGAACCTCGGGTGGCTGTCTAGGCAGTCAGCTGTTTCTGTCATTTCTCACATTTTTTGGAAGTCACTTGTTTGCACTTCCTGCTTACTTACATAATAATATTTCCTCCTTGGGTCTCTGAGGGACATGAAAACTAGATAGTTATAGTTATAATTTTCCTTGTTAACAAATTCGGAAAAGAAACCTTACTACAGAGGTGTAAAGTGTGTAAGTTTGAAAGACATTAAAAGATAGTATTCAGTTGGTAATACAAGTTAGGATAGGAAGTGGATTAGGTACAACATTTTAGACTCACCAAAATAAAATAGATAATGAAGTATTTTCTCTGAATTTTTCAAATGTTTATGGACTGGACTTTGTTAATGTAATTCTTGACTGTATATATTGTATATACTTATTTTACTTATTCTATATAGTTTTTCCTATGTTAGTTATAACCTTCTTTTATTATTTTAGACAAAAAAGGGGAAATGTGGTGATCTATTGTATACCCTAATAAAATCTGCCTGATGATCAGAGAGCAGAACAAGTCACTAGATTAAACACAGAGACCAGACAGTGGTTGCACACACCTTTAATTTTAGCACTCAGGAGGCGGAGATCCATCTGGATCTCTGTGAGTTCAAAGCCACCCTGGACTACCTGAGATTGACTTAGTCTAGGAAAAAAACAAAGCTAGGCAGTGGTGGCACACACCTTTAATTCCAGTACTTGGGAATCACACACACCTTTAATCCCAGCACTTGAAATCACATGCCTTTGCTAGGGAAGTCATATGCCTTCAATCCCAGTACTAAGAAGGAAGTGATATGGTGGGCAGCAAAAGGTATGTAAGGCACGAGGAGACAGGAATTAAGGCTGAGGAAGCCCTTTTGGCTAGAGGCCTTGGGCTGGGCTTTTCAGCAGCAGCGTCCCTTTTAGCTAGAAGCCTTTTTGGCTGGAGCTCTTTCAGGCTGAGGAGTTGGTGAGGTAAGAGGTGGTGGCTGTGGCTTACTCTGCGTCTTTGATCTTTCAGTTTTCACCTAAACATCAGGCTCTGTTTTTTTTTATTATTATTATTATAAGGCCTTTAGAAATTCAAACAACATCTTAACACAAAGCAGATTCGGAACCCCAAATCCGACAGCAGGCTAGGGAGGAATGGAAAAACGAACAGCCGTCTCATCCTTAGACAATGTGCACACACGCCCGCATGACTGGGACTGAGCTCTGTAGCAGAGAGTCAGGTCTAGTCCCTCACCTCTTGCCTACAAGTTTCTGCATCTGTGACTTCCATTCCCAAAGATTTAACCAACCTTGGACATACATGGTTTTTAAATTGCCTTTGCACTGACATGTAGGCCCTGCCTCGCAGTCATCATTCACTAGACATAACAACTCTTTACACTGTGTTGATGTCGTAGTAAGCAGTAGGTGGGGTTTATAGTGATTGTCAACTGGACAGGCTCTAGAATTACCTAGAAGAGAAATCTCTCAGCACGTCACAAGGAATTTTCTAGAATAGACTAGTTGAGATGATTAGACACACTCTAAATGAGGGCAGTGCCGTTCTGTGGGCTGGGGTCCCAGAGTGCCGTAGAAGGCATACGTGAGCTGAGCAGACGATCATCTCTCTCTGCTGATTGACTGTGGGTACAATGTGACCAGGGGCCTCCAGCACCAGCCACCAAGCTTTCCTCCCCACAACAGACTGTACCTTCAAGCTTTCCTCCCTACGACAGACTGTACCTTCAATCTTTCCTCTCAACAGACTGTACCTTCAAGCCAAAACCGACCCTTTCTCTCTCAACTCGTTTTTTGTTACAGATTCTGTCACAGCAGCAAGACAAGTAGCTGATACAGCAGTATAAATAATCCAAATGATTTGAAGTATATGAGATGGGATGGAACGATCGCTCAGTGGGTTAAGTTCTTGCCACACAAGTTAGATCTCCCAAATCTATGTAAAAGTGGGATGTAGTAGGGTATGCCTCTGCAGTCCCTGTGTGGAGATGAGAAACAGGGACAGGAGAATCACCAGAATCTAGCCTGGTGTATGCAATAGTGAACAGTAAGCCCGGTCTTAAGCAAGGCAGAAGGTGAGGACCAAAACCCAAGGCTGTCCCCTGCCCACCACGTATGTATTACATATGTATCCATATGCATATACATACAACACAAACACACACATGCAGGCACATCTCTCTCACATACACATGCACAGACGCATACACATGCATGCAAATAAGTTACAGGCTTGAGTTGATATGAATATGTAATGTGCAAAGATTACACCGTTTTTATGAGACTTGAGCACCCGTGCATTTAGGTTTCTGTAGCAGGTCCTGGACCACTCATCTGTTGCCATTGAGAGGCGACTGTCGTTCTAGTTATCATTTGATTTCAAGGGTCTTACATCAGTCTTGATTGGCAGTAGTAACTGGTCCGTCCACCCCCATCTAGTCTCCCATTGCCTTTTACATTTTCTTCCTATAGCCATGTAAATAATCCTCACCATGTTGATTTGGAATCCTGCAAAAGGTACAGTACATTCCTATCTTAAAAACGTAATTTTATTTATTTGTTTGCTTGTATGTGTGTGGGTATGCATGTGACAAGGCACATACACAGAAATGAAATGACAACTTTCGAGTTCTCTCTTCCCTGCCTTGTGGGTCCTGGGAATGGAACTCAGGTCATCAGGCTTGGCAGCAAACACTGTGCTGGTCCACTGTAATTCACCCCCACTCTCATTATCCAGGACTCTGGATTTATTGGTCATTCCTTTTCTTTTGTCTGAGGTTTTTGAAATAGAGTCTCGTGTAGTTCAGGTTGGCCTCAAACTCAATATGTAGGCAAAGCTGACCTTGAACTTGTAAACCTCTTGCCTTCACCTCCCAAGTGCTGGGATTATAGGTGTGTGCCACCATGCCTGGTGTTGATCAGTTCTTTATAAAATCCCCAATCCTTTTACACCATGATCAGCCAGTCACCTAAACAGAGTACTATGGTGATATTTTATTTGTGCTGAAATGTGATTTTATTTGTATGTTAATAAATAAAAGTGCCTGGGGGTCAGAGCTAATAGCAAGACATAGCAGAAGTCTGGCAGTGGTAGCACACGCCCTTAATCCCGATCACATGACAGGCAGATCTCTGTGTGTTTAAGGACACCACCAGCATGGAGACACATGCCTTTGATCTCAGTACCAACCATAGAAGACCTGGAGGTCTGTGTAGACAGGCAGTGATGAGGAGGTCATGTGGTTGGGTTTACAACCAATGAGAAGGCAGAACAGAAAGTCAATAAAAAAGATAGACACACAGGAAGTAGGCCTCTTTCGGAGGGGAAGGACGGCAGCAGCAGCGGAGGGGTAAGAAAGGGTTTTTAGTATCAGCTCTTAGCTACTGCTCTGACCTCTTGGGCTTTTACCTCTGCATACTTAGAATTTAGCTTAAGTAAATAATTAGGGATGTGTTTCTCCAAGTAGCTACAATTATGGTTATGGTTATGGTATTGTTTGTACTGGAAAAACACAGGGAGAGTCCAATAGCCAATAACCAAGAATCAAGGAAATGAAGTGTGTGTCCTTAATAAAAAATCAGGATCCAGGCTCTGCTCTGGGACGTGCAAAGTCATACGTTATCTTTTAAAGGTCACTTCTAAATCAGCATTGACATTATGATCTCATGTTGCACGTCTGGAAAGATACATGTATGAATTACTTTTCCCCTTGGTGTAACAAAAGCCACTTAAGGAAGGGAAGGTTTGTTTTGGCTCGGCGCTTGAGGATTCAGTCCATCATAACGGGGAAGGCGTGAGGGCAGGAGCTTGAGGCAGCTTGTCCTACTGCATCCGCAGTCAAGAGGCGGAGAACTGAGTGCGGGTACTCGGCTTTTCCTTTCCGTTCAGTCTAGGACTCCAGTGTGTGGGGTGATGTCATCGTCATTCAGGATGAGCTTTTTGTTGTCAGATCACTGCCTCTGAAAACACCCTCACAGATAGTCTCAGGTTTGTCTCCATCAAGTTGACAAGGCTGGCCATCACACACGTTGACATTTACCCCTGTGTGGAGATTAGGTGGCTTTGATTTCTGCCTTCTTTGCCTCTGCATTGTCTAATACTTACGATGCTGAGGATTGACTGATGATGATGATGACTATGTTGTACTCGAGCCATTGGTAAGAATACAATGCTGGTGTAGGGGAGGGTGTGGGCTTCCGAAGATGAGGAAGAGTGAGAGTCAACTTAGCCCCTGCCTCCTTCCTGGAGAACCTCCTGTGGAATGTCTTCAAGGTTATGTCTCCAAGTGCATCTGATCTCTACTGCACTTCCCAAACACCATCACGGATGGAGCTTGTCCACGGGGCAGCGGCGTGGGCTGCAGTGGACTCATCCACGGGGCAGCAGCGTGGGCTGCAGTGGGGTTTATCTACAGGGCATCACACATTTTCATCCAGAAGAGGAGAGCTATTGGCAGAGGGCAGGGGCTATTTCTGAGGCTTCCTAAAAGAATGGCAAATCCCAGACACAGGGATCCAACCCAAGGTACAGCTAAACTGAACAGCACCCCCTTTTCCACCACTTTGGGGGACCGGGAATGAGGTCAATATACCATACCCCCGTCCCCCACATTTGGAGTAACTGAGTAGAAGGACCATGCAGATGGAGTTGCCTGTCATTTTGTTTTGATGAATGTGTCCATAGTTACATCACCCTCTTCACCAAGTGGCCCTGCTGATACCGAAGCTCAGAAGGAGGTTGGATCCCAGACCTGTGAGTGACTTTATTAAACAGCTCTAGGGCTCCCCAGAAGTCCTGCTCCCTATGAGTTCAGTGTGGCACAGCTCTCTGCAGTCAGGCAGAACCCAGAGAGGCAATGACTTGAGCTCTGTAGCCCAGCCAACCCATCCGTCCTAATGGGTCCCCTGGGAAGAATGAGGGAGGGAGAGGCCAGAAGCGTTATTCTAAAGTAAGGGTCGGCAGACCGCTCCCAGGGGCTGCATCTGGCTGCCTGCCTGCTTTTGTAAATTAAGTTTTCCTGGAACGCAGCCACACGCGTTCGCTTGTGCGTTGTCTAAGGCCGGGTTCCTGTTCCAAAGGCACAGTTAGGTAGTAACAGTGGAGACCCTGTAGCCCAGAAATCCACAACTGGGCTCATGCACCCTTTCCACGGAGTGTTTCTTGGCTCCTTCTCCACAGGATGCCCATCCAGGAAGACCAGCAGGGAGGGCAGGTGACTCCCAGATGCCGCCCCTCTCCGGACACACGCTTACACCACTGTCCTCCCATCATCTCCCAGCCTCTTTCACTGAGCTTCCTTTTCCAGTCTTCTGCTGTTTAAGCTCCAACGTTCTCTTCCAGCCTTTTCCTCCTCAGACTCTTCTCTGTTGCCTCGAAGGCTGCCACAGTCTAAGTCTTATCTTAAAGCTTAATGTATTTGCTCAAACCAGGACATTCTGTGAGGGCTTGGATAGGGTTCCAGAATGTCTCCTAAAGCAGGGGCTCTGTCTTAGGTGAAGTGAACAGAATCCAGACAGGATAGGATGATGTTGGATGCCTGGGAGTCCTGTAGGCTGGGAACATGAGAAATGTCACGCTTCCTGCAGGGCACAGGGTGAGCATCTGCCTCCCATCCCTCGGCTGCTGGCGGCTGCTGGCTTTCCTTGGCATTTGTGGCTCTATCCCTCCTACCACCTCTTCTCTTGTGCCAGATCTCCTTCTTATTTAAATGTTTTAGATGGATACCATGTTGGCATTTAGGGCTGACCTAGATAATCCAGAGTAAACCCATCCTCTCTGGTTCCTTAATTTAGTAAAGGCTATTTTTTTAGACTCTCCTTCCCACCTGAATGTGATCTTTTTTGTAGGTTCCAGGAATTAGGCTGTGGACATATTTCTGGGTGGGTGTGTGGACACCGGAGCCTACAGTGAAGACATAGGCCTGGACTTGATCTCATAGGGGAGGAGGTCTGTTTTGGGTTAGGCCTTTTGCAAAGCTGTAAACAGAGTTCAGCTGGGGTGGGAGTGTCCAGGGGGAAGAACTTCGCTATCCCTTTGGTACCCCAACCTTCTTGGTCCACCAACCAAGTCCATTTCCACTGGCCTGGGCGTGGCTACTTTGCTCTTCGCTATGGCGGACTACCTGACAACAGGAATTTAAGAAAGGAAATGTTTGAGGGTATAAAAGCCATCATTGCAAGGAGACACAAGGTCGGTGGTCACGTGGTATTTGCGCTCCAGGAGCTGCGGGAGATGAGAGCTCATCTTCAGCTTGCCTCCTCTTTTTGCCCATTTTAATTCATTCTGGAACCCAGCCCAGGATGGCACTATCCACAGCCAGGGTGGTGCCTTCCTCCTCCTCAGTTGATCCTCTCTGGAAACACCCTCACATGTAGCTAGAGTTTTCCTGCCTTGCCCACAGTCAGGACAAATCTCTCTCACCCGCCAGTCCCATAGCTGCTCAGACTCAACCAAGTAAACACAGAGACTTACATTGCTTACAAACTGTATGGCCGTGGCAAGCTTCTTGCTAACTGTTCTTATATCTTAAATTAATCCATTTCTAGCCGGGCGGTGGTGGCGCACGCCTTTAATCCCAGCACTCGGGAGGCAGAGGCAGGCGGATCTCTATGAGTTCGAGGCCAGCCTGGGCTACCAAGTGAGCTCCAGGAAAGGCACAAAACTACACAGAGAAACCCTGTCTCGAAAAACCAAAAAAAAAAAAAAAAAAAAAAAAAAAATTAATCCATTTCTATAAATCTATACCTTGCCACGTGGCTCGTGGCTTACCAGAGTCTTCACATGCTGCTTGTCATGGCAGCGGCTGGCAGTGTCTCCCTCTGCCTTCCTGTTCTCTCAATTCTCCTCTCTATTAGTCCTGCCTATACTTCCTGCCTGGCCACTGGCCAATCAGTGTTTTATTTATTGACCAATCAGAGCATTTGACATACAGACCATCCCACAGCACTCATGGATACACTCAGAGGTGTGTTACCTAGGTAACTCCGGTCAAGTTGATGGTGAAGATCACAATGGACGGCAGTCAGTTCCTGCGGACTGTTGACGCTCTCACCTGAGCCCCCAGAGGGAGGAGCCAGACAAGAATTCATATTAATCACATCATGCAGACCTCCAACCCTATCTCAGTCTCATTTTCCACAACTAAACATTCAGAGAATGGGAGGCACCAGGACCATCTTTCCCCGAGGAAGCGACTGGAATGTGTTTCTTTTGAATTTTTTTCCCCCCATGTCTCAGGAAAAGTGTTGTCTTACGCATCTTTGTATTGAACAAGTAGGTTCCTTGTAAAGGCCGTCTTAGCTCAAGGCTTCTTCCTATGGCTGAAAACACTTCAACTGCCTTTCAAAAAATAACCAGAGACCCACCCAGCTCCGACCCCTGGGTCCCATTCTCTGTGTCTGTGCCTCTCAGGTGGTGTCCTCTGTACCAGGGGCCATCAGCTGTCTTAAGTGATGCTTACGAATCAGTCCTTTGTGGCAAGGACCATAGAAACATCTTTAAAAGGCACAGACTTCTCAGCAACACATGGGACTGAAAACGTGGGGGCCTGGCTGGAAAGGAGTGCTGCTGTGTTTTTAGAATCTGGGTTCTTTTATTCTTAGGTAATGGGGCTCATTCAGTTTCTATAAATCCCACTTGCCCTTCTGTGGTCTGATTTCAAATGAGCGTCCTGGTGCTTCCAAGCAGCCTTCTGAAATGCCAAGGCCTACAGCTGTGCTATTTAGGGTGGTAGAATTGGTGTGAGTTTCTGTTTTGGGCAAAGTGTGAAATAAGGAACTTTCTCTCCAGTGGGCCGTTCTCAGGACTCGGCTTGGCAGCGTGGCCGCCTCCCCGCACATGTGCCCAGAATATATTGGCATTGCCTCTGAATACGGGGCATGAATCACTCTTGCTCTGCTCAGTGGGGATTTACAGAGCATGCTGTTCCTCCAACATGGAGAGCAGTGTTTGATTTTCCGGGAGGGAGGTGATGGGTACTTTTTTTCTCAGTAAAATATGAACAGTGAACACTGTCAGTCCCCGCTGTGAGGATGTAGAGACAGCGAACCAAGATGACCATTGGATGACGCATCCTCAATGGGGAGCTTCCAGACAGCTTTCCTGAGGGCTGCAGGATGTGAGATGCAGGCGGCCTCTGGAGAGGATGAGGTCTTCCCTTCAATCGACAAGGCCTCGACTTGCCAGGTACTGTAGCAGGAATCTTAAAAGTTCTTATTAATAAAGAACAAACTTGAAGCCAGGTATTGGGGTGAACACTGGAAGATCAGAGAGACAGAACAAGCCACAGCTAACCTCACCTAGTCAACATCTCAGCTGATCTTGTTTCCTTAGACTGGAAGCCTCTGCATCCTCATATCTGAATGGCTCTCAGCTGAACTGTGCTGCTAGAAGCCTGAAAGCTTAACCAGCCAAATGCTTCTAGTTTCTGGTCCTCACGCCTTATATACCTTTTTGCTTTCTGCCATCACTCCCTGGGATTAAAGGCGTGAGTCACCATGCCTGTCTGTATCCTTGAACACATGGATTTCTGCCTCTGGAATGCTAGGATTAAAGGCGTGTGCTACCACTGCCTACCTCAGTAGCAACAGGGAAATGCTGGGTTGGGAAGAATCCGAAGTGACTTGGCCTATATCTCTAGAGTGCTTCTGAGGAAGTGAGCTACTCCCAGCTCCCTGAATGGCACGATCCTCCAGCAAACAGGTTTCTGGTGGTTCATCTGGAGCGTTTTTGTTCATTACAATGACCAAGGTCTTGTACCCCTTTGGGGCCTACACTTTGGGACCCTCAATAATTTTCTGGGTGGATGAGCTCACTGCTGGAATGCTATGCTTCTGGGACCCTCCAAGTTTGATCTTGGAGCCGTTCATTCCTCTGGGAGCATTGGGTTCTTTGAGGTCTCCATGGAAACTCAAAGGGCCAAGTCTTTTTAACATGCTCTAGCAGCCTGAGAGTATTTTTTGAAAGATAGAAGTCCTGGGTACTGAAGAAAAAAAGTAAAAATAAAACAATTCAGTCTGAATGGAGCCTGCAAAGAGAAGGCAGGAGGCCTCAGATCAGTGTGTAAAACAGGCCCCCCCAACTCACCCACAGATACCCCCACTTAAAATTCAGTCCCAGAGATCAGGGGACCGACCAGAAAGGTGTGGAGGAGGTGGAGGAGTAGGGACAGAGGGATGACAGAGACCAAGGGAACCATCCCGGTTTCCGGTGACAGACAGCTCCCTCTTCCGTGTTCAAATCACGATAGTGGAAGGATTGGGGGAGGGGGAGGGGCAGACACTGTCCACCTAAAGAGACGGCGCCTCAGACGAGAGGGAGGAAGAGGCCCGCGCGGTGGTGGGAACCGTGAGCAGAGGTGATAGGGGGCGAAGTGCCTTGTCACCCCCTGTGGCACAGGGGCACTGGGTGCTGCTCAGGGAAACGTCACCCCGCAGGCCCAGCATCACACACTGTTGTCCCAGGTGCTTTGCGCTCCCGGGGGGGCGGCGTTTGCAGTCAGCCGGGCCGGGCCTCTCTGGCAACCCTTCCTGTCCATCCCCCTGCCCCTTGTGTCTTCATTAGTGCCAATGCTCACTGGAGAGGCAGCAAGCAAACGTGTGCGTCACCAAAAGAGCAGGCATGAGCCGGGAGGCGGTGGCGCACGCCTTTAATCCCAGCCCTCGGGAGGCAGAGAGGCAAGTGGATCTCCGTGAGTTCGAGGCCAACCTGGGCTACAGAGTGAGTTCCAGGACAGCCAGGGCTACACAGAGAAACCCTGTCTTAAAAAAAAAAAAAAAAAATTAAAACTGACAAAAAAAAAAAAAAGGACATGAACTGAGGACTTCTGTCTTCACAAGGCTGCTAGAGGCCCAGTGTGGGAGGAGAAGCCAAGCTTTCTTCCAGAGAGGTCAACCCCAATGTTTCTCCTAGGGAGGTCAGCCCTGCGACCCTTCCTCATCCCACGGTCCCCATCAGAACTCCTTATTTCTGTGGCCCCTTTCTCCTCTCAGCTCTGTCCGACAATGGACATATCCCCAAGGCTCTTTAGAGCTTTCTAGAACATGGCAGGCATGCTGACAAAGCCTATTTGTCTCTCCAAGCGCAGACCAGAGAGTCTCTTGTCAATTGCTTTTCTGTTTCTGTCCAAGCTGACGCAGGGGCTGGTCGGAACCCCACGGTCTCCCCAAGTGCACCCCCCTCTTCCCTTGCTAGAACTCACGGCAGGTCCTCAGGCTCAGCACTAATAGGCTTGGGA
This sequence comes from Peromyscus maniculatus bairdii, assembly GCF_049852395.1. Lineage (NCBI taxonomy): Eukaryota > Metazoa > Chordata > Mammalia > Rodentia > Cricetidae > Peromyscus > Peromyscus maniculatus. The sequence continues at coordinate 79,818,013 of NC_134863.1, read as the reverse complement.
AGGCCCCTCACTGCCGTGGAGAGGTTTCTCAATCCGTCCTCCCTGTGTCCCAGGCCAGCTGAGGAGACAGGCCTGTGTGACGGGACTGTCCAGCTGGGAACATGCGGTGGCAGGGGACTCAGATTGCAGAGGGTATTCCCGCAACCCCAGCCTGTGTTTGCACAAACTCCCCATCAAGATGTCTACGTCTGCTGTAGACAGGAAGTAGTCCATTCTCTTTATGGACAAGGAATCAACCATCCAGACAGACAGAAAACAGCTGCGCGTCCCAGGTGTGTGCTGTCTCTCCCACGTCGTCTGTGTCGGGAGGAGGCAGCACAACCGTCCATTCTTTGCTTTTAAAAATGCTCACTCTTCGTTTTGTGGTAACTTAGCTTCACTGAAGTCTTGGTGCCTCAGTCTGCCTCTTTATAGAAGCGAGTCTTTTCTTTCTGGAAGAATCTAGAATATTCCTACTCTAAAAGCAACCCAGTATGTTCAAGCCCAGACAAGGACTCAGTTTAGCAGGAATTTTAGTTCAGTTTTGTTAGCAAAATCTTTCTTTAAGCCTCAGTTTTCTTATCTATATAGTGGGCAAACCTGACTCCATGGGCAACTTATCTGTGAGAACTTGGGCTGGTCATGCAACCTCTCTGAGCCTTGGTTTCCTTTTCTGTGACACGGGATCAACAATGACATCTCTTGGCATGGTTACTAACATTAACTGAGTTACTTTGTGCCGAGTGTTGGGCATGGTACCCAGTGCAGCACCCGTGAGGGTTCATGCTGAGGATGCTGGGAAGATTGCTGTAGAAGTTGAATAGTGTGCCAGGCACTCAGCACATGCCCAGCCTCAACTTCCTTCTGTGATTCTCACCCACAAATAAACTCCAGAAGCCTGTTCAGGACAGACCTGTCCTGACTCTGCACTTTCCTAGGCCATCTGTGTCTGGACCGACCTTGGTCTCTCCCACAAGCTTTCCTGTGTGGATGACTTTGCATTCTGACTTACTCTTCAGCTTAAATAATAGGCAACAGCACAAACCAACTCCAAGTACAGGAGATTCGGTGTGGCCAGAAGTCTTTGATGCTCAAGAAGTATTTCAAAGTCTATTTCTGCAGCTTGGAAACTGGGCCAGACTTGTGACTTTCTTTAAATAACTGGATGAGGCCACAGTGATGCCATGTCATCAGATTTCCCAAGCTGGAACACTGTCTTGTGTCCAAGGAGGAGGCTGTCACCCACTGGAAGATGACAGGCCCTGCAGGGGTGACCCAATGGGCCCTGGTGGAGCTGGTACCAACTGCCCACTATGGTGAGGCCTCTCACCAACCCCTAAGCCATGCGTGGAGTCTGTGTCCTACCAAATCCAGCCAGCACCGTGCTAAATCACTTAAATCAGTAAGTGATTTAGACGTCCTTAGAGGGACCTGTTTAGGAAAAAGGATTCAGTGTGACACATAAGCCTTAGATCATCTAGAGGGAGTGTTTGGTGCCAGGGCTCAGGGCAAGATGCACATTTTTGGAAGAGTTAATCCGGATGTCTTAGCTCTCCTGTGTTACTGGAATAGACTGGGTGATCTATGAAGAGATTCATTTACTTTTATTACTTGAGAGGGTCTCACTATGCAGGCCAGGCTGGTCTCAAAGGTACAGCTGTTTTGCCTTAGGCTTCCAAGTGCTGTGTGGCCTGTCCGACTATGCCCAGCTAACATACAGTTGTTTTTTCAAAGTTGTGGAGGCTGGAAAGCCGAAGGTTAATGTGGTGGTATTCTAATTGTACTGAAATGTGATTTTGATTGTATGTTAATAAATAAAGTTGCCCGGGGGTCAGAGCTATTAGAGCCATAGCAAGAGTGTGGCGGTGGTGGCACACGCCTTTAATCCCAGCACTTGGTAGAAGAGCTAGGTAGATCTCTGTGTGTTCAGGGATACAGCCAGCATTGGAGACATATGCCTTTAAGACCTGTGGGGCTGTACATACAGACAGTGACGAGGCAGTCACGTGTTTGGGTTTACAACCAATGAGAAGGCAGAACAAAAGACTATGAAAAGACAGACACACAGGAAATAGCTCTCTTTTGGGAAGCTAGGACCACCGCAGGAGGAAGGGTGAGATTTTAGCTCTGAGCTCTGACCTCTTGGCTTTCTCTTTTACATTGGTTCTGTGTTTCTTATTTAATAAGACGGTTGGTTACATCTACAGGTTGAGGAGCCAGTACCTAGCACAGGGCTTTCCTGCTGTGTTATGCCACGGTGGCAGGCAGAAAGGCAAGGGAGCCAGTGAGAGCAAGCGAGGACCATATTTGTTTTGACACCAAGTGTGCTCTTGCGACTGTGATGTTAATCTATTGTGAGGGTTCATGAATCGACGTGATCACCTCTGAAAGGTCCCACCAGCCCACACTGCAATACGGCAGACTAAATGTCTGCCACGCTGTAACACTGGAAACCTAAATCTGCTATTTGAACCATTCGAGTCCTCATGCGTGTGTGGCAAATGCTTCACTAACTGAGACGTCTCCCCAGGCCCTAGGGACATTTTTTTTTGTAGGGCATCTATCCTGCTTCTTTCAGAGGTTGAAGGAGGCCACAGGGCCCTGATGTTATGAAAGAGAACCCAGAAACTGTCAACCCTGGGCCCGAATAGCTATATGGAAAATGTTTCCTTGCCCATTGTCCCTTCTCAGTTTTCTTGGACCTCAGTCCTCCTTAGCTGTAACAAGGTAACATGCAGTAGGTAAGCTGGGAATGGCAGAAATGTGTTTCTCATGCTCTTGAAGGTGGGGGACGTGGCAAGGCCCAGCAGATATGGTGTCTGGTGAGGGCCAGTTCTTGGCTCATAGATGTTCATACTCTTGTTGAGTAGGATTAAAGCTTGGTTGTGGAGCCTCTGGAAAAGGCCACCAGAATTATTTCTACAGGCCCTGCCCTCATAACCTGCTCCCATCTCTAAGATACCCTGTCCCCATCCCACAATTACCCCATCACATTAGGGGTTAGGTGGCAGTCTGTTAATTTGGGGAGGACATATTCATTGGCTAGCATTGATCCTGTTACTCAGTCAAGTAGAGCCTCCTTGGGTTCTCCCAGTTCTCTGTGGTTCTCCTGAATCAGGTTCTGCTTTCATTTACTTGGTCTTCCTGCCCTTCCTTCACTCCAGAGAGCACAGGTGGTCAGCCCTGTTAACCCCCAAAAGTACCCAATACAGCTCTGATCCCTGGTCCGCACTCAATTATGCCTGAGGCCCCCATGATTTCAGCCGGTTCTGTGTCCACCCAGACCAGCATCATAGAGGACACAGGTAGCCTATTCTCACACAGCTGAGGGCTGCGAGGTGTGTCTTCACTCTTAGTCCGTGGGCTCCAGGCAGTTTTCATCCTCCATGCTCTCATTCTCCTCTGAACACCCCTTCTTCCCTGTCCCAGCAAGTCCACACCAGCTAAATGTGTCCAGTTAGTCCCTGGGGCCATATCCCTTGAGCATTTTCTATAGACATGAAGTACTGTGACTGCAGATTCTAGATCTTCCCCTCTCACCTGGTGAGTGTATGGTGGGGGGGGATGATACACTTTCTTATAAAATAGGGAAATGAGGGGCAGGGACGGGTGTCCCCTGTTCACGTCCTCGGGGCTGGCTCACCTGCACCTCCATCCACGGGGTCAGCTCTACTGTGCTGCCCAGGCCAAGGGCAGGGCCCACCCTCCCCAGTGCGGCGGTTAGTGAAGGGCAGGGTCAGCTCTCCTGCCTGCCGCAGGTGGAGAGGGGCGACAGCATCTTTCCTTCGCCCATGCCACCATATGGCAGGTGACGGGGAGCAGGGCCGGCTCTTCTACGCCCACACTCTCAGGGCTGGCTTCCCGGCACCTCCACCAACTGCCATCTGGTGGTGTGGGTGAGAGAGAGAGAGGCCCTTCCACCCACTACCCACCCCTTACCACCGGCGGCAGGTGGGAGAGCTGGCCCTGCCCTCACTGGCTGCAGCCCTCGGGAGAGCAGGCCCTGCACCTCTCCTGGGCAGCACAGTAGAGCTGACCCCATCAGTGGTGGGAGTGCCGGTGAGCCTGCCCTGAGAACACGAGAGTGGGCGGTCTGGCCCTGCCCCTCATCTACCACACTGTGAGGCAGCATGAGTGAGGAAGAGATGTCCCCCCTCACCATCTGCAGCAGGTGGGAGAGCTGACCCCTGGGTCGTGAGAGCAGAAGAACCGGCCCTGCCCCTCACCAGCTGCAGCGCTCCTTACAGTGGTCCCGGCACCTTGCCTGGGCAACACAGTAGAGCTGGTCCTGGTGGTGTAGGTGTGAGTGAGCAGGCCCCAAGGGCCTGAGAGCAGGAGAACCGGCCTTGCCCTTTGCTGTTTGCTGCACAGGGTGAGCTAGCCAGGGCAGTGCTGGAGAGCTCATTCTGGTGGTGAGGATGAGGGAGAGCAGGTGGGCTGACCCACCCAGCTATCACTCAGGTCCAGAACCAGGGCTGTGAGGTGGCCCACTCCAACACCCACCCCCTCTGTGATCTGCTGGAGCATGTGAAGGGGCTGGACCTGCAGACCCAAAGCTTCAGGATCTCCATGACACAGGACAACAACAGGATACACAAGAGGAGCCCCAGTGAGGGCCCAGTATCTATAGTACAGCAGAAGCCAGAGGCCTCAGACCAGACCAATGACTCACTGCAATGAACACTCGCAAGTAAAGATGTATGGACTAAAGGGATTACTGTGAGACTCACTGTGTCACACGACAGCTTCCATGACAATTTCTTATTTTTTTTGGAGGGGGGTGGGGTTGCAAGGGCAAAGGGCAGATACAAAGAGATAGGGAGATGAATGGGCTCAAGATGCATGATGTGAAACCTACAAAGAATCAATAAAAAGTTACAAATAAAATTTAAAAAAAATAGGAAAGTGACAACTTGTCCTGGAGTTTCCTGTGAGGATGAGCTGAGGTCATATACATGGGTATAGCTCCTAGAACTGAGCCTGGCATGTCAAGAACATTGGGAATGAGTGGGTCAGTCCTGTGAAAACTCAAACCCTGCACCATTTGGCAGCTCTCCTTGGTCCCCATCACTCTAAGGTGTCATCGTGTGTTACTCATCTGGCTGGTGTTTTGTCTTTATCTCTGTAGGTTGTTCATTCAGTCCCTTCTGGTCTCTTACTTATTTTATCATCTTTGTGTTTTCTACATATCCGTCACTTTAGACATGGGATAAAAGCCATCTAATAAGCTATTGCCTCTGTTATCGTGAAGACAGACTGTTAAAAACCCAAACCAGAAAGCACTATAGAGGCTGGTAAATCGCCCTTCAGTAAGGTCAGCAGGATGAGAGCAATGCTCATAAATTTTGTAGTATTCTTGGATGCTGCTACAATAAATTCTGCGGGGATAACCAGGCCATTACCTGGGGCTTACATATATTTTGTTTACACATCACTTGCATTTTGAGTGTAACTGGATTTGACTTTTATTTAGTGGCTCCATTTCATCAGGGTTGAAAAAGAGGTCACATCATTCAGAATGGGTCCCGGCAGTGAGCAGCATTTCTTCTCTGCAAGCTGCTTATTGCAAGGGAGAGTGTCTCAAGCCACTGGGTATACCTTGGTTTGTTATATAGCTTGGTTGGCAGGCCAAGTTGTTAAAGTAATGGAGTTTAAAATAATTTAATCTAGGTTTCTATTAAATAAATGCATGCACCTAGTTTAGAAAGCCAAACAATATTAAAAGGCTTGTACCAACACAACAGTCCTCTCACGTCCTATTTAATTTCAGCTGCTCCAAGGCCAAGACCTCTACTGAGCTTCCAATGTCCCCTCCAAAACACAAGTTGAAATCTAATTTTACTGTAGCTATAAAGAGGCAGACTTTCTAGAGTGGAGTAGGTCACAAGGCTCCATCCTCACAATGGATGTTGTGGTTGGGATTAGAAACATCCCTTCTTTGAACACTTGGTCCCCAGTGTGGTGTCTAGGGAGGTTGTTGGGAGGTGGATCTCAGTGGAGGAAGTTTGTCCCCCGGGGGAGGGAGCTGAGGATTTATACCCTTGCCTTGCTTCCTAGTCCTTCTTTCTCAGCTGCTGTGTGTAAATGAAAATATAGTCAGCTCTCTGCTGCTGCTGCCATACTATGCTTTCCCCACAGCTGAGGAACCAATAAGCCAAAACAAACTCTTCCTTCCTCAGGATGCTTTTGGTCCTGGTGTTTCATCACATCAACAGAAAAGTAACTCATACAACGCATTAAGGGCATTGCCATGGAAGGGAGCAGGTCATCATGACGGGTTCTATAGAGCAAGTGCAGCTTTCTCAGCCTCCTCTGATCTCTCATGCTCCCAGCCCTGACCATGAAATGTCCTCTGCCATGTTTAACACTTAAAGAAGAGCCTCACCAGAGGCTGGCCTCTTAACACTGCTGCTCCCAGCCCTAAGGAACTATGAGAAATACATTTGTGTATAAATTACCCAGACTATAATACTCGGTCACAGCTGAAGGTACCAGAGCAGCTTCCAAATCTTTTTAGATGCTTCTTTTGGTACTTGCACCTGCATTTTTAAATAGCATGAATTTCTTGATTGCTTAACTTTGGATGCTTTTATACTATATTCTCTCCCTCAAGATTCTCTCCCATACTTCCTCTGCCTCCTCAGCTTTCTGATATGTAGTTATGCAAAAACACTTGGTCAAATCAGTGTTCAGAAGTTGTTTTGTTTGACCATGTAAACGTCAATTGCATCTGAACCACATAGATGACCACAATTACTTTTTCCTTCTTGGTTTTCACTTTCCTAGACTTAATAATAGCTTTATTTGTTCTATGTGCTTAATTTTCTATGTACTTAACCATGAATCATTGCCTCTGCTACAATGTAAATTCCTTTGAATACCAGCATGTAAATTCCCCTTTTGCCTTAGGCATGCCTCTCCTGGATTATTTCTGGACTTAAACCTGCCACCTTCCTGTGTTCCCCTAAGATTACCTTTAATTTTTGTCATTGTAGATTCTTCACTTCTTTAAAAATATTTCCTCATTTGGTGGAAAATATTAATAAATGAAGGCCCAAAATATCTGCAAATAACTTTATTTTTCATCTACACTTGATGGCTAGATTGGCTAGGTATAAAAATTTCATGCACAAGCCATTTTGTCATAGATTCGAAAGCATTCTTTTGTTGCTATTCTGGCTTTGTTATTGCTGCTAAGAAACAAATGCTTTCTGGTTCCAAATCCTCTGTTTGCAGTCTTCCCCTCTCACCATGCATTCTCTATCCCTCCAAAGTTAGAATATTTTCCTATGCCAGCTCTTATCATGGCTCTCCTTGCTGTGAATCTCTTCTTCCTTATTTGTTCAGAAAAGTCAGAGTTCATCTCCAATCTGGAGATGAATTTCTTCAGATTTTTTTTTGTGTGTTTGTACTTGATTAATTTATGTTTTCTCTATACTCTCTTTAAACAATAATTCCTATTATTCAATGTTGAAATGTCCAGAGGAACACATAGATGGCAATTATTTTGTCTTTCCTTGTTTATATTCTTTGTTTAGTCTTTGGATGATTTTTAAAATATCTGCTTCTTTCATGCTTTTTTATAAATTTTTTTAAAGCTTTCCAGTGTTAAACTGTGAATTTCCAAGAGCTGGTTCCCATTTTATACATTTACCAAATACCCCATTCCATTCTTAAGCATCAGTTTTTTGTTTCAGATGCATGATCACTTTTTATATTTCTAAAAATAGTGTTCAATTTTATTTTTAAATTAATGTTTAGCTTAGCTTAGAATATATAAAATATGTTAGAATATATAAAATATCAAATTTCATTATGGTATTTTTATACACATAAAAGCTATGTTTTGGTAGTAGAAAAATGTGATATGAAAAGTTTAAGGAGGGATTCTGGGAAATTTAGACAGGGGTAGGGGAGACCATAGACAAGAAAGGGGAGGAGGGGTCAACCCAAGCTCATGGTGTATGAAAAAGCCATAGGGAAATCTAATATTAGTGAAATAATTAAAAATAAAATAAAACAAATAAGTATACTTTGTTTGGGTTGATAGAGCTGTTTCCAGAAGCCATAAGTTATTAAATAAAAATCTCAGTGTTAGCAGCGACCTACTTCCCTATGCACTGTTGGTTAGGGAGACCTCTGAGGTTCCAACAAGGCAATTGTCACTGCTGTAAATGGTAGGACCCCGCCGCTGGAAGCACCATGCAAACTTGTCACAGGCTGTAGAGAAATCAAACTGGAACTGAGCTGAAAGCTGGCTAGAGATAACCCTCACAGTATGATAAGGTACCAGGCTGAGTGCTGGGGAAGAAAAGTCAGCTCGGCTCACTGAGCAGGGGAAATGATGCAGTAGAGGCATGGATGTTTTGGAGTAACCAACTACTTTATGTTGAACTTGAGGCCTGCCCCACAGGTGGTACTGTACACTTGGTCAAAAGCCCATGGCAGGGGAATATATATATATATATATATATATATATATATATATATATATATATATATAGAGAGAGAGAGAGAGAGAGACAGACAGACAGACAGAGAGAGAGAAAGAGAGACAGAGAGAGACAGAGAAGCTATAGCTGTTGTTTTGCTAAGTAGACATGATTTGTGCCTATTAAATGTCATCTAAGTATCATGTTTATGCCCATAGATTTTTAATGATATCAGTTTTGGTCCAAGAAGCTTCCTTTTGTAAGGATCAGTGGTAATTACAGACACTCATCACTGGTCAAAGTGCTGAGAATAAGTCATTGTTTGATGTTCTACCATAAACAGTAGATCTATGCCACCCCTCCAAGGCTCAGGGACCAGCACAGAAGGAGTGATGCAAAGAATATAAGAAGAAAGAAAAGCAGGGTGGTGGTGGTGGCACACGCCTTTAATTCCAGCACTTGGGAGGCAGAACCAGGTGGATCTCTGTGAGTTCAAGGCCAGCTTGGTCTACAGAGTGAGATCCAGGACAGGCACCAAAGCTACAGAGAAAAACCCTGTCTTGAAAAAAAAAATACAAAAGAAGAAGAAGAAGAAGAAGAAGAAGAAGAAGAAGAAGAAGAAGAAGAAGGAGAGAGAGAAAGGAAGAAAGGAAGAGAGAGAGAGAGAGAGAGAGAGAGAAAGAAAGAAAGAAAGAAAGAAAGAAAGAAAGAAAGAAAGAAAGAAAGAAAGAAAGAAAGAAAGAAAGAAAGAAAAAGAAAGAAAGGAAGAGGTGGAGGTTTGTAAGGCATTGTGTCCTAGACTCAACACGGCAGTTGCCCTCTTGAACACACATCATGCACCTCCTTGGGGACTTACAGGCAACTAACTGTAGCTATGAGGGAGGAGTTCCCAATGTCTCAGTCCTCACTGAAGACCTACAGATAGTTAATGGTTGCTGTGGGAGAGAGAGAGAGATTTCCTTCAGTGGTGTAGCCACTGAGAAGACCCATGATCCTGCAAGAAAACTTCATTAAATTCATCTCACACACACACACACACACACACACACACACACACACACACACACACACACACACAGGTTGCTCTGTTGATAAAGGTGCCTGTCACCAAGCCTGATGACTTGAGTTTGGTTTTCAGGACTTGTTGAAAAGCGAGAACAGACTCCGCCATATTGTCCTCTAACCGGTACTCACACACTGTGTGCCCCTACCCCCAACATATATATATATATATATATATATATATATATATATATATATATATATATATATATATATATATATATATATATATATATATATATATATATATATATATATATATATACACACACACACACACAGTCACATCCGGAAGATAAACAAGTAAAAATACTTTTAAAAGACATGATGAATAGTTACTTAGAAGAATACTGGAGAAGAATAGTTACTTAGGAAGAGAAAGGTGATCAGTAAGAGCAGGACAAGATATGACCAACATATTCTATGTACAATGTATGAAAGAATCCCAGTGAAGCCCATTATCATGTATAGTTTCCACATGCTCTTGAAATACAAAATACGGTTTGCTTTTCTTTATTCCTGTCACTCTCTGTTGTCTTTGATTCCTCTTGTATGTTTTTTGCTTCTTTGTTTTGTTTTGTTTTTATGTCTGTCATTCATACCAGACACTTTTACTCGGCTGTCTGGTGACCCTTGCCTGTCTATTTTCATCGAAAGTGAAACACATGAGCAATGAAATGTTTTTTTAAGTAGATAGAGGTGTTGGCTGCACAACATTGCAAATGTGCGAAACATAGATGAATTATTCATTTTTAAAGGTTACTTTCATGTCATTTGAATTCCATCTCAATAAAAAAAAGCAGCAAAGCACAAATCTCTATTGAGATTAGAATCTCTGTTGGACACAGAGTAGTTGCTGTTGAACAGGTAGACCAGGAAACTGTCCTGGAAACTAGCTGTTGCCCTGCTGTATCCCATGCCAGAATCTGCAGGCCAGCCCTAAAGGAGTCTAGCAACTAGACTAGTTCTAGTGAAGAATGGTTTAGCTCATGACTGGCTCAGGGAGCGTAAGCCTGGGGCTCGGTCTTAGAGGTCAAGATGGGTAAAAAATGTGTGAACTGGGACTGAAGAGCTGGCTCCGTGGTTCAGATCACGTCACTGCTCCTGCAGAGGACTCGGGTTCAGTTTCTAGCATCTACTTTGGGGCCAATAACCATCAGTGATTCCAATTCCAGAGAATCTGACACCCTCTCTTGTCCTCTGTGGATGCTGCACACACATGGCACATATACATACATGTACACAAGACATTCATGGCACATTAAAAATATTCTTGGTGTCGCATTTCAGCCTAGAGTACCCCTGAAGCCAAAGGTGCTTGGACTCAACGTCTTAAGAGGCCCTGTGGCAGCCCTCCTGGGCTAGGAAGGCGTCAGTCTCTTGGCTGCATGGATCCAGGGGTCCAGGATAAAGAGTAAAATGGCCCCCAGATGCACAGATGTGAGGAGACTGAGATGGAGTTCTTTTTTGTGCTGATCCTTGTGGTGGTATTGTGTTCCCCAAAATATTGTGCACCCTAATAAACTTATCTGGGGTCAGAGACAGAACAGCCACTAGATACAAAGGCTAGAAAATGGTGGCACTCACACCTTTAATCCTAGCATTCCAGAGGTAGAAATCCCTCTGGATCTCTGTGAGTTCAAGGCCACATTTGAAACAGCCAGGCATGGTGACTCATGCTTTTAATCTCAGAAAGTGAGCCTTTAATCCCAGGGAGTGATGGTAGAAAGCAGAAAGGTATATAAGGTGTGAGGACCAGAAGCTAGAAGCATTTGGCTGGTTAAGCATTTGGCTGGTTAAGCTTTTAGGTTTTAAGCAGCACAGTTCAGCTGAGAGCCATTCAGATATGAAGACACAGAGGCTTCCAGTCTGAGGAAACAAGATCAGCTGAGAAGTTGGCCAGGTGAGGTTAGCTGTGGCTTGTTCTGTCTCTCTGATCATCCAGTGTTCACCCCAATACCTGCCTCAGTTTTGATTTTATTAATAAGACCATCTAAGATTTCTGCTATAGATCCTGTCTCCTGATATGGGGGTGCTCAACTTTCTACTTCCTTCTTCAGAGTTACCCTTAGGTTTATCTTCAGGCATCAAGAGAGGGAGATATTTTGAGATGCATGAAGGAATGATGTCAGGAGAGCCTTCATGTCCTAATCTTAGCTATGACCCTCACTGACTCTTTATGTGTGCCTAGATTTCAGAATCTCTCTGTATTACTGATTCATAACTATGTCTTGCCCTGAAAAGTGGTGAGTTGAAGGAGAGCATTTGTAGCTGGAAAGTTTCTCTCTGGGTCCACCAAGCCCCCACAGTTCCGCAGCCCACTTATAAAATAATCACTCAGAAGCTCATATTAATTAAAATTGTTCAGTCATTAGTTCAGGCTAACTGTTGACTAGCTCTTACATCTAAAATTAACTCATTTTTTATAAATCTATACCTTGCCACGTGGCTCATGGCTTACCTGTATCTTTACATCTCACTTTTCATGTCAGTGGCAGTTGGCAGAGTCTCCTGACTTAGCCTTCCTGTTCCCAGAACTCTCCTCTCTCTTTGTCCCGCCTATACTTCCTGCCGGACAATCAGTACTTTATTTATTAACCAATCAGAGCAACATATTCATAGCATACAGAGCAATATATAGGATAAAAGGGTAGATTAATGAACCTACTTTTAAAGAGCAACAACTTGTTTAGAAATGTTTTACATTGCTATGGTTTGTAGTTTATTGATACAAGTTTAAACTTAATTTTGTTATACTGTATATATATTTCTACTCTTGTGTGAGGTATTATGTTTATGTAACTCATTTAGACTGTAATGGCTAATTAAAAAATACAGATTAATAATTAGTCTTCTATGATAGTCAAACTTATAGTCATGTTAAGTTTTCTAGGTATACATCGATATAATCCAACTAGATAGGTAATCTTCAAACACTTCAAAGACATACAAAATATGGCATTTAAAAAATGTTTTAAAAATTTAGATTTTCTGGACAGTGAGACATGTCTGCTCCTGGCAGCACCGATTTACTTCAGAAAAGAGAATGGGCATCAAAGACACTCCATATAGAGTTTTTCTTCATCTTGGCAAAAATAGCCATTTGGGCAAGAAACTGATCTTGCCTGGACTGCTTGATTGACTGGACATGCAGGACCCATAGGAAGGTGACCACTGAACTTTGCTTGGCAAAATGGTCCTTCAGCTTCCGCTTTACAGAGGAAACTGCCAGACATTCTACAGGATACAGAGAGAAATGACTGAGAGACTCTAGGCCTGTGGGCTAAAGACAGATGCCCCAACCTTACAAAGGAACTTTGGATGACTGTCTAGGCTGTCAGCTGTCTCTGTCTACCCTGCAAGACTCCTGAAAGTTGCTTTCATCCTTCTCCCATTTTGCAGGTAATAGTATATCCTTCTGGGGTCTTTGATGTAGTTGAAAACTAGATAGTTATAATTTCCTTAGTTATGATAAAAGATAAGTTAGATATGAAACCTTAGACTCACAAATATAGGGTAGGTAGGTTATCTTTAATTTTGCCAAATACAAATAGACTAGATATTATAAATAGACTAGATATTGTAACTTGATACAATAATAAGCTTGATAATTGTTTTGTTATGTGTTATATGTATATGTATATGTATATATGTTTTTACTATGTTAAAGTTAAAACCTTCATTTTAAAAAAAAGAAAAGGGGAAGTGCTGTGAATATCACTCTGAATGCTGTGAATGTGTTGCTATGATTGGTTAATAAATAAAGTGCTGATTGGCCATTAGCCAGGCAGGAAGTATAGGCGGGACAAATAGAGAGGAGAATTCTGGGAACAGGAAGGCTGAGTCAGGAGTCGCCAGCCAGAGACAGAGGAAGCAAGATGTAAAAGTACTGGTAAGCCACAAGCCACATGGCAACTTATAGATTTATAGAAATGGGTTAATTTAAGATATAAGAACTAGATAGCAAGAAGCCTGCCACAATCATACAGTTTATAAGTAATGTAAGTCTCTGTGTGTTTACTTGGGTCTGAGTGGTTGCAGGAGCTGGATGGACACAGGAAACCTTCAGCTACAAGCATTCACTGCAGTCTTCAAATCCAGTGCTTAGGCAGAAGCTGTTCAAAGATCAGATGCCAGCCCCTTTGGGGGTGGAGAATTACTGAGAGTCTTTTTGAACCCTTATGTGGCTCTTTAATCCTGGTTTGGAAGAACTTTTGCAGACAAAGACATAAAGCTCATTCAAAGTAGTGAATACTTGAAACACAAGATAATCCTAGCAGGGAGGACGGCTGAACCTGTGACTAGGATTTAGGCTGTTGGCTGAAATGGATATGCTTTAATTTTTCATGTTCACAGGATGGTAAGGAGTTCATCCTTCAGGGACCCTTTGCCTTCCCAGGGTTAGCCTGTGACTCCCCATAACTTCACAGGAACACTGTCCATGGCTTTGCAGGAGCACTCCAGACCAGAGTAGAAACTAGAGCAGCTGCAGAAATCCACCAGTGAGCCTGTAGAGAATTCCAAACAAGCCAAGAAAGCCAAAACAGCTCTTGAAGTTTTAAAAAGAAGGAAAGGTGTCCTAATTTGCAAACAGCCCCTACTTCACAGAGACAGAGAATAGGAAAGGGGCTTTGGGGTCCAGAGAGAGACAGGGAGTTAGATGTTGTGTGAATTCCCTTCAAATGTTAAAAACAATACAGATCCCTCTAAAGCTGCACATGGAATCCAGGCGGCAGCTTCTGCGCGTGCTGTTAATTTTAGAACATAAAAACCGGAGGCGAGTTGGTGTCGTTTTGGTTTCATGGCTCTTGAAAGTAACTCCCTTGCACTTCTCAAGGTGACTTCTTCCCACCACCACTACCTTTCACACTTCTTTCTCTTCTTGTTCCTTCCTTTCTTATCTCTTTATCTCACTTCCCTCTCCTTCCACATCATTGAGGGTCCTCTGAAGCCTCGGGGTCTTCACCCTGTAATGCCCCCTGAACCACAGATTACTGCTCACTGCCAGGTCAACCTCTGGGCTAGCTCTCCAAGGCCTTGGAATCAATTCCTTTGAGACTCAACAGTCTTAACTTGTTTCTGAGCACCACAGACTGAGTAGTTTATATAAAGTAGAGGTTTATTTAGCTCACAGTTCTCGGGTCCAGGAAATCCAAGACCATGGAACTGGGTCTGCTCTGCTGCTTTTTATGTTACATCATAACACAGAGGAGGGCCTCACGAGGGCAGACAGAACAAGCATGGCAGCTAAGGTCTCTTCCTTTTATAAAAACACTAAGGCCATCTTGTTATAGAGATGACCTCCTGACCTCATCTAACACCAACTCTCTTTCAAAGGCCCCCACATCCAAATGCCATTAATCTAGGACATCGGGGATTAAATTTCTATACCAACACCTTTGAGGGTGACATAGTCAAACCATAACACCACCGTGCATCTCCTAGGCTGAAAGGTTTAGCTGTTCCCAGAGTGAGGCTGTAGAGGCTGCACATTGGGAGCTCTTCAGATCCCATCAGACCCACAGGACACTGTTCACTCTCCGCCGAGGAGCCAGTGACTCAGGATTGAACACGCGAGGCTGTGTGACTAACCAGCACCTGTCCAGAACCTGTGTACAGCTCCTCCTGGTCTGCTCATTTGTCCTCTGAAAATCTAGTTTCCACTTGTCTATATTTGCTTGTCTCTCTTCCTCTCTTTGGGGTGATGTTTCAAGTCCCACACATCAGTTTTAAATGAAAAGGGCTCGGGGGGGGGGGTGTACAAATGCAGAGAAAGAAGTTCATGAGGTCAAATTGCCTTGGTCCCCGCATCTCAGCAAGGCCTGTGGTTTGGGTCTGATGTTTCAGGTTCTCTGAGGGTGGACGGGGAACCTGGTTCCTTTGATCTGTCAAGTGGACTCAGCTTACTGCCATGGTAAGCCCATGGTTCAGGAGCTTGCTTGTTCAAAGAAGCAAAGTTTTGAACAAACCTGCCCTCAGAAGGACCCTGACATGTCTGTCACAAATGATACAGGATCCTGAGCCCAGGAAGAAATGAGGACTCAGCTGGGGTCTTCTGAGAAAGGACTCATGGCTTCCTGCAGCCCCTGCAGTCACCTTGGAGACTGGAGGACTGGCAGGTGTTTCCTGGCTAATTTAATGTGCAATTTTGAGTCATTCCTCTCTGTTCTACTACTTCCTTTGTGTAAAATATGAAGGCATAGAATGCATCTTGAAGAGAATTTTCATGGTATTTGAGGTTTAAAGAAATGGTATCTATAGTGTATACTGGGGCAAGCTGGAATTGTCTGGAAAGTCAGCTGTTACATCGGTTACAATGGTTTTGGTACCTGAGTTTTTGTCCACTTGCTCACATTTGTTTTTGGAATTAGGGTATCATTACCTTTCCCTGACTGGCCTTGAACTCACAGCAGTCCTCCTGCCTCAGCCTCTAGAGCGATAATATGTCAGGCACAAACTATTGTGCGTGGCTTCCATTCGATCACCTTTGCTATCAACCTTCACTCAAAACCAGCTTGGAAGACATTGGATATCTGTGTTATGTCTGAATGATTCCTTGGCTGTTTATGATATCAAACTGTGGCACAGCTGCCATTGCCGCTCTCACATGATTGTCTCCCACCTCGAGAAGTGAATGCCCAATTAAGCTCAGTCATCCATGGTCGGACATGACACTATGTCCTCACCACCCAGGTCTCCTGAGTCCCAAACTATATCTTGCTTTGCTCCCGGGACAAAAGCAAGACACGGGTCTACTTTTAATAGTTCTTAGAGCAAAACCATTTAGTGTCAGGGGCCTCAGGGGAAGAGTCATTTCGATAATGTCTGAGTCCCTGTCCCACTCTGGGGTGGGGGGCAGGCTGTTTCACCTGCTAAGGGGAGGAGTTTCCAACCCTTGTTATGTAACAGCTGCTGAGTTTCCCTGGAAAATCACTATCCTTTCAGCGTCTGGGCTCTGAAAAGTGCACGGGGAACGGGCTGCTCTGCTGGATATTTTGGGCCAGATCTATACCAGGGGAAATAATCAGAGTAATTTGAATGAGCTTTTTTTAAGTCCACTAGGCACTGTGGTGAGTCCGTGCGTCATCAGAGACGTCACTTGCTTCCAGGAGATGGCCCTCTAAGGCTCCCATCATACCAGCACATCTCAAGCCCGTCAGCCACGAGGCCAAAGCAGCAGCTTAAAGGAGCCATTGGATGTATCAGATAAATTTAGAAGGAGCCCATCGCTTCTACCATTAGGTCTAAATGCCCCAAAGAAGGAAAAGAGGCAGAAGAGAGCATGGATAGGAGCGGGGAAACTCTGGGGCCCCCACGGCAAGGTGCGGTAGCTACAGAGATTGGTCTTTGTGCAGGTCGCTTTTCCTTGTCATGACAAACTATCTGAACACGTTGACTTAAAAGAAGTGAACACGGTTTATTTTGGCTCAGTCTCAGTAAGCCCAGCCCATGGTCACTCAGCTCCATTGCTTCTGGGCTTCGGTGAGGGGGAAGATGCTGGTGGGAACCATGAGGTGGAGCTTGACCTCATAGTGTGCAGTGAGGAGTGGCAGGGAGGGAAGGAAGGCGGGAAGGTGCTGTGGGATGGTCTGTGTGTCAAATTGCTCTGATTGGTCAAGAAATAAAACACAATTGGCCAGTGGCCAGGCAGGAAATACAGGCGGGACTAATAGAGAGGAGAACTGAGAGAACAGGAAGGCAAAGGGAGACACTGCCAGCCGCCGTCATGACAAGCTGCATGTGAAGACGCTGGTAAGCCACGAACCACGTGGCAAGGTATAGATTTGTGGAAATGGATTAATTTAAGCTATAAGAACAGTTAGCAAGAAGCCTGCCACGGCCATACATTTTGTAAGCAATATAAGTCTCTGTGTTTACTTGGTTGGATCTGAGCAGCTGCGGGACTGGCGGGTGACAAAGATTTGTCCTGACTGTGGGCCAGGCAGGAAAACTCTAGCTACAGGAAGGAGGGGGGAAGTCAATCCCAGGATAAAGCTATTCACCAGTGATTTACTTCTTCAGCTAGGTCTCGGCTCTTAATAGCCCACACAGCTGTGAATTCACAACAAATGAATCCACCAATGGGGTTAGTGTCTCACAATCCAATGATGTCACCACCTAGGGACCAGACCTTGAGAACATGAGCCCAAGGCTGTAGAGAGAGCTCAGTTGTTGAGAGGGCTTGTTCCTCTCACAGAGGACCAGAGCTTAGTCCCCAACACCTATAACTCCAGCTCTGGGAGACCCAGCACCCTCATCTGGCCTCTGCAGGCACTCACACTCACAAGTACACATCCCATACACATAAATAATAAAATAATTTTAAAAAATACAAACCCCTTGAGGGGGATACTTTAAATCTACATTTTAACAATTATGTACCCTGCATTTCAAAAGGGTAGAAGGTTTTTTAGAAGTTTTCATCATAAGGAAATGACAAATGTGAGTGTGTATATACATATATATACGTAGTTGGACTTGAACATTATGTAATGTTTATGTGTGTTGAACATGACTTGGAACTCCACTAATGTGAAGTTTTTATGATTTTTTTTTGTGAATTGAAGTGAAAAGAAAAATATCATTTTTTCTAAATTATAGAACCAACCTAGGCATCCAACAAAAGGGGAATTGGTAAAGAAAATATGGTATGTATCATGCATACACTGTAGAATTTCAGCCACAAAGAACAAAAGTTTGGCATTTATGAGAACAGTGGATACAACTGCAGCTAATCCTGCTACATGAGTTAAGCCAGACTCAGAAAGACAAATACTGTGTCTTTTTTCTTGTTTGTGGTCCTAGGTTTTATATAGTCACATAAAATCAGGTGTGTGAATATGAAAGTGCAAATGAAACTGCCTGGGGGACAAAGGAGACCATTGGGAGCAGAGGGGGCAGAGATCAGAGGGCAGGGGTCATTGGGGGGAATATCTTGATGTTCAATATGAAAATGACAATATTAGTTAAGTAAATTTTTTAGCAAAAAAGAGATTTTTTATTTTATTTTTTCAGATTTTATTTATTTTATGTATGTGTGTATTTTGTGAGTGAGTGTGTGCATGTGTGTCATGTCCATTCTTGGTACCCTTAGGGGTTAGAAGAGGGTATTGGATTCCCTGGAGCTGGACTCAGGCATGACTGTGAACCACTGTGTGGTTGCTCAAAACGGAACCCAGGCCTTCTGCAGGAGCAACAACTGCTTTTGACCACTGAGCCATGTCCCCAGCCCCCGAAAACAGACTCTGCTGTTCTCAGTTCTTCTCTGCTGGTGTCTATCAGAGAGCTGTAAGCAAAGGGCAATGGCGGTGCCTGATGCTAGCTGGCCCTTTAAGAAATGATCGTGCGAACATGTTGGAATAAGAAGAGAATGGGAATCTTAGGTGTTGGGCTCTAATTATAAATCTATTCTATCTACTCAGGTGATTTTGAAGATACCACCTCCCTGTTCTTGTCCTTGGTTTCTCTGTTTGATTAGTCTAGATTAGTTTGGCAAGGTAAGCTCTTTTTTTTTTTTTTTTAAAGTATCTGAAATCTGACCATCTTGCATGTTTAATCCTAATGCTAGTGAGCAGAGGATGTTTGCTGCCTCTCCACACCCAAACCCACCAGGGAAACAATCATTTTACTGCCCCACATAATTTCCACCCAAGTGGGCATTTCTTAGAGCCCTCTACACAAACTAGACTGTAGACTTACGTTTGTGTTCCTCACTCCAAATTCATATCCTGAAATCCCAACCCTGACTTAAGGGGAGTAAGAGATAGGGACTTTGGGATGTGTCTGGTTCATGAGGTTCATGAGTGTTTGGTTCATGAGTGTGTAGAAGGGGGGCCCACTGGGAGGGATGTGAACCCCAGAAGCTTCCCGCACTCAGGACCAGATTAGAATCTTCTAGGTTCAGGCTACTGATGAACCCAGAAGGAAAAGATTCTGTTTGTAGTCAGGAGCCTCTCTCTCTCCTCTCTCTCCATCTATCCACTCACCTGCTTATATGTCCATCTACCTACCTATATAACAATCTGCCCATCCATCCATCCATCCATCCATCCATCCATCCATCCATCCATCCATCCATCCATCCATCCATCCAACCATCCATCCACCCACCCACCCACCCACCCACCCATCCATCCATCCATCCATCCATCCATCCATCCATCCATCCATCCATCCACCCACCCACCCACCCACCCACCCATCCATCCATCCATCCATCCATCCACCCATCCATCCATCCATCCATCCATCCATCCATCCATCCATCCATCCACCCATCTACCTTATTACCCATCTAGCAATCCAGTTAACTATACATGTACCCACTCACTCACTACTCACTCACTTACCCATACCACCTACCCATCCATCTGTCCACTTATCTAGATAGCCATCCATCCATCAATCCATCCATCCTTCTGCCCAGCCCACATGTGTATCTACTTACCCATCCATCTACGCAGCCATTTATCTATGCACACATGCTTCCAGCCAACCATATTTATTTTTCCTCAAACTTTATTTATGGTGACAGTGGCAAGCCCTGCATGAGAAACAAAGACCTACTGAAGAAGAACATTTGTCATGGGGGGAAGAAAAATACAACAAGTAAAGGTAGAAAAGCTAGAGTGATTGGAGCTTAGGAGTGAAAGCAGGCCGTGGGGTCCTCTAAACCCCTCTTTACCCAGCTCATTTTCCTAGACACCTGGGTACCAGTCTATCTGTGTGAACTGTATGCCTGAGATAAATTGAATTATGTGGTCACACTTACACAGCTGGGGAAAGAACACTGTGTAGCCACTCCACGAAGGCTCCCAGAATGAACGGCATTATTATTATACAACCAGGCTTCCTACTCACCCAGGGAGTCTCATTGTGGTAAATAGCCCCTCATGTCCAGAGCATATTCATACCAAAATAATGAAAATTGGGTGTGCCTTCTTTTGGACATAGTCTGACAATATGGTTTCTATTCGGAGTCATTGTTATTTTTTATTAATTATATAAGCTTGTAATTAAAGGGATGGCAGTCACTGGCTCTTTCACTCTGGCCCTGTCACTTTCAGGGTGACTGTGGTGAACTAGAGTCTGGAAGAGGAAATCATCAGCACAGCATGTGGACATTATCAGACCAGCATGGCAACGATTATAGATGGTTAGCCAGGAAAAGAACTTCCACACATCCTAGGAGCTGTCATACAAAGAGGGAGAGAGATTTTCACACACTAACTTCAAAGGTCAAAACTGGGTGATAATTCTAAAAAAGATTTCAGTTCAACGTAAGATACTACTTTTTGAAGCAGCTATTAATAAGTAGACAACAAAACATGAAATGGAATGTTACTTAGCAACAAAAAGGAAGAGAATGTTATATGTGCTGTGATGATACAGATGACCGTCAAATACATCCTGTGAAGTTGTAGGTCACACACTGTACACTTCCATCTGTATGAGGTGTCCGGAGCAGGAAAATCTAAAGAGACAGAAACTGGAGCAGGGCTTGCCTGGGCTTGCATGCTCTCTCCACCCACTCACTCTTTCAGCCACACCACTTATTTAACTGCTTTTCGCCTATCTAGATAGCCATCCACATGCCCATCCATCCATCCATCCATCCATCCATCCATCCATCCATCCATCCATTCACACACACACACACACACACACACACACACACACACACACACACACACACCTGCGCATGCCTATCCACCCATCCATCCATCTAGCTAGCCACTCACATAACCATATATGTATCTAGCCATCCCTAGTTATATCTTCTCCAAATGTATTGAATGTCCATTGTATTTGTAGGAAGAATGCAAAGAAATGAGGAGCTACTGTTGATAGCAACATATTTTCTCTTTGGGGTGATGAAAATATTCTAAAATAAACTGAGATAATGGCTGTACAGCTCTGAATTAAAAAAAAAACACATTGTGTTTATTTACAGGGGCAAGTTGTATGGTATGGAAATATTTCAATAAAGCATTAATAAAGATAATTTGCCTATTTTTAAGTTTTTAAAACAGAAACATTCTTAATCAGAATGAAAACCTAGTAAAGTGCTTGGCCCATGGAAGGTTCTGGATATCTCACTAACTCTCTATTGGTTGTCATGCTTTGTCCTGCAATGGGAGTGTGTATCTAAAGCCACAAGAAAGAGCTCTTATCATTGTGGAGATTCCAGAAAACACTGGCTAACCATCTGGAGGGGATTGTAGTTAGGTCTCAACAGTGATGATTGGTCTTAGTTTGGGTTTTCTTCAAAATAGATCCAGTGGCATAATCTTGAGACAGGCCACTGATTTGGAAGTCAATCCCAGCAGCCAGCCGAGGAGAAACAGGTGCATTGCCAATGCCATCACCACAAGAACATGGCTTGACTCTCCAGGTCCCCCGAGAAGTACACAGAATGCCCTCCTAGATGGTCAGCCAGAGAGTGGGAGGTACAGATGTTGTCTGCTCTATCAAAACTCTTGTTGAAACTTGGTCCCCGATGTAATGACACTGAGATGTGGTGGGACTTTAAGAGGTGGGGTTCATGGGGAGTGACTGGGTAGCAACTGCTGGCATGAAGAGATTATCTGATCTTGGAAAGGGGTAGAGCAAGCTGTGATAAAGAGTAAGCCTGGTCCCGTGACGCTCCTTTTCCATCTCTTCTTGCCGTGAAATCTCTCCCGCCCGCTCGCCTCTTTCACAGGTGCTCCCACCATGTGATGCTGCAGACATGAGGTCCTCATGGAGCTGCACAGACACCAGCGCCGGGCTCTCAGACTTCCAGAACCTTGAAGTAGATGGAACTCTTTCCTTGTGAGGCATCCAGCCTCAGGCGTTCTATCACAGTAGCACAGCCATCTGTCCATCAGTTTCTCTCCTGTGGGTTGGGAACTACTCCTTAGGTATTAGCTCTCCAATATTTCCAGGTTACACTTTTACATGAGCTATGAGGACACTCTACAGCCCAGGGCTTGAAGCTCAAAGCCATGAATGGGAAGCCGTGAAGTGATCTTGGGCTCACATCTTACAGCTGTATTATGGGTACCAAGAGCAATTTTGGCTCAAATGAACAACCGAATGACTATGAACAATGCCTTAAATGGAAGTAAAGTACAGCAAAATAAAACTTTTCCAATGCTTTACATTTGAAAAGCACAACTCAGACAGTTTTTTTTTTTTGTTTCTTGCTAAATTATCTCTGTGCACATGTAAACAGTGGGTGAGAAACGAAGATGTGTTCATTCCCATGGTCCAGAGTGAAGAGTGATGCTTGTCTGGAGCGATCGCTTGACTCTTTCAGACAGGGAGGTACATTGCAAGATGTTTTCAGATTGGAGCTGAGTAAAATGAAGAGCTGTGTGTTCCAAGGGAAAGAACATGTGAGTCAAAGGGGAGCTGGACTCTTGTCTCTGTTTCGTAGGAATAATGTGATCTAGGACTTTGTGCCTTTAAGAGCCCAGCAGTTGGTCAAGGTCTCAGTGGAAATAGAACCAATGAGATGGATAGGCAGGTAAGTGGAAGTAGGTAAAAGTAGACAGACAGATAAAGATAAGATAGGCAAATAGATATCCTTTCATGTCCACCGGGTTTCATGTATATGGATTCAACTAAATATGGATCAAAAATATTAAAAAGAAATACCTATACTGAATATAATATATAGTCTTTTTTCCCCTTGTAATTTTTCCTCCAAAACATAGACTATATTTGGATGGTATTTATATGGCATTTGATATTATACAGGATAATGTACTTAGGTTACATGGAAATTCTTTTTGTATACATGTATATGTGTATGGATGTGTTTTTGAGACAAAGTCTCATGTATTCTAGCCTGATCTAGGAATCATGGCAATCCCCCTGCCTCAGCCTCCCAAGTGGCCTGGGCACATGAATTTATATAAGAAACTCAAGCATCTTCAGATTCTTGTATTTTAGTGTGGTCCTGGAGTAATAGACAGTAAAGGGTGATTGAATATGTTCAATGTGTATACACACCTGGGTATGTAGGTAGGTAGATAAATAGAGGATAAATGATGAATAGATATATGGATGGATAAATAGACAAATAATCAGACAGCTAGGATTATAGATGACAGAAAGCATCACTCATAGATAGATAGATAGATAGATAGATAGATAGATAGATACATAGATACATAGATACATAGATACATAGATACATAGATAGAGATACATAGATACATAGATACATAGATTTGAAGGAATTGCTGGAAGACGCCTCACTGGGTGGGAGCACCACCTTTAAGCTGGACAGCCTGAATTCTTTTTCAAGGGCTCACATGGTAAGAGGAGAAAACTGATTCCACAGCTTGTCTTCTCATCTCCACATGTGTTCCATGGTATGTTTGGGCATGCACATGGATGAGTACATATATACATGCATGCATACAATGAATAAAGTATAAACAAAAGATTTTAAGAAATTGGCCCATGCAGTTGTGTTGCCAAACCTGAAATCTGTGGGATTGGACACTGTGCAGGAACCTTACTTATGTTTCAGTCTTGATGCAGAATTTTTTCTTCCCTAGGAAATCTCAGTTTTTCTCCGAAAACTTTTTCCAACAGACTTGATGAGGGACCACCCACGCAGCCAAGAATAATCTTCTTTACAAGTCAACGAATTGTGGGCGTTAACCATATCTACAAAATACCTTCACAGCAACCCTGAGATGTTGCAGATGATGGCCCAGCCAAACAGACCCCAGAGAGAGACCTCCACTGTGTGTGGGGTGTGGCCCGGGAGTAGCTCAGGGCTCTTCTCAGTTCCATGGTTCCTGGACATGCTGCATTCTGGATTGCAGAACCCTGTGCTCTGTTCCCGGAATTCTGGGAAGTTCTAGCTAAGCCCTGAGGAACTAGTCTTAGAGAAGCCATGTGATGCTGTAGGCCTGCCGTGAACTTGGGGGAGGCCCTGACTCTGAATGAGACATCTTGTTACTCTTAGTGAGTCCAGGGTCACAAACTGCAAATACCTTGTTTAACAGAATCTCAGCTCCACTCTGAATGGTTCTTCCTCTCTTTCCAAGGGGCCAGGGATGTTTTCATCTGACAGGCAGACTTTAAAGAGAGCACATCCCCTACAAAGCACAGGCCTGCTGCCTTTTCCCTTGGGAAGGACTCCTCGCGGGGAGGCAAGGGCAGCAGTTACAGAAACTCAACACTCTCTCATCTTGAATGAGTTTTCAGTCAACATAACCAGATGTACATGTGTGTCTGGGACTCTCCACCTCGCTGCAGGGTGATCAAAGCCTGGAAGTGGGATGTGGCTTCCTGTCGGGAGCCTACTTTCTCCAGTGAAGGATGGAGGGAACTCTGTGGTTGTGCACACACTGAATGCCTTTTGCCCGGCCCTCTTTGCTCCTCACTTGCTGGTCTTCTAACCGTCTAATTGTGGTGATGTGTAAGCTCAGTGAAAGGCTTCTGTCTCTGCATGGGCATTTCCTGCTCTAGCGGAGCTGAAGCAAAGATGAAGTGAGACAAGGCTCTGCCTCTCCTCTGCGGCCTATGAGGGGCTCTGTGTCATTCTTGTGATTTCTACATTGGAGATGTACTTGTCATTTTACTGGAGAAAATGTCACATTAAAACAGTCTGAAAATTATTGCTGAGGCAGGAGGCCACTTAAGATGATAGACTTAGGTGTGATGGAGTATGATACCATGACAAAAGCAAGCATACAAACCATGTACGTCAACCCAAATAATAGAGGAAGGCTCCGCTTTGTTTATTTTACAGGAGTATGTAACCCAATATGGTCTCAAACTTGCTAGGTAACTGTGGATAACATTGAACTCTTTCCTGATCCCCCTGCCTCAGCCATCTCTCGAATGCTGGGGTTACAGACAAATGCCACCACGTCTTTCTTTGTAATTAATTTTGTGGTTAGCACACAAAGAAATGGATTTCAGGGTGACATTTCATACATGTGTTCTTAATTCCTTGCTCATATTTGCCCTCTTGCTGGTCCCCCTTTTCCTGCAAATGGTCTCCCTCTTTGCCTTTACATCACATGTATTCCGTCCTCCTCAGAGAGACTCTGACAGAACCATTTAGTTGGAAGTAAACAGAGCACTGAAAAATCCGGGCACAGCTTGCTCAAGGGGGCGGGGAAAGGGATTCTTTCAGAAGCAACATGACGGGGAGTCTGCTTCTTGCAATTCTTGGCCACAAGGATCAAAGGGAACAATGGTGGAGGACCAGTAGTGAAGGTGGCTCCAGTGGAAGTGAACGGCTTTTGACACACGCCTTACAGTGTGTGTGTGTGTGTGTGTGTGTGTGTGTGTGTGTGTGTGTGTGTGTGTGTGGTGTGTATATATGGGTGTGTGGTGTGTGTGTGCGCGTGCACAAGGCTGTGGCCATGGCAGACTCCCCTGTGACGGTTCTTGCTATTGAGCATGAGTAACTGAACTTCCTTTCTTTTCCAGCTCCCAATCTTATTTATTTTTCTCTTTCTTGTGTGTGGGTTTGGTGTGCGTTTGTGTATATACACGTGAGTGCTCACATGTGTGCACAGGACAGAGGTTGATAGGTAGAGTAGCACTCTCCCACCTTATTCATGGATGCAGGGTTTCTCAGACAAGTCCAGAGCTTGCAAATATGGTCCATCTCCCCTGCCAGCTTGCTCTGGGGAAGGAGGCTGAATTACTGGGGGGGGGGGGGGGCAAACCCATCAGGTGTCTACATGGGTTCGGGGTGTCTGAAAGCCAGTCCTCATACTGGTACAGCAGGTTCTGTAACCATCAAGCCATCTCCCCATACCTGATTTAGTTTTTTTTTGGATCTGACACAAGCTACTCTGTAGCAGTGATCTTAAAAGCTCTTATTAATAAAATCAAACCTGAGGCCAGGTATTGGGGTGAACACTGGAAGATCAGAGGGACAGAACAAGTCACAGCTAACCTCACCTGGCCAACTTCTCAGCTGATCTTGTTTCCTCAGACTGGAAGCCTCTGAGTCCTCAATTCCGAATGGCTTTCAGCTGAACTGTGCTGCTCGAAAGCCTGAAGCTTAACCAGCCAAATGCTAAACCAGCCAAATGCTGCTAGTTTCTGGTCTTCACGCCTTATATATCTTTCTGCTTCCTACCATCACTTCCTGGGATTAAAGGCTCGCTTCTTGGGATTAAAAGCGTGAGTCACCATGCCTGGCTGTATCCTTGAACACATGGATTTCTGCCTCTGGAATGCTAGGATTAAAGGTGTGAGTGCCACCATTTTCTAGCCTTTGTATCTAGTGGCTGTTCTGCCTCTGACCCCAGATAAGTTTATTAGGGTGCACAATATTTTGGGGAACACAATACCACCACACTACTCCATTTGGATTCTGAAAATTTCCACTCACCAAGTCTTCGGAAACGATTCTTTCCAGCACTTTTGCTGTCAGTCCCTGCTGTGAGTGTCAGAGTCCGATGTTCCTGCTCACACTCAAAGTATTGACAGAGGGAAGGAGAATGTGACACGGCCAAGCCACATCTAGGAAGAAGTTAGGATGGGCCCCAGGAGCCTCTTCTAATACGAAATCATCAGAAGACAGATGCTCAAAGAGGAGAGTCATTCTTGTCCAAAACCAGGCCAACTGTAGGCTCATCTGTTTCCAGAAAGTGAGTAGAGAATCAGCCTGCCCCAGCCAAGGCATCCAACCCCTGGCTGCCTGGCTTTCCATCAAATGGATGGTAACTTCCCAAGGTGCTAGTTTCACACTCACAGAGCAAAATGTCAAGCCCAGAATGCAACCCGCAGTTTAGATGGGAGAACTCCTGTTTCTCATCGAAGTCTCTACCTCCAGCTCATTTTTTCCTCAGTATATGTAATTAAACAAAATTAAAAGGTACAGCGTAGCCACAGAGGGAAAATAAACACCCTCTGAAATTACAAGAGCCTGGCGTGAGGTTGACTTTTCTGTGTGTTTTTGCGTGTGGGAAAGAGTGGTTTATCACACTGAGGTCAAGTTTATTCTGAGAGGTCCTTTTGGTGTTTCTGCCCAACCAAAAGGTACAGTGACCAGCTGACATTTTCCTCCAGAGCTGGCTTTGCTTATACTGATGGGACAAGGATAAGTAAGTGCGAGTACAGTTGACACCACAGACTGGGGGGAAGACTCAAGGGAACCTGGGTTAAGAAGATGTCCCCCCATGAGAGCTGGTGGCAGGAGGCATGGTTAAAAGGCTCAGCCTGGCCTCTGGGGATTCCATGAGCAGTAGCAGCACTGAGGTGCAGCCATACTTAAAAGTTTATACAAGAGGTGAATTTGTGAGTCTTGACCTCTACATTCTTCCTCTAGGACACAGTGTAGCTGGAGTTTTCTCCAGTCCTGCCTGGCCCACAGTCAGGACAAATCTCTTTCACCCATCAATCCCACAACCACTCAGACCCAACCAAGTGAACACGCAGAGATTTATATTGCTTACAAACTGTATGGCTGTGGCAGACTTCTTGCTAACTGTTCTTATATCGTAAATCGACGCATTTCTATTAATCTATAAGTTGCCACGTGGCTCATGGCTTACTGGTATCTTAACATGTTGCTTCTCATCATGGCGGCTGGCAGCATCTTTCTGACTCAGCCTTCCACTTCCCAGAATTCTCTTCTCTGCCTGTTCCGCCTATACTTCCTGCCTGGCTACTGGCCAATCCGCATCTTATTTATACAGAGCAATATCCACAGCACTTCCCCTTTTCTTTTTTTTTTTTAAAGGAAAGTTTTAACTTTAACATAGTAAAATTACATATAACAAAACAATTATCAAGCAAGAATTATAGTTACAATATTAAAGAAGATGTCCTATCTACCCTATATTTGTGAGTCTAAGGTTTTATATCTAACTTATCTTTTATCATAACTGAGGAAATTATAACTATTTAGTCTTCAACTACATCAAAGACCCCAGAAGGATATACTATTACCTGAGAAATGAGAGAAGGATGCAAGCAACTTTCAGGAGTCTTACAGGGTAGACAGAGACAGCTGACAGCCTGGACAGTCACCTAATGTTCCTTTGTAAAGTTGGGGCATCTGTCTTCAGCCCTCAGGCCTAGAGTCTCTCAGTCATTTCTCTCTGTGTCCTGTAGAATGTCTGGCAGTTTCCTCTGCAAAACAGGAACCTGAAGGACCATTTTGCCAAGCAAAGTTCAGTGGTCACCTTCCTATGGGTCCTGCATGTCCAGTTGATCAAGCAGTCCAGGCAAGATCAGTTTCTTGCCCAAATGGCTATTTTTGCCAAGGTGAAGATAAATTCCATATGGAGTATCTTCGATGCCCATCCTCTTCTCTGAAGTAAATTGGGGCTGCCAGGAGTAGACATGTCTCGTTGTCCAGAAACTCTAAATTTTTAAAACATTTTAAATGCCATATTCTGTATGTCTTTGAGGTGCTTGAAGATTACCTACCTAACTGAATTATATCTATGTATACCTAGAAAACAACATGACTATAAGTTTGACTATCATAGAAGACTAATTATTAATCTGTATTTCCCAATTATCCATTACAATCTAAATGAGTTACATAAACATAATACCTCAAATGAGAATAGAAATATATATACAGTATAACAAAATTAAGTTTAAACTTGTACCAATAAACTAAAATCCATAGCAATGTAAAACATTTCAAACAAGTTGCTCTTTAAAAGTAGATTCAATAATCTACCCTTTCAACCTATCATATCTCTATCATATCCCCTTTTCTTATTTAGAAAGAGATCACATTTATAATCAACCTGATTTAAATAAAAATATTGGCTTTTCTCTGTCCCACACCAGAGGGCTCTTTTGATATGCTACAAAAAAATTTTTTAATCTTTTTTAGCAATATGTTTGGGTTTAGAGAAGGAGTGAGCCAATTCCATCTCCAAAGTCACCTTGGTTTATAATTGAATTGGAACCCCATAGAACATGTGGCGACATATAGATTAACAGAAATGGGCTGAGTATAAGAGGTAGACAATGGTAGGCCTAAGCTAATGGCCAAGCAGTTTAAATAATATAAGGTCTGTATGTTTATTTTATAAGTGGGCTACGGGACTGCTGGGGCTTGGCAGAATGCAGAGAGAAAAATTCTAGCTACAACACAGTGATGGTTCGTCTGGATTGTCAGCTTGACAGAATCTAGAATCACTTGGGAGATGAACCTCTGGACATATCTGTGGGGAGATGATCTTGTTAGCATTAACTGAGGTGGGAAGATCCACCCACTGTGGGTGGCACCATCCCCTAGCTAGGATCCTGTCCTGAGTGAATGAAGAAAGGGGTGGAGTAGTAACTCCATCTCTGTTTTCTGACTATGGATACATTGTGACCGGCTGCTTTAAACTCCTCCTGTCTTCCAGGATGGACTGTACCCTTGAACTGTGAACCCCAATAAACCCTTTCTCTCTGAAGTTTTTATCCCAGCAACAGGAGAGGAACCAAGACAACATTCTTCTCTCATTTACATTCATTTCAGGCCTTGGGGTAGAAGAATGTTCTTGCCTTTGCTCTGTTTGGTCTTTTCTCACAGACACTGTTGTTCTGTCAATCCCAAAGCTGCATGTGACTGAGTATTTGGCTCATGCTTCCCAGTTTTCAAATTCTTCTTCCATGTCTCCCCTGAGAGAAACATTTCTCCATGCTGACAGTCTCTGGGCATGGGAATTAGTACCTTATCTTCAGATCTAAAGGTTCCTGCTTCTGAGGTAAGGCAGCAGAGAGCATCTGGCAGTTGCCTAAATCTCTGTGCAGAGGCAAATCTGGGAGAGGACCAAGATGCTAGAACATGGCTCAGCAGACACGAAGGAGTCCTGACAGAAGATGAGATTGTGTCATCTCTTACGTGGGGTCAACTTAAGTATGGCATCTTGTTTTAAAGGTATGCAGTCTGAGCAGTTTGTCCCAGTTTCCCATAGTAGCCTGTGCTTTATCGGCAACATGAACCCATTTATGGCTGCAGAAACTCCTACCAGCCATTTAGACAAGAACCTGCTGTCATTGCTCATATCTGCCTTCCACCTCCCAGGGCATTGCCTATATCATCACCTGTGTCTACTCTACCCTCTATCTACCCTGTAGGCCTTCTGTCTTCTTCACCCTGATGATGAGGCAATGACACCCCAAGAGGCTGAACAGTTACAGGGGATGCGACCGCTAAGTGGCAGAGGGAGGCTCCATCCAGTCGCCATCCTCCAGCATTTTACAGTTCTGCATTTTATATTTAGTTTTGAGGCTTCACCAACTTAATGTTTTTGGAAGGTATAAAGTCTGCGTCCAGATTAATTTCCCTGCATGAGGAAGCCCAGACATTCCTCCAGTACATTCATTGAAAAGTCTTTACTCCTTTGTGGTGGATCAGTGAACTACACAGTTTCCTTCTGGGTCCCTGTCCTGTTCTGTTCATCTACTTCTCTGTCTTCTCAACATACTATCTGGATTCTCATGGCTTTATGGGACGTCAGGAGTTGGTTGGCTCTGTCTTCCAGCTCTCTTTTTGTCCTCCAGTGTTGGGTTGGATATTCTGCATCTTTTGTCTCCCCATGTAAGCTTTAGAAACAATTTATCAATAGCCTCAGAATAGCCTGCTGGGAGGGCCAATTGATTTTTGACAAAGACACACAGACAATTCACTGGAGAACTGAGAACAAACGGTGTTGTTACAACTGGACATCAATAAACCAGAAGGAATGAAAAGAACATAATATCATATACAAAAACCAACCCCAACTGGATCAGAGACTTCAGTGGAAAATGCGAACTTGGAAAGCCTTTAGAAGATGTAGAAGAAAACCTCACAACCTGGGGTGAGATATAGCTCATAGACAGAATGTCAAAAGCGTGGTCTATTGAAAATATGAATAAATCTGCCTTCATCAAAATTAACATATCAGATGGTACAACTATCTGGAATATAATTAGGCTTTTTTCCTTTTTAAAGAATTAAGCTGATGTACCCTGTTAGCTGCCATTTGCACGTTTGGGCATGGCTGCCAAAGAAATGAAAAATGCATGACCACACAAAACCTATGTTTTTCATTAACAGGTTTATTGGAAACAAAACCCTAATTTCAAAACCCTGAGACATTTTCGAATAAGGGAGTGGCAAGCCCCGCGGTGCGACCTCCCACTGTGGACCACTAGCCAGACTTAATGAAAGGCACGTCCCCACGAGTCTCAAAAGCGTGAAGCCACATGAAAGAAGCTGGCTCAGTGGGTAAGAGCACTGGCTTCTCTTAGAGAGGACCCAAGCTCCTAACACCCGTTCAGGAGGCTCACAAGCACCTGGAGCTGGAGGACAGAGGGTACCTGGGGCTGGAGGACAGAGGGCACCTGGGGCTGGAGGACAGAGGGTACCTGGAGCTGGAGGACAGAGGGTACCTGGAGCTGGAGGACAGAGGGTACCTGGAGCTGGAGGACAGAGGGTACCTGGAGCTGGAGGACAGAGGGTACCCAGTGCTTTCTTCTGGCCTCAGTTCTCAGCTGAACATGACAGAGACGCATATAAATATAAATAAATCTTTTTTTGTTTTAATTGAAGAGACAGATCCAGAAAAAAGACCAAGGGTACATCTTCAATTAGCTCGTCAGCTGTTTACACAAACTGATGAGGCAGAAGAGCCAGCTGGGTCTACCTGGGACAGCAAGTGCCCTGCACGTGGCTTGTGGGTTTGGAAGGTTTGAAGAATCTCCAAGAGGCCAGACTCTTGCATTTTATCTTTGTTTTTATTCAAGATAAGAGAAGAACCATGAGAATACAATGAACAAGGGAATGATAGGGTTGGTTTGGGATAATTTCTGATTTTAAAGATTTTTCTCTGTTTTCTGTGTGGAGAATGGCCTGGAGGGGGACAAGAGTGGAAATACAGAGACCAGTTAGAAGGCCATGGCAACAGACCCATAGATAAGGATGGAGGAGGGACCAGGCAGAGAGATGGGAAATCAGAGGACAAAGATGAGGCCTGAACATCTGTGTAATCCAAACCTTCTTTATAGCCTACCTGGTCTGTTAGAATATATTCTCTTGGGCTGTCCTTCAGCTCAGAGAGGGATACTGTAGTGATGGCATTAAACAGTTGAGTGTATTTATACACCAAAGAACAGGGCTTTCTCCTCAGCCCACTTTAAATCGGAGACTATTCATCATCCTGTAGCAAGGACTTCCTTTCAGGGAGGCCTGTCTGGCTGCCGAGAAAGAAAGATGGGGGAATTTGGCCCCTGTTCAAAAGAACTGATGTGGGGGAGGATAAAAAGGAAAGAAACAAGCTCCCCTCCAGAGCTGAACAGGGTTCCAGGGCCAGATAACCAGGACCCTGACTGTGTCTGACTCAGCACACAGTTGAGAAAATCTCTCCCTCGTTCACTGAGTCCCCAGATGGAACATATGTTGTGCTTGGAATTTAATGTGAAAACTATTTCCATGGTGGAAAATGATCCCCCGTGCATGGAGATTTGTGGGGAGAATGTTTTGCTTAATATGATTTTCCCTAAGGCACATGAGAATGTCGCACTAAACGACAGGACCCTCAAGTGGAAACTTGACTGAGTTTAGGCCCTCGTGAAGAGAGTGGTGAATGGTGCTACCCAACTCGGAACCACTTTAAGATGTTGTTTATAACCTTAAAGTCCCAGCATCGCTGACGGGGACAACCATAGACAAGTCAACAGTGTTTGGATACCATTTAAGGACGTTTCCAACTACAAGAGTGGCAGAGACAATTGGAACTGGTCACCTCGGGTTGGCAATTGATGAGCTGGTCCCTCCGGTGACTTGTTGACATCACGGAGTCATCCCTATTCAGTGATTGGCTGGTTCCATAATGGTAGTCAGTACTCTATTGTGTCTGCACACCACACAGCCCCAAAGCAGAGTCTGACGGCCTAGTTTTATCGGGTTTCTTTCTTAAAGAACTAGTAAGTTTGGCTTTCACCTCTTTGGCCAAAATTAGGTTTTATGCTCAATCCTAAGCCATTCCTTGTACATTGATATTTACGCTGGGATCTTGTGGCTTGGGTGTGAGATGTTCACTGCACGTTCATTTGTTCGAACACCTGGTCTCTAGTTGGTGGCATTGTTTAGGGAGGTTGTGACATCTTTAGGTCATGGGTCCTAACTCATGGACGTAGGGCTATGGGTAAACCTGGAGAGTTCAGGCCACCTCTCCCTCTGCTTCCTAATGTGCATAGATGTAACAAGCAAGAGCTGGAGACTATGGCCAGCACAGATGAAATCCACCCCAGCCACTATATCCTCCCTGCCATGTTCAGTGTCCACTGAACCATGAGCAAAGTTGTGATGAAACACTATGACCAAAAACAACGCAGGAAGGAGAGAGTTCACCTGCCTGCACGCCCCAGTCACAATCCATCACAAAGGGAAATCAAGGTAGGAACTCAAGGCGGGAATCTGGAGGTAGAAACTGAAGCAGAAGCCAGGGAAGAATGCTGCTTAGTGGCTTGTTTTCCATGGCTTGTTCAACCTGCTTTCTTATAGACCCCAGGACCACCATTCTAGGAGTGGCATCATCCACAGTGGGCTGGACCTTCTCATACTGGTCATCATCAAGAAAATGTCTCCCAGGCTTGCCTAAAGGCTGATCGGATAGAAGCATTTTCTCAGTTGAGGTTCTCTCTTCCCAAATGACTCTAGCTCACGTCAAGTTGATGAAACACTAAGCTGCAGTCAGTTATTCGGTCACAGGGACATCAGAAGTAGTTAATACTTTCCTGCCCTAACTGTCTTACAGTTCAATATCCCACACAAGTCCAAAGTCAGACTTTAGACCTCTCTAGCAACATGCCATGGTTTATATTTTTGAGAAAACAGGCTAAGGACTCTGCCACTGATTAGAGCTCGAAGTAGTTTTTCTGTCTTTAGAGATTGTGAGTTGGAAACCCCTCATTTGAAGATAGAAAAACTGAGACTTGAATACTGAAAGTAGCTAATGCTAAAGTAAAATCTTGGTCTAACTGACTAGTGCTTGAACTGTTAACACTATCCTATGACAATGTGTGTGAAATGCGTATTTTGTTTGTATGTGAGGGTGGCAGGGACAATGAACTTACATGGCTATTTTTAAAGTCACACAGATGATTTATTCTAAGTGAGGCGTGAGGCAGGCATGACTGGACTTGGCCAGTTAGGAACCATGCTTGTGTGAGGGGACAGTTAACCTGGAACATCTTGTGATGGTGGCATCTCTTGGCACAGTCCCAACTGCCTGAAATAATACAAGACACGAGGACCCACATGCGACTCCTTGGTTCCCTTTCTATTGACTCAAAAACAGAGCAATGCACTCACTCCCCAAGGCTGCCATAACAAACCTCCACAAGCCCAGAACTTCCAAACAATGGAAATCTGTCCTTTGCAGCTCTCGAGGCCAAAGGTCAAGGTGTGGCTAGAGCTGCAGAATCCAGGGAAGGGTCTAGTCCTGCCCATTCCGGCTTCTGCTGGATGGTGGCGTCCCTGGGCTGTGCTGCATGGATCTAACTTCTGCAGGTACCTTTGTATGGCCACCCTCTCCTTTTCTTCCATGTGGCTTGACAAGGGCAGTCACCTTAAGACTAGGGCTAACCCAGTAATCCAGATGTTTTCATCCCAAGGTCCTAAGTTGAGTATGTTTAAAAAAGACCCTTTACCCAGAGGTCAAGTCAGAGGTGCACAGCTTGGCCACAGTTCAGCTCATTGTTAAGAGCCACAGATCTCAGACTAGTATCCAAATTGAAAAACAAAAGCAAAATAAAGTTTAACATCTATCTATCTATCTATCTATCTATCTATCTATCTATCTATCTATCTATCTATAATCTATCTATTCATCAACATGTCTCTATTATCTACCTATCCTTTATCTATCATCTACCTATCTATCTATCTATCATCTATCTATCTATCTATCTATCTATCTATCTATCTATCTATCTATCATCTATCTATCCATCTATCCGTCCACCCGTCCACCCATCTATCATCTATCTATCTATCTATCTATCTATCTATCTATCTATCTATCTATCTATCTCAACAGAGTTTCACTATGTAGTCTAGGCTGGTCTGGAGCTCACATGTAGCTCAAGTTGGTCTCCAACTCACAATCTTCCTGCATCTGTCTCCTAAGTGCTGTTACAGGCCTATGCCATCATGCCTAGTGAGGAAGTTTACATCCAAAGATCTAAGAGCTTATGTTGTTGGCAGGGGTCTTCTTTTATTCTTTTTCTCACCTTTGCTGGTTTTAGTTTTATTTTTTGCTTTTTCTGAATTCTTTTTTTTTCCTGTGAAATAGTTCCAGGAAATCTCACACACTAACTTTATTGTTGAAAGAGGTACTCCTCTTCCAAAGCTCCATAGTAAATTCCCAAGGAAGTCTCAGATTGGCCAACCTGGGTCACATGTCCATTTCTACAGATTTCTGTGGGAAGACTTGACAGTGACTGATGGCCCCACAAGAGGGAGGAGAAGAAGCACAAGATCCCAGGGGGGACAAACTAAATATGCTAATGAAATATGTTCTTGTCTCCCCATTGCTAAGGATACACAGCCTTCTGTCTAGAGGACTCCAGCACCCCTGACTCTATCACAGATACTGAGCAGAGAACACACCACACTGAAACTTTACACTGGGATATGCTTTGAACAGCATGAGGTGAAAAGGAAGAGCTAACTAATAACCAAATGCTAGGAAGACACCTATAAAGAGTTCCCAAAGTATCTGTTGAGGAAGACCTTGTGAGAGACCAGATGCTTCATGCATATTTACCTGCTAGTAAGACCCAGAGATGGTGACAAAAAAACAAATCAAGAAGTGCCTGAAGTACTTAAAAACGAAGCAGCATACTTCTAAATAATACATTATTCAATAAGCAATTATAATAGATGTTATAAAATACTTTAAACTGAAGGCTGAATAAATTGGTGTGTATTGAAGCTTGTGAGGATGCAGCTAAAGCCATGCTTAAAGGGGCATTTAGAACCAGAATTACATAGACCAGGTAGAAGTGTTGAAAACGGCACAGAAATGACTATACTTTTGTGATGATTTGAATAAAATGGCCTCCATAGGCAGTGGCACTGTTAGGAGGTGTGGCCTTGTTGGAGGAGGTGTGACCTTGTTGGACAAGTTGTTTTTCAGTCACTTCCTGCTGCCTGCTGGTCTAGATGTAGAACTCTCAGCTCCTTCTCCAGTACCATGTCTGCCTGCATGCTGCCATGATTCCCGTCATGACAATAATAGACTAAAACTCTGAACCTGAAAGCCAGCCTCAATGAAATGTTTTCCTTTATAAGAGTTGCCATGGTCATGGTGTCTCTTCCCAGCAATAGGAACCCTAACTAAGACAGCAGTTGATACCAGGAGTGGGACATTGCTGTGATAAGCCAGATTATTGTTAAGAGGAATGTGAACTTTGGGGCTTTGTACTAAAAAAATCAGTTGAATGCTTTAAGTAAGTGGGGTTTTGTGGGCCATGCCAGCAGGGACATGGAAGACAGTAGTGCTGTGGAGGTCTGGCTCTAGAGGGTTCAGAGGAGAAGAATATTAGTATGTGGCCTAGAGACTATTCTTACAATATTTTGGCAAAGAGGTTTTTGGCCTTGTCCAAAAAGTCTGCCTGAGGCTAAATTGAATAGTTTTGGATTAACAGCATTGGCAAAGGAGATTTCAAAATAGCCTAGTATTGATTGTACTGTGTAGTTGTTAGTGGCCAGTCTTATGCATATCTATAATAAAAAGCAGCAAGCTGAGAAAGGAAAAATACAAAATGTACAATTTGAGGAGAAAGGGACACCAGGAAGTGGAATGGAGCAAAGTTCTATGTTCAAGGAGATAAACAGATTAAGAAATGGAATAAAGGGAGTGGTGACCTCAGGGCAAGATCCCACCCAGATAAGCTTCCAACTTGTGAAAAGGAATTAAAGAAAAGCTCAGAGTCAGGTGGGTGGTACATGCCTTTAATCCCAGCACCCCATAGGCAGAGGCAGGTGGATCTTTAAGTTCAAGTCCAGCCTAGTCTACAGAGCAAGTTCCAGGAGAGCTAAGCTTAGGCAGTGAAGGAAACCACTGAAAACAGAAAGTTGGTGAAGATGTAATTGAATGAGGGCCATGTTCCAGCCCCAGCAGACAGCAGAACTTGGCAGCTTCAGTCACATGGTGGTTTTGTCTTTAGAGCCAAGAGTAGAAGAACGGGG
The DNA here is from genome assembly GCF_049852395.1 of Peromyscus maniculatus bairdii. Lineage (NCBI taxonomy): Eukaryota > Metazoa > Chordata > Mammalia > Rodentia > Cricetidae > Peromyscus > Peromyscus maniculatus. The sequence continues at coordinate 79,780,369 of NC_134863.1, read as the reverse complement.
TTATAGAATCTTCCTCCATGACTAAGGAAAGCTGCTGAGGCTAGGTATGTCAGGGGTGTCCCTGTATGGAGGCCTAGAGAGGCAATTGCATGAAGCTGTGAAGGCAAATCCTAGATTGCCTTGGAGACCCCAGAATATTGGAGATGTCAGACTCATGGGATACCTGCAGAGGAAAGCTGCTAACAGGGAGTGGAGCCAGCCCAAGAGAAAGAAGTATGTTGCATTCAACAAAGCTGAAAGAAGTTGGAGTTATGGAGCGTGTTTTGACATCAGGCATGGAGATGCAGAGTTTAGAGATTACCCAGCTGGTTTCCAGTCTAGCTTTGGTCCAGTATTTCCTCACCATGCTCCCTTCTTTATGTTTTGGAACAGAAATGTATATCCTGTGCCATTATTTGTTGGAATAAGTGATTTTTTTTTATTTTGATTTCTAAGGAGTTATAGTTAAGAGATTGCCTTGAGTCTCAGATGAGACTTTGGACTTTGGACTTTGAAACAAATTTGAGACTGTGATAGACTATGGGGACTTTTGAAGTCGGACTAAACGCATTTTGTATTGTGATATGGCTACAAGCCTATGGGAACCAGGGAGTGGATGTGGTGGTTTGAATAAGAATGGCCACCATAGGCTAACAGGAGCGGCACTATTAGGAGGTGTGGCCTTGTTGGAGGAAGTGTGTTTCAGTCACTTCCTGCTGCCTGCTGATCCAGATGTGGAACTCTCAGCCCTTCTCCAACATCGTGCTGCCATGCTTCCCACCATGACAATAATGGACTAAACCACTGATGTGTAAGCCAGCCCCAATTAAATGTTTTTCTTTATAAGAGCTGCCATGGTCATGGTGTCCTTTCACAGCAATATAAATCCTAACCAAGACAACTTTAGATACTCTATGTCCCCTAAAGGACCTCGTTTTAAAGGGTTGGTTCCCAGGGTGACACTATTGGAAAGTAGGACCTTTAGGGTATTGACTATTGTGGGTCCTTAAGTCATGGAGAGCTTACCTTTGAAGGGAATTCCGGGACCACTGTGTCTTCCTGTCTCTCAGTTCCTGACTCCTAATGTGCTGCCCTCAACAGAAGCCCAAAGCTTCTGTTTGACCTTGCATTGGAGCCCCTAGAATCATGAGACAAAAGTTTTCTCTTGGTAAGTTAGTTACCTTAAGTACTTTGTATGGTGACAGAGAGCTAATTAATACAGGCAAATTTCAAAAAGTTAGAGGCTTAAGAACTGGGAGAATTTTTGGCTCTTATAACTGAAAGTCCAAGTGAGGTTTTGTTTTGAAACAGTGTCAGAGGGCTGAGTAGTCACCCACGCTGGTTCTCTGCTAAGCTCCCTACGGTCTTCATTCTCAGGCCGGTCCCCTCACAAGGAAGCTTTCTGAAGCTCCTAGGATTCTCTCCTCCAATCGCTCACTTCAGAGCAAAGAGACTTCTTCCAAAAGTGTTCCAGTGAAGCTTTCTGAACCTATTCTTCCAGCTTGGGTCTCATACCCACTGCTGAATTAATGAATGGATTTAGGGAAGAGATTCTTTCAACTGACCTAGATAGAGTTTATGGGACCAGTATCCCCCATGGCTCAGGGGATAAAGACACAAGCCTGAGGGCCTGAGTTTGATCCTATGTAAAGGAAGAAGGAGAGAGCTGACTTCAAGAAGCTGTTGTCCGACCTCCACATGTGCACCTTGACATGTAGGCCGCACCCATGGGAGCACACACAGACACAAATAATCATTTTCAAAACCATGCTTTGAAGAACATTTTGATTTAGTGATAACTAGGAAGCAGTGTACATTCTTAAAAACAAACTCACTTCATTTATCGTTATCTTTCAAGAGTTTTGATTTTAAAAACCAGGAGACTATAATCTTTGATCTCATTTCCACAAAGTATTTGGCCAAGTCCACCATGGTAGTCTTTGTGAATGAGATAGAGTCTTAGTGCGTTTTATAGCTGGCTGTTAACCAGTTTGTTGACTAATGATCACTGTCTCTCATCTTATTTTATTGAAACTGTTTTCAGACCATCTGCTTAGAATTTATTGCTGACCAGCTTGGTAGGGTATCTCTTTAGTGAGTGTTTTTCTGGAGAATTCTTTTTAAGCTCTCAGGGTAGTTCCTCCTCCTCCTCCTCCCTCCCGTGTCCTCCTCTTCTTCCTCCTCCTCCTGTGGGATTTCTTTTCAGCATTTCTCTTGGGCAAACATGTAAGGTTTTTTTTTTTTCTTTTTCAGATTTGGAGATATTTTGAAATGGCTATGATTGCTATTGATGGGGGAACACGTTTTTCTTTTGAAAGGATTACGATGGGTTTGGACGGTATTCAACGTGAGAGTCTATCTACATTTAGGTGAGAAGGGAGCTCTTGTCTAAGTTTAGGATGTGAGAGAGCACACACAGCAGCTCGTGTGGAGAAGACAAGATCCAACAGAGCCAACGGCTTCTCCAATCCCAGGAAAGTATCACCATCCCACGCCTGGATGAGCCTGGCCACGGAAGGACTGCTCCATCCCCCCCAGGGCATGCCGCTGAGCCACTGAGAGCCCTAACTGGGGCTTCAGTTGCTGGGGACACATTTAAAGAGGGGCATTGGCCATCTCAGTAGTTCTGCAGTCAAGGTTCTTTGAAGGGCAAGGCATTTCAGACCATTCTGAAGGAAAGACGGGGAGAACAAGATGCCTTCAGCCCAAGGAGAACCAGCAACAAAGGGAACCAAACAGCTGCTCTCAGAGAGTAAAGGGCATCACAAAGATGGAGAGGTGCTCTTGCTCCTCGACCCCAGTGGATGGACCAGGAGGGTGAGAGGACCTTCCGAGGGGAGATTTGACTCAGGGTGAGAGGACACTTCTCAGGAGACACACTGCTAAAAGAGGAATGACCCTCCTCCTCCCGGATGCACTGTTCCATAGGATGTTAGAAGATCATTTTCATTGGTCTTTTAGGAGCCTCTAGACATCTGTAGAAACTAGAGAGATCCAACAAGCTGATTACAGTCCTTTTTGGTCCTGTGTCCAGAGTGCAGCCTCTGGATGGTAGGTTAGGGTATAGGGTGGGCCTGTTTCTTGGCTGGTGAGTGCACCCCTCCACATGCTCCCGGGGACCAGTGAAGGACAGAGTTGAGTCAAGCCTCCTCTTCTCACACCCATGGGATTTTGCTAAGGGGTATGGGGAGTGCTGCTGGATGCAGTCTATTGGGAGCTGAGTTTCACAGTACTAAACAGAGGGTTACCTGGCACAGCCTGGGGTGATTTGTTTTGGATGCTGTTGGCTGCTGGTCTAGAAAGAATGTACCCCCTAAAGTCAATACATTGTAAGCTTGGTCTTCTGCCTGCTAGTGTTTGGAGGTGTGGCCTTTGGAAGGTAGTCAGGGATTAAATGAGGTAGGGGCCCTGATGGTGCCATTAGTGGTTTTATAAGGAAAAAAGTGAACTGAACCGGCACACTTGATGTCTCTCACTGGGTAATGCCCTCCTCCATGTCAGGATGGACCATAAAACCTTCAGCAGGTACCAGGCAGAGGCCAGCACCATGCTCTTGGATGTCCCAGTCTCCAAAACCATGAAGTACACTGTAGTGATACTTTGTTTGCGCTCTAACAAATAAAGCTTGCCTGGAGATCCAATTGTGGAGCTGGCCACTAGAGGCCAGGCAGTGGTGGCGGCACACACCTTCAATCTCAGCACTTGGGAGGAGGAAGCAGGAAGATCTCTCTAGTGGCTGGCTCCTTTAATTCTCTGATCTTTCAGCATTTACCCTGATATCTGACTCTGGATTTTTATTGTTAAGACCAATTAGGATTTGTGCTACAGTACACAAACTCTGATTATTTATAAATTATCTGGTCTCTGATAATCTGTTCTGGAAACAGAAAACATGGCGTCAGGAGTCTTCCTACTCAAAGTGGGCTTCCCCACTGGGCTGGATTGGAAGCAGGTCACTGGGCACCAGCTCTAATTGAGTAGTTGATGAACCAGTTACCCCTCCCATGCTGGCTGCCGTAATTTGCTGAACCAGCCACGGTGGCATGAATGCAGTAGCTCCTTCTCTAAGTGGCTTGGAGGATGAGGGAAGAGGGACTGTGACCATTCCAGGGAGAGAGCAGCTTGCCTACTATGATTAATTTTCATTGTCAGCTTCCTTAGATTAGTAAACACATAGGGAGTTAGTGAAGCATGTCCTGGGTGTGTTTGTGAGGCCATTTCCAGACACACTTAGATGGTGAGCACCCTGACCTACCAGAGGAACATTTAATTGGTCATAATATGTATTTCTGGCAGAAGGTAGGGTTGGGACCTAGTTGGAAGAAACAGGTTTCTCTTAAAATTTTTTTTATTTATTTATTACATGTGTATGAGTGCTTTGCCTGCCCCACATGTAAGCCTTGTACCCTTAGTGGTCAGAAGAAGGCACTGGATCTCCTGGAACTGGAGTTACAATTGTTTGTGATACACATGTGGATGCTGAGAACTAAAACCAAGTCTCTGTAAGAGCAGCCAGTGCTCTGAGCTGCTGGGCCACCTCTCCAGCCCCTAGGGGTATCTTATAGGCCACATCGTGTCCTGGCCTCTTCCTGTATTCTCTCTCTTTGCTTCTTGGCTGCCACGATATCAGCTGCTGTGCTGTACCACATCTGCCCCATCAAGCAGATTGAACCCTCCGAAACCGTGAGGCAAGATAGATCCTTCCTCCCTTAAGCTTTCTCCATCAAGTACTTTGATCACAGCAGCAAAGGTAAGTAATGTTACCCACTGACAAAACCTCCGAGCCCAGTGGGAGGTGGGGGAACACACAGGGGAGAAGAGGCACCCGAGTGCCTGGGCCAGGCTGTGGGCGAGAGTCTGTCTCTGTTGCTAAAACCCACACGCTCTTGTGCAAAGCTCTCTTGCTGCCTCAGCCGCAGGAGGATTGACATCAGCACCCACCTCTCAGGGTCTGAGATGGAGGAAGTGAGTCAGTGCTTGCAAAGAAATCATGCCACAGGCCACATGGTTCAACACCATAGGCGAACCATCGCAGATAGACTCTGGATTTTATCCCAGCTTTACCAGTATATTAACATGTGGCTTTGAGGCAGTGTTTCAGCTTCCCTGGGCCCCCTCATCCACGAAATGGGAATAATAACGATGAACTCATGGGCTAGTGCCTGAATGTTTGAACACAGCCACACTTTGTTGACCCGGGTTAACTGAAATTTCCATTTGTCCTGGAAGAACATTAATCAGAGTTCCTTCTAGAGCAATAGCCTTACCATAAGAATACTCCTGGTCTGGATGGTGCCCTGACTTGAGCTCGCTGATGCTGAGAACTTACTGTCACATCTTTCCTGGGAAGAACTCATCCACACCAGTATCCGGCTACATGCAGAGCGAAGGAGGAAAGCGGTGGTGGCGGCGCCATAGCAGATTGGAGCCCTCATGATGTAATCCCTGGAAACCAACTCTTCCCATTGCGGGGGACCATCGCGGCAGGCTCCAGGGAAGGGTGGGCAGGATGCAAAATATACAGACAAGCTCTTGGGCTGTGAGAGCCATGTATTTTAAAATAAAGTAATAGTAAAAATGACACTGTGCAAGGGAAGGTCCAAGAAAAGCCTCCTCAGTGACAGCTTGGTAGGGACAGGACCTGGGACGTGAGCTTATCTGATGAAGAATTCCACTAACAAGAAGAATGGTGACGACCTCTGAGATGTCCGCGTCAGATTTTCTGTTCCAGCTCCTCCTCATTCCATGCAGGAGAAAAAGGATACGAGATGAGCAGATGTTCACCAAGGAGAGGCCACCTGGCATCCAACTCATGCTTTTCAGAGGCCGGCAATGACTACTCCAAAAAACAGGAAGTGTTGTCCTCCTCCATTTACAGAGAGAACTCAGGCAAAGCACTGAATCGACTTTTAAAAGACAGAGAGGTGGCAGAGCTAGCATGTGAATCTGAGCTTTTGGGTTCCAACACGTCTCCCTGTGCGATGCTGAACTACCCGAGGACCCTACACTGGCTTTTAAAGCTTTGCTTGAGAGTGGTACGTGTCATGTGACTTTTGCTTGCATTTGTTGACCAGAGCAAGCCACAAAGTCAAATCTAGTGCCTATGGGTAAAGACGAGTGAGGGATTATCATTCCCTTCAGGAGGGGTCAGTAAATACTTGAGCTAATAATTCCATCCCCAGCAGTCTGGAAGCACTAAGCCCTGGAGGACAGACCAGGACTTCTGACTCTAGCATGACGACCTAATAAAATGTCCTTGCCCTTGATCCTGAGGCATCCTAAGGGGAGGAGGGAGGAAGGAAGAGTGGGGGGGGGAGCAGAGAGGAAACTCTTGGAGGCCGGTAGCATAAATTAGCCAGGAAAGGAAAGGGGGATAGGCAAGCTCCAGCTGGAAAGTGACAAGGGCCAGTGCCCTTGGCCCAGGGAGGAAGGGGGTGCGAGGTCCACCAGGGTCACCTGGATCAGCAGTTCCCCAGGCTCCAGGAGAGAGCAGAGAGGAGCAGAACCCTGACACTGCCTGAAGCTATTGTCTGGTTAGAAGACGGAGCAGGCATGTCTCCGTGACCCAGTTTTAATTCTGCGCATTTGTCAGGAAGCTGGGGGAACCAAACTCTAATCTGCAAAGGAGCTTAATTTCTTTTTTAGAAAAGGAGATGAAGAGGCATCACTGTGGATGAATGCGGTTCAGAGCATGTCCCAGACCAGAAGCAGCCAGTCAGTGAGCGGGCCCCAGAGAGGGCTCAGAGGAAGTGGTCCCTCTGAGTTTAGACCTGTCCGGGTTGATACTCAGAATCAGCAGTGATGATGTACAGCTTGAGGGTCCAAAGGGATTGTAAGTACATTTTTCAACCAAAAATCATGGCATATATGTACAGGACCTGGGCCAGAATATTTTAAAGTAAATTGGCACTAAAAATCTGAGATGTAATATCAAAGGGTCTACAGGGATTCTTTCAACTGCCTAAACCAAAGTTCTCTCTGAGGAGAGAGTCTCTCTCTGGAGATGACTCACCCTGAGTGGACCTTCCTATTAGCTGTTTTAAAACCAGAAAAATTTAAAGGGTTCTCTGTTGTCATCATGGCAGGAAGCATGGTGGCATACAGGCAGACATGGTGTTGAAAGGTAGCTAAAAGTTCTACATCTGTATAGACAGAAGAGAGAATGAGTCACTGGGCCTTGTAGCTAGAGTTTTCCTGCCTGGCCCACAGTCAGGACAAATCTCTGTCACCCACCAGTTCCACAGCCGCTCAGACCCAACCAAGTAAACACAGAGACTTATATTGCTTACAAACTGTATGGCCTAATGGCTCAGGCTTCTAGCTATCTAGTTCTTACATCTTAAATTAACCAATTTCTATAAATTTGTACCTTACCACGTGGCTCGTGGCTTACCGGCATCTTCACATGCTGCTTGTCATGGCGGTGGCTGGCCCTGTCTCCCTGACTCAGCCTCCCACTTCCCAGAATTCTCCTCTCTTCTTGTCCCGCCTATTTCCTGCCTGGCCACTGGCCAATCAGTGTTTAATTTATACAGAATGCTATCCACAGCAGGGCCTGCCTTGAACTTATCAAACCACCCTAAAGCCCGCCCCAGTGACACGCTTCCTCCAACAAAGACACACCTCCTAATAGTGCCACTCCCTAATGACCAAGCTTTCAAGTGCATGAGCCTAAGGGGGGCATTCCTATTCAAACCACTGCATTCTGCTTCCTGGCTCCCATAGGCTTGTAGCCATAGCTAGCATAATGCAAAATGCATTTAGTCCAAAATGTCAAACATTTCCATAATCTATCACAGTCTCAAAACTGTTTAAAAGTCCAAAGTTCCAAGTCTCTTCTGAGACTCAAGGTGATCTCTTAACTGTAACTTCCTAGAAATCAAAATAAAAAAACCAGATCACATACTTTCAAGATACAATGGCACAGAATGTACACCACCATTCCAAAAGGGAGGAAAGGGAGCATAGTGAGGAAATACTGGAGCAAAGCAAGACCAAAAGCCAGCTGGGTAAACCCCAAACTCTGCATCTCCATGTCTAATATCAAAACGCTCTTCAGATCTCCAACTCTTTTCAGCTTTGTTGACTGCAACATACTTCTAAAACCAAGTCTCTGTAAGTGCTCTGAGCTGCTGGGCCACCTCTCCAGCCCCTAGGGGTATCTTATAGGCCACATCGTGTCCTGGCCTCTTCCTGTATTCTCCCTCTTTGCTTCTTGGCTGCCACGATATCAGCTGCTGTGCTGTACCACATCTGCCCCATCAGGCAGATTGAACCCTCTGAAACCGTGAGACAAGGTAGATCCTTCTTCCACTCCCTGTCAGCAGCCCTCTTCAGCAGGTATCCCATGGCTCTGGCATCTCCAATATCCTGGAGTCTCCAAGGCAATCCAGGCTTCACCTTCACAGCTTCATGCAATGGCCTTTCTAGGCCTGCATGCAAGAAGCCCCCTGACACATGCCTAACCTCAGAGACTCCATAACCCCTTTCTTGTGTTCTTATCTCTACAGCCAGACCTACATGGCTAAAGCTGACAAGTTCTGCTTCTTGCTGGGCCCTCTCATTCAATTACATCTTCACCAGCTTTCTGTTTTCAATGGTTTCCTTCGCTGCCTAAGTTTGGCTGTCATGGAAGTTATTCTGTAAACCAGACTGGCCTTGAACTCAGAAATCTGCCTGCTTCTGCCTCCCAAGTGCTGGGATTAATATGTGCACCACCACACCAGGCCTTAAGCTTTTCTTTAATTCCTTTTCACAAGTTAAAAGCTTAGCTGGGTGGATCTTGCCCTGAGGTCACTACTCCCTTATTTCCATTTAGGATCAGGTTTTTTTTTTAAATCTGTTTATCTCCTTGAACATAGGACTTAGTTCCATTCTACTTGCTGGTGCACCTTTTCTCCTCAAATTGTACGTTTTGGTTTTTTTTTCCTCTCTCAGCTTGCTCCTTTTTATAGAACTGCATAAGACTGGCCACTAAAGACCACACAACACAGTCAATACTAGGCTATTTTGAAATCTTCTTTACCAATGTTGTTAATATAAAACTCTTCAATTTAGCTTCAGGCAGAGTCAGACTTTTTGGACAAGGCCAAAAAGCTCTTTGCCAAAGTATCATAAGAATGGTCTCTAGACTACATACTAATATTCTTCTCCTCTGAACCTTTTAGAGCCAGGCCTCCACAGTTCAACTCATTCTCAGTACCACCGTCTTCCAAACTCCTACCAATATGGTTCATGAAGTCCTACTTAAAGCATCCAATTGCTTTTCTAATACAAAGTCCCAAAGACCACATTCCTCCAAACAAAACCATGGTCTAGCCTATCACTGCAATGTCCCACTCCTGGTACCAACTGCTGTCTTAGTTAGGGTTCCTATTGCAGTGAGGAGACACCATGACCATGGCAACTCTTATAAAGGAAAACATTTCATTGAGGCTGGCTTACAAGCTCGGAAGTTTAGTCTAGTATTGCCAGGATGGGAAGCTTGGCATCATGAAGGCAGGCATGGTGCTGGAGAAGGAGCCAAGAGTTCTACATCTGGGATGGGCAAGCAGCAGGAAGAGAGAGTGAGCCACTCACTGGGCCTGACTTGAATTTATGAAACCTCAAAGCTCATCCACAATGACACACTTCCTCCAGCAAGGCCGCACTTCCTCCAATAAGGCCACATGTCCTAATCTTTTCAAATAATGCCACTTGAGCGTCTGGGGACCATTTTCATGCAAACCATCACAACTCACTTGTTGGAGTATAAGAAATCTTTGGGGGTAGAAGTGATAGTACAATTAGCAGTGGGGGTGGGGGTGGGGCATGGGACAGGTAACCTGCGAGAATAGCCAAGAGTAAGTTTCAGTGTCTTGGATTTATTTATTTATTTAATTTGGATACTGATACACAGGTGTGACAAAAAGCCAGGCCATGGCACAGATTAGTTATTGACTGCCTTGGATATATTTGTTCAGTTGCTTTAACATAGCTAAAGATGTGAGTGACTTAAGCAGAAACCAAAGCTTTTTCTTTTCTTCTGTCCTTTAAACTTCCAGTTCCCTCGGACAGTTTTAAGGAAGGAATGGTTTTCAGCAGGTCTGATCCACCAGGTCATGAAAGGATCCAGCTCCTTTCCATGGTTCTTTGGTTCCTCGCCGTTCCGTGGTTCCTTGCTGTTTCATCCTTCATGTAGTCTATTTCCCTTATGATAGTTGGTTGGGTTTAAAATCACCTGGGAGATACAGCTTTGGGTATGGCTATGAGGGAATTTCCAGAAAGGATGGGAAGACACACCCTCAACGTCTGTGGCATCTTCCAAAAGGCAGCCATGATGTAGAGATCTAGGGGAAAAGCAACATCTACACACTTGCCTTCACTTCTACTTCCAGAGCGGGTGTGTCTATCACTGCTCCTGGGCTCTGCTGTGGTATCAGTCTCCTACTTCTTCTGCTTCCAGTGTAGACCAGTGACTCTTCAGGGAGCTTCCAGGCCTTTAACATTGAATGAGTTGTTCCTCTCTTGCATGGAGCAGCTGCTGGGGTCCCTGCATTTCTAGGGTGCACACAGCTACTGTTGGACTACCCATTCTCTACTGTGTAGGCAAATCTAATAAACTCACTTTTACTGTAACTATATACATAGTCTATTGGCTCTATTCCATTAGAGAGCCTTGTCTAATGTAGACTTGGGAACCAGGAATGGTGTCTTGGCCTTGGAGTGCTTTTCTTATTGTCCCAGGGTAGGACACTAGCTTTCTGTTGGACGGTGTTTGCACTCTGGCCATTGCAGCTGCTCTCCTCGCATCCCCTTGTTTGCATTCCTTTCCCTGCCATGCCGCCCATTCATCCTCTCTTCCTGCAGATCCGACTAAGAACAGGAAGTAGCAATCACACCGTTGCATGGATATTGACTACCTTGGAACTGCTTCTGGAGAACAAGTTAGTCCATTTCCTTTGCATTCAACCTCACTCAGATTTTCAGGACACGGGCAGAAGGCAGCCACATTCTTGGCTGGGATGTAGCGTGCCTGGCCTCTAGTCCAGTCTCTAACAGGTCTCACTCCTCCCTGAAACATCATGAGCTGAGCCCCAACTGTGTCTGCGTCTCCCTTGGTCTCCTGCTCTTCTCATCTCCCACCGGAATGGCCCATATCAAGCTCTGCTATGGCATAATAGGCCTTTTCTAGCCTACAGGCCAAACTCTTCTACATTTCTTCCATAAACCGACTTCAAGGGCCCATGAGCCATGTGGTCATATTAACCACAACGTGTCTGGTTCCAAACTCCTATACTGGTCACCTTTCTCACTGCTGTGGCCAAAGGCAGGACAATAAGCAGCTCGAGGAAAGAAATGTTTCCTTGGCTCTCGGGAGGTGGGGTGGGGTGGAAGGAGCTCCTGTCCTGTTGCAGCAAGAGGCCGCTTGCTCACATCTCAACAGATCAGGGGGCTGAGAAGGGATGCTGGCTCTCGGCTTTCTCCTCTTCTCCTTTTATTCAGTTCAGGGCCCCAGTCTGCGGGATATTGCTGCCCACAGTCGGGGAAGCACTCTCCCAGATGCACCCAAAGGTATATCCTACTAATACACTAGGTATTTCTTAGTCTACTTATGTTGCCAATCAAAACCAACTGTCACAACCCCCAAGTCTACTTCAGTGGTTTGAATGAAAATGGCCCCCCATAGGCTCATAGGGAGTGGCACTGTTAGGAGATGCGTCATGGGGGGCAGGCTTTGGGGTCTCAGATGCTCAAGCCAAACCCAGTGTCAATGTCTCTTCCTACTGCCTGCCAATCCAGCTACCTCTCTAGCACCATGTCTGCCTGCGTGCCACCATGCTTCTTACTATAAGGATAATGGAGTGAACCTCTGAAGTGTAAGCCAGACCCAATGAAATGCTTTTCCTTTGTAAGAGTTGCTGTGGTCATGGCGTCTCTTCACAGCAATAGAAACCTTAATTATCTTGTAGTTGTGGTAAGGGGAGTACAGGGCAGTAGCTTCCCTGGCATCTGCTAACAAAGCTCCTCCATAAAGTCCCATTTTCCTTAACTTAGTAGCATGTCCATGGCTGGGTGTAGAGGCACTGGGAAATGCAGTATTTGGTTGACCAGGTCTATAATCAGCAGGAGGAAGTGGAAAGGGAGCAAGGATATTGGGGAACTACATTCAGCAAACAGTAGTGGTCTTCGTTCCCCCAAATCAATGAACAGAGCTCAGGTGTCAAGATCTCTAAACTGAATGGGATAGCTAATAGCTGCAACTGAGATCATTTTTCAGTCCTGGGATCTCTGCAACATCTCTAAAGGCTTCATAACCACTCACTCAGCCCAGCAAGAAGGGAGACCTTGCCCATTGTCCATGCCGCTCGCTCCTGAAGTCCTCTGAAGTCAAAGTCTACAGAGGTCCTGAGATGTGCTGTGGCCCAGGGCAGAATTAAGGGGAAGTGGGAGCTAGGCAGGCTCCCATCCATTGCATTATTTTAGTTCTGGGTGGTATCATGATGCCACTTGGGGCACCTTAAAATACATCTCATCCAAACTGAGCATTCTGCTCCCCCTCTGTACCTCTGTCTGTGGAGGACGCAAGCAGGCACCGTTCCCTCCATGAGCCTTCCATCACCCCAGTTCTCATATCCCACAGTGGCAAAAGCCCCCATATGGTTGGTAAGACAATCCATTCCAAGGTCAGCTGTTTGTGGGCCTCATGAGTGCACTTATCTCCATTTCAGAAAGGTGCTAGGCTAGGGAAGCGGGTGGAGACCCAGGAAGTGAGTGAGTGATGTCCCTCAGGCCACAGACAAGACCCATCCTAGAAGGCTGATTACTGTCCCTTCCTGACACCTCGGCAGGGCCTATCCATTGGAATCAGCATCCGCTTTGGGGGCCCCATAGACACTCAGGCTTCCACAAAAACTGCAGCACTGTCCTTAGCAGTCCAACGAGACTCCTTACAATGTCAGGAAAGCAGGGCAGAGAGTGTCCCGTGGTGCCAGGGAGGGAGAGCCTCCGCATCACCTGCAGTCTGGATGACACCGTGAGGGCCGAGGTGGTGGAGGTGGTGTCCCCGCAAGCTCGACCGCTGCTAAAAACAGCAGTGGAGACAGGACCTGCAAAGCAGAAGGACAGTCAGATGGAGCAGGCCATCTCCTCCCCGTCTCTAGGGCCCAGGAGCTGTGGGCAAGCAGCCCCCCTGATGGTGCCATCCGGAATGTCTGACAGTCCTCATCTGCATCTCAGTAGGAGCCGCCTGAGGAGACAGACAGATGGGAGAAAGGGGAACATGGCGGGGAGGGAAGAGTGAGGGGAGGGAGGAATTCCTTTCTTACAGGTTTTTCAAGAGGGGGAAATGACACTGAAAAATCCAACCGTATAATGCAAACTGGAGAGGTGAATGCAGCCAGTTCCAGTTTCCAGGACACCTGAGTGGGCTGGGAGCTCCAGCTTTCTTCACCCTAGGTCCTTCAGGATGGCACTAACCACTGTCACAGAGGCCCACCACATGCCAGACAAACTGAGTGCAGACTTTTACAAAGACCCAGCCTCCACCTTTTGAGATAGGTCAGCCTCAAACTCTGTATAACCACAGAGTTACACAGGAGGCCTTGAACTCCTGATCCTCCTGCCCCCATCCCTGTCCTCCGCACTATACTACCTTTTCTACAAAGGGAAACAAAGAAAACAAGAATGACAATGAAAATGTAGGTCCAAGGAAGACAAAAAGCTTACTGAAGTTCATGTAACAGACAGCATGCTTATGTTCAAACCCCAAACCTTCTACTATTGTATTATTAAGGATAACATTCTTGTATTTTCCATGTCACGGGGTATATGGGAGAATCAACCTTAGTCTTCTCTAGACTGTTTCATTATCATGCACTGGGCTTCCATAACAAGATTTCCCAAAATACAATGGCTTAAATAAGACAGAGACCTTTTTCTTTGTCATGGTATGGTCTAGGCCAGTGATCCAGGTTATAGCTTAACTGTGTGTGGAGCAAGGATTTTTTTTTCTTATCATTTTGCCAGTGTAGACTTTTCCTAATCGAGTGGCTAAGTAAGGATAGCTCTCCAACACCTCTACATTCCAGACCATAAGACAGGGAAAAGGAAGAAAATACCCACAGAAGAGTCACACACTATTCCTGCTAAGACCCCAGTGACCTGAACCTGACAGTGGTCACACATAGCTGCAAGGGAAGCTGAATGCTATATTCTTGAACTGAATTGATGATACCATTTTTTTTTATTATTAAGAGATTTTCTATTCATTTTACATAACAACCACAGATTCCCCTGTCCTCCCTCCTCCCACCCCCCAGTCTTCCCCACCAACCCACCCCCCATTCCTACCTCCTCCAAGGCAAGGTCTCCCTTGGGGAGTCAGCAGAGCCTGGTACATTCAGTTAAGCCAGGTCCAAGCCCCTCCTCCCTTCACCAAGGCTGTGCAAAGTGTCTCAGCATAGGCCCTAGGTTCCAAAAAAGCCAGCTCATGCACTAAGGACAGGTCCTGGTCCCACTGCCTGGGGGCCTCCCAACTAGTTCAAGCTCATCAACTGTCTCACTTATCCAGAGGGCCTAGTCCAGTACCAGGGGGGCTCCCCAGCTATTGGCTCACAGTTCATGTGTTTCCATTAGTTTGGCTAGTTGTCTCTGTACTTTTTCCAGTCATGGTCTCAATATCTCTTGCTCATAGAATCCCTCCGATGCCGAATTTTCTATTACCATGGCAAAGAGTGGAAGATGTTGTGAGAGATGATAGCACTTCCCACCATGAAATAAATAGAGATCTGCTTACAGCATAAGCTGGAAGTCTGGGGAATGTGAAAAACAGAGTGAGAACTCCCTTCCAGATTTCACTGAATGACCTCTATAGTAACTATTGCTCTTTCATGCCATTTTCTGTATCAACAGTAACATTTGGAGTTATATTATAAAATATAAATCTAATTATGTCACTTCCCTGCTTACATTCCTTTGTTGGTGATTCATTGTCTATAGAGCCAAATCTACTCTGTTTATCAAATCCTCAGAACCTCGGTAAATATTTAACTCTTTCCCTACTGTTATATCACTACTCTAGAGATGGAGCTCCTCCAAATGCTACATCACACTTCTCTGACTTTGTGAGCAATGATTTTATGAGGTGGGAGGCTTTGCCTTTTATGAGTAGATATAGCTCAATCTTCAAAGACTGAGGCTCAAGGCATAACTAAAACTTTTTTTTTCTTCCTGGATAAGTTCATTTGAATACCCCCCCCCACACACACACACACAAAGACAGACAAATCAAGCTCAGAGCTACCACATGGCCCATCTATAACAATCCTGGCTATATACTCAAAGGACTCCAAATCCACATATCAGATATCCCTGCATATTCATGTTCATTGCAACACTATTCACTATATCCAAGTTTTGGAACCACTCTAGGCAGGTATCAACAGATGAATGGATGAAGGGATTATGATACTGCAGATAATGTAATTTTACTCAGCTGTGATAGATAAGAACAAAATAAAATTACATATATGTATGAAAATGCCATTATGAAACCCATTACTTTCTATGCTAATTTAAAAATAAATAAACTAAACATTTCACCTTCCCAGTGTACCACACATTTTATATACAGACATAAAACAGTGTTTATGTAATGCCTACTCTATATAGCACTGACATTTCTGGTATCTTTCTATTGCTATCATAACAATATACTGCAGTCTTTTCCATTTGAATTTGTTATATATAAGCATGCTTTCTGTATTCTAGGACACCTCCTCAGAGTGGGATTGCTCTATAGAAATTTATATCTTTAGCTCAAATCTATAAAAGTAATTTTATTTTCATATGAGCTGTACCAAATATATTTCCCTCAGTTTTACCAAACAACAACAAAAAAAGAAAGGATGGTAATTTAATGCACAGTTTGTGCAGTTCTGAAGCAAAGCACAGGACTTGTATTTGCTTAGCTTTGGTTAGGGTTGTGTGGTGGATGATACTGCAGCAGTGAGAACTCATGTATGGTGAGGTTACCCAGAGCATGTCACTGTCACAGTGAGAACTCACGAGAGAACGTGGGGGAGCGGATGAAGACAGATTCAGGCTGGCTTATACAACCTATTCTCTCAGGAACCAACCCAATCCTACAGTACTTAACACTCTCCCACGAGACAATATGAATGCTTTCATGAGGGTGGCTGCTCCATGACCCAATTACCTTCCTTATGCCCCACTTTTTAAAGGTTCCACGACCTCAGTAATGCCCAGCTAAAAGCATGTGACCTGCTTAGAGGCAGACCATAACCAAACCATAGTAAATATATGTGTAATCATGAAGTTGCTGAGTTCCTGAGTTCAGGGCTGGTCTGGGCTATGTAGAAAGTTTGAGGCCAGATTGGCATACAGAGTGAAACCCTGTTTCAAACAAACAAAAAAGTGTTTATCTCCTAAGACTAATCTTAAAATTATTTTCCTGTATACTATAGCAGAAGCAGCCTAATCAATCTGGAGACATGGAGTGATCTCTGCTTGGATAGACGTGTGTGTTATACGGGCACAATATTGGTCAAAACTCAACAAACGCGCACCTAAGATTTGTGTACTGCATTGTGAACGCAATGAGAAATAATTATTGAGTCCATTTAATAGATTCCATGATTAAGTGTTCGGGATAAGATGCAGGGACACCTGCCATCCTCTTGGAATTCTCCCTAAAGTGGAAAAAGAACTGATGGGTGGATTGCTGGGCACAAAGATGGATGGGTATGTGATTTTGAACAGGAAGTACCATGAACAGTGTAACTCAGCCTGTGGATATGTGGATATGCACTGTATAATTCTTTTAGCTTTACTGTATGTTCAAAATTTTCACAGTATATATGAGTAAAAAGATCTCATCATAAAGTGGCTTTAAAATTATAGTTGGTTTTGTTTTTTTTTAACCTCAGAAAAAACAACTCAAAGGAATTGTGCCAGGCCTGTGGGCAGTTCTGTCCCATCTGTCCATTCAAGGATGCCAGGCCTGTGGGCAAGGACTCTACTGCTTCCAGGTTGTGAGATCATCGCTCCATCATTCCCAAGGCTCAATGGCCTTGTTTTTGTCTAGAACCAAAGTTGGACCAATGTCTTGTGATTGACAGATGGGTCTCCTGAAGATGGTAAAACTGTCCTTCCTGATTCTCTCACAATTCTTCCCATGTAATCCCAGGGCTTCCTGGTTCTCTGACTCTACACCAGCCCTCCACTTGAAGTCCTGCAGTACAGAGTAAGTTTTCCTGTGGTTTTTAGCTGGCTTTTCCTGCATCTGTATATGAGAACTCACTTTCAGTAGGCTGGAATGATACAGAAATACTAACCCCAGAAGGTGTGATGAGTTTGGAAGGAGGCAGGAGAGATGCGCATCTCTCAAGATCCAGACCCAGCAGCACATAGGGCATATGTCTATGTTCTATATTCTATTGGAGGAGCTGAGTCATGGCACCACATGTGACCTCAAGGGAAGCTGAGGAATAAGTAACTTCATGCTCAGAATTAACAAGAGTGTCCTCCTCCCCTGCCCCAAACATATTGGAACACCATCTACCTCATGAAATCTGGATGCCCTCAGTGATCCTAAAGTCCTTGTAGCCAGTAGGAGCATTTTACAAATCTTTGGACTGTTGAAACAAAATATGAGCTCTGAAATGAAATGTCTTAAAGGAAGATTTGCTGAATGAATGAATGAACGGGCAAGTGAGCAAATACACAAAGGAATGGTTAGATTTAATAGTACTCTTTAGACCGCGTACTTCTCATTATCTATCTACTTTTAGGCATAGAAAACAAGTCACATCATGAACTTCCAGATCTCAGTGTGTCAACTCATGCTATGGAGTAACTCAAACTGAGCAATTCATTAGAGTTTAGGTCTCTTTTCCAGTTTTCTTCTCCTGAATCTTGACTTCACTAACATCAAACTCCACTCTTTCACAAATTTTATTAAACAATCCTAGATATCTCAGAAGGAAAACACTTAGCCTGGTTAATAACGGAAATTCTTTTGCTCTTTGTTAAAGCGATCAAGTAGCACCAATTTGGATTAAAATAGTATTAAATTGCCTACTGATTGCCACTGGCCCACAAGACTTGCATTTGTTTCTTTTATCTTTTAAACCTGCATAAATATTTGGAAGTCAGATCATTGTATTTCTTCCAGTATATTCTGCAAGTCTAATTTTATTAACCCATATTTAGCCTTTTACCAATTGATTCAAATTGCTGTCCTTCCCTGAATTTCTCTAACATTTAACTTGGAATTTAAAGAAACATGATGCTATTCTAGATGGTATTCAGTTCAAGCAATGAAAACTAGATCTAATTTTCTTTCTTGTGTTCCATGGGTTGTTCTCATGGAGGCTGAAGAACTGTCCTTTCTGGTTCTCATATCATTTCTTCCTGTGTAGAAGGGCTTCCTGCCTTTCTTAGCCTCTACCAGAGCCCCGCAACCACCCCTGAACTCCTCCGGTAAATAGTGAGTTTCTCTGGGTCTGTTTCCTGAATTCTCTTGTGTTTATGTAAAAGAACTTAGCTTCAGTAGGCTGGAATGGCATGGCAATGCTAGCCCAGAGGGTGTGATTTCTGATGATTCAGAAATGGACAGAAGGAGGAGCTCACTGGAATAGGGGTGAGCTGTGGTAGGTACCCGAGAAGAGAACATACGAGGTGGACATTTCTATAAGAAGATAAATAGGAAAGGAGGGGCACACATTCACCCAGCCCACAGCAAGGCAGGCAAGATTACCCAGGGCAGCCAGAAGGGAAAGTGTGGAAAGAGGTTGTTTGAAGCTTGAGAGGTCAAGAAGAGATCCATCAACCAGGAAAGGAGCATGAACAAAATGCCTGAAATGAGATTCCTTTTTGTTCTCATGGGAGTACTGACCAGATGAGTCAATGTCAAGGTTCTGCTTAGAAGTTGGCAAAGTTCAGCATCCTCATGACCATCTTCACTTCTGATACTGAAAGCAATTCAGACGTCCCCAAGATCACCCTCAGGTTCCATAGTTTGCCAGAAGATTCATGGAGCTCAGGAGAGTCAATGTGGTCACAGAGTTTTTACAGCAAAAGGGTACAGATCAAGCAAGGGACTCAGTGTCCTCAAGTGTGAGATGGGAAAACATCTGTTTCTCCCCCAGTACATTGTGTGTCCCAGAGTGTGGTTAACCAGGAAACTGCCAACTTGATGCTTTCCAGTCATGTAGACATGTCTTATCCACATGATCTGTGAAAGGGAAAGAATGCCTTGTCCCCAGAGGCCAGGCTGATCTTGAGCTATCTAGGGCTCTGTTTTGTGACAAGAATTTTCCTAGGGAGGAGATGCAACACACACACACACACACACACACACACATGCACGCACACATGCACACTCACACACAGACACATATTGTATGTGTGTGTGATAGGGGTCCAGATAGGGGTCCCATGACAGTCCAAAGTATGGATACCACTGAAGTCCAACTTGGTGAACCTATGCATTTTGCTGGGGGTTGCTTACAGGAATATGGGTGAGGGGTTACTCATAGGAGCAGAAATGACTCAAAAAATAGCCACACCACCAAAGCACACCCCAACGTGGGCGACAGCGCACAAAGCTGGGAACCTGGAGCACGCTGCACAGCCTGCAGGCAGCTTAACAGATTGGAGCGCGTCCTTCTCAAGTGACTCAGTTGGTTTAAATCTCTTCCAGGTAGCTCGGCTGGTTTCTGCTTCTTCCCGGCAGTTGGTCTGCTCTTGGAGTCTTCGTTGCTTGGCTTGTCTGAGAGGGACCCTCAGCAGCCTTTAGTGTTTACTCCTGGGAGGGAGGGGCCTAGTGAATCTGGCCAGTTTCAGGGACTTCCTGAAGCTACTTTGACTGTTTATCTTCTGGTTTAAGAAGTTTCCTTGTGGGATGGAGTATTTCAATATTGAAGGAAACTGCAACTCAATATGCTCCCATCCTAAGTCACACTGCTAGCATGGACTCTTTGGCACAGACAGTCCAAGGCCCCTATGGAACCAAGTACAGTGTTATCTCATGTTATCTTAAGGGTAACTTCTCATGAGTCAAGGGCAATGGTCGAAACTCTTCATTTCCGGCATAGGGGTCCTTCTGCATCACAGGAATTTCACTCCAGGGTAGATCAGAGGTTTGAATCCTTGGTGGAAGATCATACAGAAATGAGGATCCTCTTATATTCAAGTAACACTCTCAAAACCATAAAAATAGAGAAGGGCCCCAAATATGGGCAGCAGCTGGGCAACTAATGAAGAAAGATGTCGTGGCCAGGGCCTGGGACTCCAGGAGCTTGTTTCATTCTGTGCTTTTCCTCTTAGGTTAACAACAACCACAACAAATCTAGGTCTGCGTGATCCAACTAAAAACACTTAAAAAAAAACAAAACAAAACTCAGCCAAATTGGTATTTGAGTCACATTGGTTATGATGAGTAACAGCGACACCTGAAAGTTGCCAGGTTATATATAGTTTGGCCTGGTTGTAGAGAAGCTAATCACATCTAGAATAACTGATGCTCTTCCTGTGGTGACGGAAATTCACAGGGGCCAGGCGCTTGAGCAGATAACACCCTGAGAGGACAAGCTCTCCTTCTCCTTGAGGTGGGAAATGGGAGCAGCCAAGGGTGAAGCCAATGTTGCTCATGAAGATGTCTCGCATGTTCGTGAGTAACAGGGTCTGTTCCCATTCCTGCCTTGCCTGGAGGAGAGCTGCATTCAAAGCTGTTTTCCCTCTCATTCCTCTGGCTGAGTCGTGTTAGATTAGGATAGCTATAGGATTGCTGCATACATAAGGTGGAAGATCCTTACACACAGGTTTTGAGAATGCCTGTAGCCAAGACCTTAGTTAATCATCACTGAATGCTTTATGTGTTCTTGATGATGGAGAAAGTTCTGGAGAGCATTGTAACACTCTCAAGAATCATGCATTGTACTCCTGGCAAAATGTATTCATTGTCCATTAAGAGAGATACAGTTCTAGGGGATGAGACATCCAAGATCAGGGATCTAGCAAATTCAGAGTCTCACGAGAGCCCACTTCCTAGATGGCTTTTACTTTAGCAAAATAGACATTTCTAGGGAGTCTGTTTTTAATCCTGGAAAACTCACAGCCCAAAGCCCTACTTCTCATTGTCACCTGCAATGGCAGGATTTGATCATGTGAGTTTGGGGGTGATGGTTCAGACCCCAGTTCCAATTAAACACCCACCAAGCACCAAGTGCGTGTTCTCTTGTGCATGCAGATCTATATGGATCATGTGATGGTGGCGTCTAGTTGTGCCATGAAAAGCAGGCAATGGGATCCATCTCCTCTTCTTGGACACCATGGCCTTCAGAACATTGGAGAAGCCATAGCAGCCTGGGTGACCAGGAAAAGTGATTGAGACAGAGCTGAGAGAGTCAGACACACTTGCGACACTAAGGGAGCTATTGAGGTCTGCTCTGGTTGTTCGAGTCCGTCCATTCAGGTTGTTAAAATTTTTGACTGTCACCCCTGGGAAGTTTCTCCTCTTCCCCGTTAAGGGCTATTTCCTCTCAAAGAGAAACCTTTGGCTGCCCCTGTGAGGGAGGATGATTTCAGAAGATACCCGACAGAACCTTCCATGCCTCTTCTTTGGCGGAGAGTTGCCTCCCTCAGCCCTTCGGGGCTTCAAAAGCTCCAAGAGTCCACTTAGGGCAATAAGTAAATCTCTTCTAGAACAGGTCTCTGGTTTTTCTGGCCCCCAGGACCCAGTGTAGTGTTTTGTCCCGAAAGGGTTCCTTCGTGAGTGAGAACTATTCGGAAACCTCCCAACCAGAAACACAGCTCTATTGCATGGCATTGATGGGAAATCCACACCACCCCTTCCCTACCTCGGGACAGGACGCAATCACTGCCCATTCAGGGCGCCATTGTGTATATGAGTCATTTGGGAGGGTGCCAGCACAGGCCAACAAAGGGGAAATCAGAGTGGCCCGTGGATGGGGCGGCATCAAATGACAGTTTTAAATATGATGCCCTCCCTGGTGTCACGTTCAGTAACCCTTGCTGGGAAGGCTCATTAAAGAGGGACTTTATCTGTATTTTTGACAATAATATGATTATAGCTCTCTTGAAAATTTTAGTTTTGGTTTGATAATTCATGCACACATTTATAACTAAAAGTGGTCAGAAAACATTCACATGGGGAACTCTGATCTCTCTCCCCTGCCCTTTCTTCTTCTCTCTCTTTTCTCCCCTCCCTCCTTCCCTCTCTTTCTTCCTTATTTAAGTACAAGCAACAAACTCCCCTCTTTGGTTTGAGGGAACCCACACCACAGCGAAGAACGGCTCCCTATCCTACAAGCTCAAAAGAAGAGAAACATTTCTATAATCCCGACACTCCAAGGGGCAGAGACCTGTCATAGGCTCAGCCATCAACCCCCCTGCAGGCTTTGGGTGGCAAGGTGCTGAGACTTAGGAGTGGACAGGCAAGTACCTTTCCTCCCTCTGATCCCAAACACCATGGTGAGGTGGTTCAAGCTGAGACATCCTGTGTCCAGGGTCAGGCAGGTGACAGAGACACTGAGGAGCCTGCACCCCATGTGAAACAAACCTCACTTCAACTCCAGATTCTCCACAAGGTGATTAGTGTACTTAGAAGAAGTCCAGAGTACACACGCTCTCTACCGTGTGTGGACACACACACTCTACTGTATGTGGACACACTCTCTCTACTGTGTGTCTCTCTACTGTGTGCGGACACATGCTCTCTACTGTGTGTCTCTCTACTGTGTGTGGACACACGCTCTATATCGTGTGCTGACACACGCTCTCTACTGTGTGCAGACATAGCCAGAAAGTAGCCACCTGAAGCCAAGAGTAGTCCCTTGTTCTGGTTCCAGTCTGTGCTGTGATAAACCAGTCTGTCCTAGAGGAACTGAGGAGAAGGAGGGCTTACTTCATCTTACACTTCCAGCCCACCATCCTCCCTATCAAGACAAGTCAGGGCAGGAATTCAAGGAAGGCGCCTTGTGGCGGGAAACAGGTGGATACTGCTTGCTGGCTCACCTACCTCACAGGTTCCTGTTCAGTCAGCTTTTGTATACAGACCATGTCCACCTGCTCAAGAATGGTGCTCCCTGCCAGGCAGTCAGGGTGCATGTCTTTAATCTCTGCACTCAGGAGGCAGAGGCAGGTGGGTCTCTGTGAGTTCGAGGCCAGCCTGGTCTACAGAGTGAGTTCTAGGACAGGCAACGCTACACAGAGGCCCTGTCTTGGAAAAAAGAAAAAAGGGGGCTCCCCATAATGCACTGGGCCCTCTTACATCAAATCATCAATATAGTCAACCCCCCCCCCCCCCGCCCCGAAACAGACATTCCCACAGACCAATCTTACCTGGCAATTCCTCAATTGAGGCTTTTTTCCATGTGATTCTAGGCCATGTCAAGTCAATAATTAAAGCTATCTGGGGCACCCTTCAATAAAGACCAACCAAGCTGACACCCTGATCTCAGTGCCCAGCTTCCAGAACTGTGAGCTATAAATACTTGTTGTTTAAGCAACCCGGCTTGTTGTCTTTTAATAGGTGACTGACACAGACAAAAATGAAATGGAAAAAAAACAAAAAACCAAAGTGAGTCAGGTAAAGCATTGAATATTTCTAAGTTTTGTAGTGTTTTTGGGTATTTACCAGCTTGTAAAGGACTCAAATTATTGTGATTTTTCACCCTGGTTCAAAATTTTACTAATCTTCTGTCCATGATTTTTCTTTAAAATGGCCCCTTCGACCCGGGACCCATCTTTAGGCGTCAGTGCCCAAGAGTAGCCAGTAACATCCTGAAGCCATGTCTACTGCCCATTGATATTGGCACAAAGCCATCAAACCTGGCTGACTGGCCCCCTCAATGGCCAAAAACATATCTTTGAGTATCATTTTAATTAATCTTCTTAAATCATTCCTAGTTTGCTACTACTGCTTATTAGCAAGAATTTGATGAAGACCTTAAATATTATTTTAGCTGTGCACTTGAGGAAGTGGAGGAGGTAGAGGGTTGAAATATTCTAACATCCAATCACAAACAGCTAAGACCAACATCTCCAAGGGTAGGACTTAGGCATCATTTGTATCTAACAATTATCTAATCCCCAGGTAATTCTAATATTCAGACTGGGCTAAGAGTCACTGGAGAGTCTGGTTCACAGGCGATCTGCTATCGTTTGGATCTCCAGTGCTCCCAAAGGCCCTTATGCTCAGTCCCCAGCCAATAGTGTTATTGGGAGATGAGAGCTACTGGGAGAAAGCGGGGTTTCCTGAGGTATTCTTAGAAGAGGATCCTGCTACAATGATGCTGGGATCCTGACCCCTTCCCCTCTCTCTTTCTCTTCCCAGATGCTGTGAAATGAGAAGATCATGTCCCTCCATGATGTTCTTCCACAGCCCCAAATCAGCAGACCCCAGGTGACAGCTCCAAAGCCTTTAGCTTTAGTAAGACTTTCCTCTGTGAAGTTGACCATCTCAGATAGTTTTGTCACAGTGATAGAAAATTGGTACACAATCCATGTAGACGGTAACCTTATGATGTTTGCCCCCATTCTTTATGCAGAAGCAGACTGACACAAAGATCTGAAGAAATGGCATTCATTTAGAAAACCAGGGGTTGCAACTTGGAAGCCCCAAGTAGTGACCCATAATGCAATGTAGGGGTGGGAGTGGGGGTGGGGGTGGCGTCTTCGTTGTTTTTAAACTCTCTAGAGTAGTCGTGTTCACAGGAAATTGATTATCTGAGCAGAAATCTTAAACCACAAACCCATTCTTGGTCAGGTAACCAGGATACCCCCACCTGAGAAATGTCGAAGGCCAAGGAGAGAGATGTTCATTATTTCCCCACCTCTGGGGGGACATGCTGTGGTTGACCCTGTAGTGGGAATGAATGCAATTCTCCTTCGCTTTCGTGACTCTAATTCAGAAAGTCTTAGCCTCGGTGTCTGTTCCATGTGTCTCCCTCCATGAGCATCCTCTGAAAGGTCTGACACTGTGGACTGGGACAGGGATGGCCATGTTTTCCTCTCAGGAAGAGCCAGTGGGAACGATGGGCGGGAAGTGTCTAACGTCACCAAGGACATCCAAGGGGGCTGGCTTTGGTTTCATCATTTCTAGAGGTATGGAGAGGTCTGAAGGAGGAGTTAGCAGAATTCTCAGAAGTTTCCAACCAAGTTGAGTCTATGAAGAACCTAGCAAAATCCTCACTTGATAGTGATCCCAAGAGGCCTACAGGCCAGACATCTCTGCTCTCCAGGAGGAGGACAGATGGACAGAGGAGGACAGATGGACAGAGGAGGACAGATGGATGGAGGAGGACAGATGGATTGACAATGCCCGTGTCAGACAGGGGTGGAGGTGGAGGGGGTGGGGTGGGAGAGATTCCTCTCACATTGACAACAAAAGTATAAAATACTAAGGTGTAAAGGAGGAAAAATGTGTGTGGAGTCCGCAACCAGAGCCTGCAAACACTGCTGAGCAAGTGTTTTAAAACTCGCTTCACAAAGCCGGAAGAACCGAGCTGAGAGAGTTTAAGACCACAAGTATGTGTACTCATCCCGAGCTGACCATGGGTGCCCGGTCCGTTTTCAGTGTTTATTCCAATAAAGTTATTTTTGGAACATGGTGATGGTTTTAAAGTTGGCTCCATAGAATGTGAACTACTGGTCAGTTTTGTTTGTTTGTTTAAGAGCGAAGAGGGACATCTGTGTTTTTCTCTGTATTAAAATACATTTTCAATGGACCAAACTCCGACAAAAGAAAGGCCAGCTCAGAGAGAAGGTGCAGGGTAAGACGCACAGCTCCAGCCGCGGCTGCATCTCAGCGATCAGACACGCTCATGGTGGTGTTGATGCGGGGGAAGCATTATCTCCATCTATGGTTTTGAGATAACTGTCTAAACATTTGGAAAAATGTTTAGAAAAAAAAAAGTTGAGTTCTCTCCCATCACAGCCACGGCAATAATGTGCATATGGTTTAGATATATTCAAAAACATAAAAGCATTGAGAGGAAAGAAAGGTAAATTTTTATATAAACTTGTAGAAGGAAAAATTTGCTAAGTATAACCCCAAAGGAAAAATCAATAAAGTGACATATGGGAATCTAAGATGATAAAAATGTTTTACTCGTAAATTTTAAAAATGTGAATAAAAAACATGAAAGGTAGATTGCATCTGGGAAATGGCTGTGACATGTCTTCTAAACACAAGCATTCTCCGTAAAATACGAAGAAATTGGAAAAGCAGTTAGAAGACAAATAGCCCAGCGTAAAACAAATGGAACAGAGTAAGAATCAGGTATTCTTCTAACATGTGCAAACAGCCAACCAATGCATGAGGAAAAGTCTCCAGCCTCTCCAGTTCTCAGAAGACACACGAAACAAAAAGAAGCCAGATTTTCACCGAACACACGAGCAAAGGAGGAAACCAGTTTGCCACCAACAGTATAAACTGAGGGGTCATTTCTGCAACAGTCTGGCAATCAATCTTTACGAGACTGCAAAGATGCATATCCTTGAGTCCAGCCACCCCCTTCTGTGGGAGTTCTCCTAAGATGCAACAGTTTCCAGGCCCGGGGGGACAGCTCAATTGGCAGAATGCTTGCCCAGTGTGCACGAGGTCCTGAGACTGAGCCCCTGAACCTCAAAAACTGGGTGTGGTGGTGCATGCCTGTAATCTCAGCACTCGGGAGGTAGAGGCGGGAGAATCAGGAATTGTCCTTGGCTACATGGGGAATTTGAGGCCACCCCTGGCTACAAGCGACAGAGGGGTGACTAGGGGGTCCACAGTGCCACAGGGAGAGGTGACCAATCTTTAACTCTGCCTGAGATCTTAGAGGCCTGAAAGGTATTCCTTTGGGAATGGTTGTCCCCCGGAGTTCTCAGGGTGCCCAGCGTGAAGTGATGGAGGAAGCAGGCTACATACAGGTGAAGAGGAAATCTAGAGGCTTCTTTGAACCATAAAACCAGTGCTTTGTGCGGCCTCATTGCCTCCTCCAGGAAGGCTCACAGATTGTTCCCAAGCCTCCTGACCACAGCAGGGAAGTTGGAATACCCCAGGGGGCTGATCCCAAACCCCAATTCTCCCCTTCTCTCATGTGCCTGCTTGGGCTCCTCGCTCTTCAACAGGGCATGTGTCTTATACTGTGGTGGCAGACTGAACCCATGGTTCCTGGAGCAAGCAGCCCATGAGGGGACAGTGGCCACCTAGAGCCCTAACTGGCATGTGTCAATGGCTGAGACACACAGGGCGAGGCTCAATGGCCCCAGCTCCTGAGCGATTTGCTGTCTTCAGTCTCTACAGCAGGGAGACACACACCTGTTGGCAGAGCCTTCAGAGAACTAAAAGAACGCAATCACATCAGAGACCCAGAAGGCAGGAGGCTCTCAGCAACTGCCAGTTACCACTGAAAACACAGTCTCTTCTGGACAATTCCAAGGTTTACGGGAGAGCAATGGTGGTGTCAGTCAGTGGAGCTCTCTGTGAGTCAAAGCGTGACAGCTTCCATCCCCTACAGAACGCACCGAGTACCCCAAAGGAAGATGCATTGTCGTTAATTTTCCTGAAAGGATTTTCATATCCATTATACACTATAAATAGACTGCTATCTTTTGTCTTTATAGAAAAAATAGTATTGTATTCTGGCACATGATATTGTTCTTTTATTCTCGATTGAAAGAAAATCATTCCAACTGTTGGCCTTCCATAGTGAAATAAAGGATCTATCATTATTGAAGGACCTTGTAAATTATTTATTACTCAGTTTAAAGCACATTCAGTGCAACAAGATGGTTGTAAAGCTAATATTACCTTTGTTTTTTCCTCGTTGGCCTTTCAGCTAGCCTGGGAGCATCTTGTTTTGACCTAACTCTGTTGGGCTACAGAAACCTCAAGGGTGAGATCAAGGCTGGACACTGAAGTCTCTTAGTGGCTGGCCAGCAAGCTGTCAGGAGGCAGGCAGTTCTCTGTCAGAGGATGGGGAAGGAAGGAAGGTCCCCTATGCAGGAGATGAGGTTCCCTGTGATGCTCTGAGCTTGAAGTATGCAGGCAGAGAGGGGCAACCCAGAGCAGAAACTCACGGCTGGAGTCAGGAGTCAGAGCAGAGACAGTCAAGGTGCCTCCTCCCACCTCTTGGCTTCCTCCGGTGATGCCCGACTCCTTATAGACAACCCGGAAGTAGAGTGAGAAGGTCAGTCACTGCTGACAGAGAAAGGGAGGAAACCAGTTTCCCACAGTTCCATATCACATCCCTCACCAGAACCAACTCTGTTTACCTCCACTTCAAGGAAGAAGAGAGGCTGGGAAGGAGGTGAGGACCTTCCCAGGTAGCAGAGTCTGGATCGGGCCCATGTAGGCATCCCCTAACTGCCCACACCTCCAAGCGCTGGCCACCATGCAGTTCAGGCACCATTGATACAGAATCCCTCTGGTGGGTGCTAGCCTCATACTCATGTGAACTGGCTGCTTACACTACATAACTAGTTAATGGGAACCCCGTACCCACCTGCCTTAGCTCTGCTTCTGTTTGCTTTGCTCTTCTGAGCGTCAGCTAGGGCTTGCCTGTTTTTCATAGGCACATTTTCTTAACTGCTCACAATACCCTTGTGTTAGGTTTCTGTTACTTTAACAGATACATGAGCTAACTTATAAAGGAAAGAGTTTTTGTTTTTGCTCAGTTTTGGGGAGTTCCTGAGCACAGTTGGTTGACCCTGCTACTTTGAGTCTGTGATGAGGCAGTATATCATAGCACCTAGTGGAGCAAAATCATCCATCTCTTCACTGAAAACAAATGAAGAGAAAGACAGAGATGCTGGAGTTGCACCGTTTGCTTCAAGATGTTGTTCTGGGGGCCCAAGGACCTCCCATAAGACTGCCTGCTAAACTTTACCATGTCACCGTAGCACAACCTTGGAGACTAAGCCTTTAACCCATAGATGCTGGGATTGGGGTATCTATGTAAGACAGATGGCTGATCCGAGGTGGCGAGTGTCATGGAAAACACACTCCCATCCTCAGGAGCCCAGTCCCATGAACAGGGTGAGGCGAACAAGTCATGATGCCTAAGAAAGAGGTGCTGGAAGCCTGGAATACAGACCCTTGGGTGTGACCATCACCCTTGAGAGTTTCCCAGGGTTCCCTCAAGGTGATGGAAGAAGGAAGCCACGTGGGAAGAGAGGAGACCTGGAGATCAAATAGGACCACAGGCTCCTTTGGACGATGAAGCTTCTTGGTGGCCTCTAATCACAGGATACTGCTGTCCATTATAAGATCCTACCCCAACCTTCTGACCCTAGTGCAGTGCTCATGTCCCTGATTCTGTCCCAAGGTACCTTGTGTGTACTGAGATGATATCAGCTGTGGGGACACATCTCCCCACCATCTCCTGTGTTTGGAGCCTCACAGACTACCCAGGTGGAAGAAACACTCAAGTTTTACAAGTAGCTAGAAAATCGTGAAATCAGCTCTCTGGGGTTATCCAAAAGGGAGTGGGTGGAGGAGTTAGAGGTCTCTTTGTAACTGGACTGGAAGAAATGAAGATACTCTAAAGAGATATTTGTATCCCTCAACCTATCAGAACAATGAACCCGAAAGAAATGGGAATTTCCCCCAGGAATCTCATTCTGGGAGAAGGAAAGAGCACCCGTGTGTGTGTGTGTGTGTGTGTGTGTGTGTGTGTGTGTGTGTGTGTGTGTGTGTGTGTGTGTAAGTGTCTTTGTGTGCCTGTGTCTGTGTGGAGGGGACTTGTCTTCTAGAAAAAGACTTCAAAGACTTCTAACAACTTATCTGACCACCTAATAGGGTGAGATGGAAGCCCAGACAATGGTGGACCACATCCTGAGTGGAACTGCTTAGATGTGAATGTCCTTGGCCCCATATTTAAACTTTAATCTCACTTCGAGACCCCAAGGATGGACTTGAGGGTTTGCTGGTCTCTTTGTCCCTCTTCCCAATGTGGCTATTGAGTAAATCCTCCTTTCTATTTTCCACTTTTAATTTGGCTTTTCTAACTGACTTATTGAGGAGAGGTGGCTGGGTCTCAAGTTGTGTCTCCCAAGTCTGATAATATCTTCAGTCTTTGGTTAATCTTGAAGATTCCTCCAGTACCTGTCATTGTAATGATCACAGATGAATTGAAAGAAAGAGGATGGAGAATACTACATTTGTCAGCTTTCCATTGCTGTAACAAAATGTCCAAGACAATCAGCTTAAAAAGAAACAAGGTCTATTTTGGCTCACAGTTTTGGAGGTTACCATCTGTAGGCTTGCCCCATTGCTTCTGAGCCTTTAGTAAAACTGGATAGCATGATGCTGTGTAGCAGAATTTGCAAGCCTCTGGGCAGCTCTGAAACAAAAGAAAAAAAGACTCAGGGCATCTTCCTGCCCTGTGGACCACGCTCATGTCTCCTGGCCTCCAGTTCATGCTGTACGGTAAGGCCATTAGAACTCCAGGAAGAACACACCCTGGAGACAATTGTCTCTGCAGTTTCTTTATCTGTTCCTCTCCTCCCCACTTCTGATTCAGTGCCTTTCTGATGTTGCTTTTCTTAGTCTCAGCAGAGCTCTGGGCTTCTACTGTCTCCTGGCAGAGGAGTACCCAGCTGCAGCCTACTGGAGGAGAAGTACCCATGCTCTGGGAATATGTGCAGTGAGATGTCCTGCCCATAGAACTTCCTGAAGTCTACGGGGTTCTTGATGATTGTCACAGACAGTGGAGAAGGTCCTCTGGGCAGAACGACCCTCTGAATGCTGCCAGTCGCTGCTCCTGCCTGGTGGAAGGTGAGTGGGCCTGTCCGTGCCTGGGGCTTAGACAGCAGCCTGGTGCTGAGTAAGAATGTCATCTCTAGGTTTGTACAGCTCTGTTCCTTCCAACTGTGCTACTGGGAACCAATGGCAGGCTCTCGCTGTGACTTAGCTTCCATATCTGTGTAATGGGAATAATAATAATACTGTCTTTGTCAGAGTGTCACAAGGATTCACTGCAAAAGTACATGTGAACTGTTTGTAACTGCAGCTCACACATGGCAAGCTCCTGGAAAACACTGATTATGACTAAAGGTCTTGTGTTTTCTCTCTGTGAGTCGAAGAGTGGGGATAACCTGCTTGGAGATGCTCTCCAAAGACGTGGGCTCTGTGGATAAGCTTGCCAAAGAAGTGAAATGAAGCCAGAGGTTTCCTCTTGCTGCTGACATTAAACTTGTGGTGGGTAATCACCAGCATGGATCCTGGAGATGCCACCATCCACAGAAAATAGATCAGCTTCTCCAAGGCGCTATCCAGAGGCTTGGGGGCATTTGGTGATGATCTCCCATGAGGGTTAAAACAGGCATGGATGGACTCATGTCTGCCCAGTCCCTTATGGACTGACTGTTGTGGGTTAAACTGTGTACTTTCCCAATAAAACATTCTAATCCCTAGCACCTCATGGTACGACCTTACATGGTAATACGACTACTGTAGATATAAGCAGTTAGCAGAAAGTCATACTGGAGTTGGATGAGTCTCATCTAACAGGACCAGTGTCCTCTCAAAGGGAGATGTCTACGGATGCAGATATGCAAATGTGATGACGAGGATGCAGAGATCAGGAGGATGTTTCTTTAAGCCCCAGGCCATGACCAGAGCCACAGGCAAGATTAGGAGCAGGTTCTCCTCGCAGCCCTGTAGGTGCCCTCCTGAGCTGAGGCAATGCACTTCCAGAGCTTAAGGCTCCCAGGGGCGCTATGCTCCGGCAGCTCCGACAGAGTGAAATGGCATTCACAGTTCCTCTGCTCACGGCAGGACGACAGCTGCTTGTCTTCCTCTGTGGGTGGACAACCCACTTTGCTCGCTGCCTTTCTGGTGGAGTCAAGATGCGAGTTTGGCGGCCTGAGGCTTGCTTGCTGGAGACTAAGCTGTTTCGGAATGTTCAGATGGGGAGCCACCGCCTACCTACTCCATGTCTCCTTGTGCCCGACAGCACCCCTGGTCTCTGGAAGCTCAGCCTCTACT
The DNA here is from genome assembly GCF_049852395.1 of Peromyscus maniculatus bairdii. Classification (NCBI taxonomy): domain Eukaryota; kingdom Metazoa; phylum Chordata; class Mammalia; order Rodentia; family Cricetidae; genus Peromyscus; species Peromyscus maniculatus. The sequence goes on along the minus strand of NC_134863.1, from coordinate 79,748,391 downwards.
GAGATCTTAGATTACCATCTATCATTTTCAGCGATGGAGTGCTCAGAGCCCTCTGCTCAGATAGAAGTCCGCAGAACTCTAAGGACAAAGAGGAGAAACAGAGGAAGAGGCATGAGCCAGCAGAAAGCGGGGAAGGCCACTGCTCCACGGCCTCTTGTGGGCTTTGAGAACAAGTCCACTCTTACCTAGACAATGGCTGACTTCAGAACGCTAGGGCTCTCTGTCCTTGCCCCGAGCACTTGCCAGGAGCACACGGGCTGAAGGTGCCTTTAAAACCTAGAACCTTTGGTAGAAGAGTCCTGATGCTGAAATGGCTCTGGAAGACAATAAAGGATGCGGGGCCAAGCTAAGGAGTGGCCTCCACCCTCAGCAGTCCTTCAGGAGTACCATGGTCCTGACTCCATCTCCTGCTCTGCAGTAGACTCCATGATGGGCACTTAATGCTGATGAGGCGCCTTCCTTATCTAATTGACCAACAAGTCAGCCCTTTGGCTGTCCCATTGTCCCACAGGAGAGACGTGACACCCAGGGAGGCTAAGGCTCTTGTTACGTGTCTCTTGGTATGCAGGAAAATATTAAAGAGAACAGCTTAAAGGAGGGATGATTTATTTTGGATCACGGTTTCAAAGTTGTCAGTCCATCATGTCGAAGAAGGTGCGGCAGAGCAAGGCAGCTCACAACGCAGCAGCCAGGAAACAGAGAGAGAACTCTCAGGACCACTGGGCTTCTTCTTCCCCTTTTATTCCAACAGGGTCCCCAGCCTACAAGATAGTGCTGCTAGAATTCAGGGCTGGTCCTCATCCCTCAGCTGATCTCTCCAAATGCATTCACAGTGTACACAGAGGTACACCTCACTAATCTCTTGGTGCACCTCAAGCCGATCAAGGTGACAATCAGGACTAACCATCAGTGTCCAAGATGTATAATACTCTCTGTCTCTGTCTCTCTGTCTGTGTGTGTGTGTGCGCATGCATGTGTGTGTTCACGCCATAGTGCATACATGGAGTTCAGAAAGACAACTTGTGGGAGTCACTTCATTCCGATTCCACTGTGTAGGTCCCAGGGATGAAGATCAGGTCATCAGGCTTGGTGACAAGTGTTTTTCTCACTGAGCCATCTCGTTGGTCCAGAGCCAAGTTCTTTACTGCTGACCACCATGCTAGACAGCTCCCACCAGAAAGGGTTCTCCTCCCCACAGGAAGTCCCTGGGAAGACAGCGAGGCAGAGCAGGAGGCCTAGAAGAGAGACGCCTCTGAAGTCATAATGGACACAGTCAAGGGCTGGGAGCCTGCTGGCCATGCAGAGCTAACTGGGGCATTGTTCTTTACACAGTTCTCCCTTTCTCTCACAAGGAAGGTGAGATCTGGTCAAGTGATGAGGGTTACCCAAGCCCCAGAGCAAATTAGTAGCATAACTAGGCCAGGAGCAGATGGCCTATCTTCTAACCCAGCCATCCTTGCTAATGTCATGTTCTATACTGACAAGGGGGACCGAGTCCTCCCGCACCTCTGGAGATTCCCCACAGACACCAGGGGGTCTTTTGTGATCACCGAGGCTGTGGTACAGTTGCCTGTCTTTAACTACAGCCATTTTCCCTAGAAGTGTAAAAAAGTAGCCTGGATATTGTGACTTCCAACCAAGGAGAGCTTGCAACTGCCGCAGGCCAGTCCTCTGAGGTTGACTAAATGCAGGCTGAAATCTCACACGTGTTAGGTATGCTGTTAAGGGAACTAATCTATTGCTAAAAAGCCATCCACTTTCCTCTGCTTATTGTGCCAGCCGCTGATACACGTAGATGAAAGCGAGGGTATCATCTTGGCAGTGTTTTGAGACATTGAGAAAACAAACATCAAATGTCAATCATTCTTAAGACATGTCTACAAAATTCTTGCACTCACTCAGCCTCTTATCTATCAATTATTATTGGCTAATGCCACTATTATTGCACATTGAAACTAATTTTCTACACATCTACTCTCTATATCTATCCAGGCAGCCTTTATTCACTGGCCACCACTACAAAGTATTCTCCTAAACTCTAGAATGTGTATGACAAAACCTCTCATAGAAGAACTCAGATTCAGATCATAAAATCAGAATGGCGACCTGTATCCACAACTCCCTACACTCCGTAATGGGAATCTCCAAAGCTCTGAGATGTTGGGGACAGCTTCTGGAGGCTGTGACTTTTACTTGAATAAAAAAAAAATTAAGTAGAAACTATGAGAAAGGGTATTCCAGGCAAAGAAGCAGGGATGAACAGAAGCACAGTGTAGGGCAGACAAGCCCTTATTGTAATGGCCCTGGCACTAATGTGGATCACACTGGCAGTGTTCACAACCTAACTGCGATGAATTCTTTAGCAACTCTACGATCGGCGCTGGAGAAGAAAGCCTGGAACTTACGAGATGGAGCCCTTTGTGCAGAGCCACCAGACATCCAAGGTCTTTTGTGCTCTTGCTCTTTGCCTGGCCCTCACAAGCCTTGCTGCGGCATGGCTGCTCCTTGCCAGAAAGGAAGGCTGGGACTCCTTATGTCGCAAGGCCACACGGCGGTGGGAACAGCGCTACGTCAGGTCTCCCCAGCCCTCGTCCAGGCTAGGTATGACCTCTCTTTGATTGATGGGGGAAGCTGAGCTGGGGAAGGAAATCAGAGGTAATATCAATATTGACGTTCGATCCTGGGTTTCAACTTCCTCCTCTACCACTGTCTATTCCTTACTCACCAACAAGCAGACAGGTTGACCCTGAGCAGTTATGACTGAAGGACCACTGAGAGCAAAACCCCAGACCCGGAAGAGATGCCACCTGGGGGAAAAAATGAACCTGTGGTACCTGAAGTTCTCTGCTCCCCGCATTTGCCCTTTCCTTCTCTCTCCATGTGGTTTTTATAAGCAAGATCAGAACTTTGAAACTAAACAGACTCTGCAAAGCCTCGTTTGAGAGGCCAGGTGTCTGTTTCCAGGTCCAGGGAAGGCCAGGAGTGAGAAAAGAGGGCAAGCTAGAAAGTGTAAGACGATAAAGGAGCCTCTTTGATGGAGAGCTCTACAGGCAGAGAGCTCTCCGCAGCAGGATGATTTAGTGTTGTGGTTTATCTCTGAAATGTCACCATAGGCTTGTGTCTTTGAATACTTGGTCTCAGCTGGTGATGCTGGTTTTGGACACATGACCATGTTGGAAGACACAGTCCACTGGATCCTGAGTCCTGCTTCTGGTCCTACTCTCTCCCCATTTCCTGACCTGTCAATATTTAGTAAGCCATGCTGCAGCTCCCACTCCCATGGATTCTGTCACCCCAACCACCATGTCTTGCTCACCATGATGGACTATGTCCCATGAACCAGAAGCTAAAGCAAGCCTCTCTCCACTTCAGCTGCTTCTGCCAGACATGTTGTCATAGCAATGTGAAAGTAACTAAGATGGATGGATAGATAGGAAGATGATAGATAGATAGATAGATAGATAGATAGATAGATAGATAGATAGATAGATAGATAGATGATTGATGGGTAGGTAGACAGATAAATGATAGATCTATACTTTACATGTTTCTATTCAGCAATCATATATTTAGCAGTTATCAATCTAAGTATATAAATCATGTGTTTATACCTATCATTGTACAATAGTGGAGCATGCCAGCTCCAAAATCTGTAGATCCACACAGGAGGCTTGGAATTCGGTCAAAAATATGACACAGTTTTGAGGCAGAACTGCCTCTTGTTCAGAAAACCTATTTGCTCAAGGCTTTCAAAGGACTGGATCAGGGCTACTACTCGTATTATCAAAGCTAGTTTCCTTTGCTTAAAATCTACTGATTATAGATGTCAGTGACATCCAAAAAATGCCATCATAGGAGCCTCAGATTTGTGTTTGATTAAATAACTGAGCATTTAGGTTTGTCACATTTGCATATAAAACTAACCATCACATGCCATCTCTTAACTACTTAATGTCCTTATTCCCAGGGTGGAATCACGGGGAGAGAAATATTTCACAGTGAGTCAATTGTGCAGGTAACAGCAAAACCAGGCTTCAAAGAAACATTGAAAACCGTGAAGCTCGGATCTGCTGCTGGTTGGAATATTCTTTCAGCTACTCAAGGCAGAGGGTCACTCCATCAGTAAGTATCCTTGGTTCAAAAATGGATGCCCTTGCCTAATCCTGAGGGTTTTCTGTCTCCCCTGTTTCCTGGCAGCCCTGAGTCCCAGTTCCACAGTGAGCCCGCTAATTAAGACGATGTTTATCAAAGTACAGGAAATCTGCGCCTTAATGGCTGACTCCAATCAAGTAATTTTCCCAGGTACGCTTTCTTACTGAGAATTTTAAAAAGAAGCAAGCAGAAGGTGGTGTGTGGTTAAGGACAGAATAATGTGTTCTGTAGGTTGGGATTCTTGACTCAACGTCCACAGGGTTCCTGGGAGCTCCTGCTGTTACGTGTAAAACGTCGAGTGCATTTTGCTCTGTGCACAGAGTCCGTAACCTCCACCAGGTCTTCAGAGGCACTGCTGACTAGTAGGTAACCTTCTTGCAGGGGCTTGGTGAAGGGCTCAGCCAGGAAAGTGCTTGTAGGGCAACATGAGGATCTGAATTCAGATCCCCAGCATCCACACACGTGATAGGGAAGATTTGTATTCCTAGCACGTGGGGCGCTGGGATGGGGAGGTGATAGGGAAGTAACTGGTGTGCTGGCTAGTTAATCCTGACAAGTCAGAGATCTCCAGTGGGAAACCCTATCTCAAAAAAGGAAAACAGTGGAGCGCAATTGAGGAAGACATTCTGTGTCTACCTCTGGCCTTCAGTTGCACACGTACACACACACACACACACACACACACACACACACACACACACACACACACATACGTGCTGACACACACACAGGCATGCAGCACCTTCCACCCTACAACACACGAGCTGTCTTATAGGACTTTGGAAAACAATACTGTCATTTAGAGTCCAACAGTGTGGTCACTGACCAGGAACCCCCGTGATTCAAGTCTGATAGAGTGGTGATGTTTCCTTTACGCCTATGCCTTTGCCTGCTGAGTTGAAAAGCCGTTCCTGAGAATGGTCAGGCTTCCCTGTCCGAGACACTAGGTGCTCTCACTGGCATGGCAGAGCATGCTGGGGCGACTCAACCTGGATTCAAATCCTGGCTCTGCAGCTTGAGAGCCGTTACACCCTCTCTGCTGGTTTTCATTTCTGTAAAGTGAGGATGATAGTGATGTCTGCCCCTTAGGACTTTGAGGTCTCAATGAGTTAACACACAGGAAGAACGTACTGCAACCTTCAGCACAACGTTGGGAGTCCTCCGATTTGGGGTGTAATGGATTAGCCTGGAGGTGTAATGGATTATTTAGCCTGGGGTGCAATGGATTAGCTTGGGGGTGTAATGGATTAATTAGCCTGGGGGTGTAATGGATTAATTAGCCTGGGGGTGTAATGGATTAATTAGCCTGGGGGTGTGATGGATTAATTAGCCTGGGGGTGTGATGGATTAGCCTGGGGTGTGGTGGATTAGCCTGGGGGTGCAATGGATTAATTAGCCTGGGAGTGTGATGAATTAGCCTGGGGGTGTAATAGATTAATTAGCCTTGGGGTGTAATGGATTAATTAGCCTGGGGGTGTGATGGATTAGCCTGGGGTATAATGGATTAGCCTGGGGGTGTAATGGATTAGCCTGGGGTGTGATGAATTAATTAACCTGGGGTGTAATGGATTAATTAGCCTGGGGGTGAGATGGATTAGCCTGGGGGTGTGATGGATTAGCCTGGGGGTATAATGGATTAGCCTGGGAGTGTGATGGATTAGCCTGGGGGTGTGATGGATTAGCCTGGGAGTCTAATGGATTAGCCTGGGGTATAATGGATTAGCCTGGGGGTGTAATGGATTAGCCTGGGGTGTTATGGATTAGCCTGGGAGTCTAATGGATTAGCCTGGGGTATAATGGATTAGCCTGGGGTATAATGGATTAGCCTGGGGTATAATGGATTAGCCTGGGGTGTAGATGGATTAGCCTGGGAGTCTAATGGATTAGCCTTGCGACTCCATTTATATTTCTCCTCATCTCCCCATAGACTCAATACAATTATTGATGTTCTGAACAAAAGATCTATTTCCTAACCACCCCACCCCACCCAAAGCCCATGTTTTCTGCAGACATTTTTCCCTCAAGACTGTGCAAGGAGGGTCCTGGATGTCTACCACCAGAAGGTCTATCTGCATCTCTAAGGTTATGGGGAAGGCAGTTGGCAGAGGGAAACACAGGACGTCTCAGAAAGTGTTTTCTTGTTAGTGGGCTTGGGTCCCACTGGTCTGATCTACTGTCTCCCTCTCTGCCTCTCTGCCTTTCCCTGTGGGGCCAGGTGAGCTCTGATGGCTTATTATGATTCTAATGTCATCTCTCTGCAGATGTGGCCTCTCTATCAAAGGCTGCTTTCAGGTAAATATCCCCTACCCCCAGTTATACACGCCGCATGCTCGTGCCCCTTGGGGATGAGGGCAAAGAGCATCTTGTGCCAGTTTTGTAATTGTGCAACTGGAAGTGTGGAAGGAGCAGGTGGAGAGTGACTGAAAGGGTGAGACCCCTGAATATGGTCTCTGCCAAAACTCCTGTTGACATCAGGCACTGGAACAGTATCAAGAGGTGACTCGGTCGCGATGCGCGATGCGCCACCTTCGTGAACCAATTAAGCGCTTATCTTTAGCTCCCTGCTGGTCTTCCTCAGCTGGTTTCTGGGGAGTGTGTTGGCTCTTGATAAAAGGATCATTTTGGCTTGAATTTCCCCCCTGTGTATTCTTCCTTATCATGTAACATCCTCTACCCCTCTTAGTTATTTTTTTTCTATTGCTGTGATAAAACACCATGGTCAAGGAAACTCACAGAAGAAAGCATTTAATTGGGCTTACAAATTCAGAGGGCTGAAGTCTACGATGGCGGAGGGAGGGCGTGCCAAACTGCAAGAAGGAGGCAGAAGCACCCCGGGACCGGCTTCTGAAAGCTCAGTCCCTCCCACCCAACCCCCACCCCTGCACAGTCACACCTCTCCTCCAACAAGGCCACACCTCCTAATCCTTCCCAAACAGTGCCACCAACGGGGATCAAGCATTCAGACACACGCCTATGGGGCCATTCTCATGTAAACCACAACTCCCACGGTACGATGCAAGAAGACGCTCATTAGCTGTCAACCCCTTGATATCAGATTCCTCAATTTTCAAATCTGTAAGGAATAAAGTTCTTTCCCCTCTAAATTCACAAGCCTCTGGTGTTCTGCTATAGTCACACAAAACTATGAACTAAGGCAATGCCAACAACATGCACAAGAAATGTCAATCCGTAATGCATGGATCAATGCATTGGAGAATGGGACCAAAGCAGGCAGAATGCACTGACCGTGAAGGGCTGTGAACATGGGTAGGAAACTGAGGCACAATGGCCTGACAGGACTCTCAGGGCTGCCATTCCTTGGGTAAGACTTAGAACAGGGTAGCAATTTAACCAGAAACCTAGCCAAGACACATTTTGTAATTTTTTTTTTGTTTGCCTATAATAAAATAAAAAACAAGTGTAATTATAGCAAATTTTATAAATTAACATATTTAAAATTTACATATTTATAAAGTGCCTGAACTATTTCCCCCACCTCAATGCCTCATGTTCACTTATATTATGGAACCTAAAAAAAAAATCTAGTTTAGTAAATGATCACAGGCTAAATGAATGGGTTCAAGGCCACAGTCTCAAGCGGAGACCTTTAAATGGTCTTTGGGGTTTAGAATAACAGTGAAACATATGGGCCTGTCATCTTTCTGTTACTATAACAAATAACTAAGGTAAATAAGGTAATCAGTGTACAAGAAGAAAAGGCTTCTGAGGGTTAACAGTTCTAGAAGTTTCTGTTCGCCATGCTGCTTTGGGCCTCTGTGGGAGGTGCTGACAGTCAGATCGAGGAGCCTGTGATGGAGCAGAGCCACTCACCTTATGGCTAAAAAGAGAAAGGGAGGCACTGGGGCCCCTCTATCCCCTTTGAGGGCATGCCCCATGACCTAAAGACCTCCCCGCCTCCGGAAGGTTCCCCCAGCCTCCCAAGAGCACCATGCTGGGAAGTAAGCCTCTAACACAAGCTTTGGAAGCCGGTTTTGGTTTGAATGAGACGTGTTTGCTCATCGGCGCATGCACTGAACGCTTGGGCTGCAGTCGGCGTTACTGCTTGGCTAGGTTATGGAACCTTTAGGGGGTATAGCCTTGCTGGAGGAAGTACGTTACTAGGGGGTGGGCTTTGAGAGTTTTTAGTCTCACCTCACTTCCTGTTTCCTCTCTCTTCTTCCCGTGTGGGGGTGAAAATGTGACCTGCTAGTTTCCTGTTTTTGACACCATGCTTCACGGTTGCCATGCCTCCCTCTCCACGATGGACCCTATCCCTCCGGATCCATGTTAAGACAAGACCTTTTCTCTCCTGAGTTGCTTTTGGTACTGTATTTTATCACAGCGACAAAGGCAAACCACAATAGCGGCATCTGGACCTATACAGAAGTTTTTGATTATGTGTTCATGGACAGCTGGGGGGTATTGCATGTCCTGGCTGGGACTTTCCTCTGTCCACACTGTAGATACGCAAATGAATAACACAGCTGAGCAAAAACCACCGAGGGAGGTCAGAGCCTGCTAATATGGTGGCCACGGGGCTGAACTCCAGATGACCAGAAATGTGCATGATGCAGCCTATGCATGAACATCCCCAGTGTAGGTGTGTTTCATGCCCACGGCAGGGGGCTAGAGGGCACTCTTCACCAGTGGAGTCTTCAGAGCCTGTGTCAACGCCTGAGAATGAGGCATGCCACTCACCTCCAAGCTGGTCATTACTGCCAGCAGAGTCAGAAGTCTCAGAGTTGGAGCCAGAAATGGCTCTGGCCGATTCTTCAGTTCTTGGTTGAGAACTGCAGTTCTGGGATCGGCAGTGTAGATGGAGAGTTTTGGTGCCTCATGGGAGATCATGTGTGTAGGTCACATCAGCAAGGACAACAATCTGTATGTCTACTGCTGTATCGCTTTGCTGTGTGGCTGGTCAATCTCCCCCAACTTTCCCCCAACCCCCTCCTCCCTCCCTCCCTCCCTCCTCCATTCGCGCTTTCGGAGTAAGAGAAAGTCACACGCATTAAGTGTGTGGGGAGAATTAGTGAGTAGAACCAGATCAAATGGTTGGCTTTGCAGGGCACGGGGATCAAGTCGGATCTTTGACTTCAACCTAGACCAAAATTAATTCCAGATGACTTAAAGAATTAAACATAAAACAGGAAGCCATTCAAAAGGAAACTTCAAAGGTGCTGTGGGTTAGGGGATGATCCCCCCAACGAGCTTCTCAAACATGAAAGTGAGGGAAGGAGCCACAGAGAAAAGCCTCCTGGGACTGGAGAGATAAAACTAAGAACTTCTTCATGCCGGAAAGACACACCTAAGAGGTGGATCACAAAGGCTGGCACCGGAGGCAGTACGTATCTGTGCAGCAGTTCACACTGTTAATGTTTAAAGGATCCTTAGAAGGAAATGGAGCTAAAAACAGAATGAGCCGGGAGGGCAAATGTGTGTCTCATGAAGTAAATCAAGTGGGAAGTGCACGTATACAAAGATGGAAACAGCTGGAAATTAAATCCATAGTGTGTCAAGCAACAATATCATTTTACTTATCAAAATGAGCAAATACATTTAGAGAACAGGGTTTTCCTAGGGGTGTGATCGGGATCGCACCAGCACAGTGCAATGGACGAACCCAGGCTTTCTGCAAACGCAGACACGCCTCTGGGAGATAGGAAATGCCCTTTCAACAGCGGCTCCCACACTTGGAGCCTTGGAAAGGAAGTAATAAAAGATGTGAAAACATCGATAAAGTCCAACAGACGCTCGTATTGTTATTTATAACACTGGGGAATTGAGAAAGGCTCAAATGTCCACTCCCTGGGACTTGACTTGAAAAAGCACACATCCTTGGGTCAGAGAGTCAGCAATCACACTTGGAACTAACGATGAGGGAAAGAAGGCCCGCCCCGTTACACACAGTTTCTCCCAGTTTGGGAGGGTCTTTCTCCCCCTCCCTTCTCCCCCAACCCCAACTTCTACAAGAAATTTAACCAAAATACTAATACAGGTTGTTCTTCTGGGTGAACATATTAGTGCCTCTAATTATTTTTATAACTATGTAATACTTACGTGGAATGAGAAAAAAAAATCCTCCATCTTATAAAATAAACTGAGAATGAGCCCCGGTAACGTGACAGGTGACAAGTGCAGGCTCCCATTGACAAAATTCTCCTTAGCCCTGAGAACAAATTTACATAACACTCCTGCAAACGGCCAGCTTTAGTGTGAGCCAGGGTTGTGTTTTCTAAATTAGGTCTTTGAGGATCTCATACAATGGGTTTTGATCATATTCATCCCCTCCCCGCTCCCAGGCCTTGCAATGCCGCTCCTGCTTCCCACCCCACCCCACTTCGTGTACTCTTTTTTCTTTTAAACCCATGAGTCTGCTTTGTGTGGCTCATCACTCTTGGATGTGTGGCTTACACTGGAGCATGGACACATGCTTCTTCCCTCAGTGTCTATCAACTGTCCGTAGTTCCTCAGCTAGGCGTGGGACTCTAAGCCCGCCTCCTCTCTCCATGCTGGGATTTTGTTTTGCTTGAGCTCGTACAGTTCTTGTCATAATTGCTGTTAGTTCAAACATGTAACTACCCTGTTGGGTGCAGAAAAACACCTTGTAGTGTAGCCATCCACCACTTCTGACTCAATCTTTCTGCCCCCTTTCCCTCAGTGATCCATGAACCTTGACGGAGGGGATGTGATGTAGATGTCCCATTTAGGGCTGAGTGTTCCTCAATTTCTCATTCACTGCAACTTGACTAGTTGTGGGTCTCGGTGGTTTATTGCCATCTACTGCAAAAGGGAGTGTCTCTGCTGAGAGCCGAGGCATTCATTCACTAATCTATGGTGTGTGGTGGTTTGAATGAGAATGACCCCGGAAGGCTCACACTTGAATGTTTGGTTCATATTGGAACAGTTGGTGAACTGTTTAGGAAGGATTAGGAGGTGTGGCCTTGTTGGAGGAGGGGCTTCGATGCGGGTCAGCTTTCAGGTTTCAAAACGCAACACCAGGCCCGGTTTCTCTCTCTCTCTCTCTCTCTCTCTCTCTCTCTCTCTCTCTCTCTCTCTCTCTCTCTCTCTCTCTGTGTGTGTGTGTGTGTGCCTCCTCTGTGTGGATCTTTCAGATACTACTCCAATAGCATGGTTGCCTGTTGCCATACCATAATGGTCATGGACTCACCCTCTCAAACTGTAAGCCCTCAACTAAATGCTTTCTTTTATGAGTTGCTTTGGTCATGATGTCTCTTTAAAACAACAACAAAAAACCTAAGACAGGATGTAATGATAAGTCATTGTGGTTTAATACTACGCCCATTTAGAAGAATAATAGTAGGAGATCCTGCTCTGGGACCCATGACCTGTCTAGCCACACATTCTCAGCCCAAATAACTGTGTCAACCAAAAGTCTCATCTTGTGGAGTCGGCCCTAAAGTCAAGCAGAAAGTGGTTGGTTAGTCCCACGACGTTCATGCCACTCTTGCCCCAGTGAGTGTGTATTGGCAGGCCAGCTGTTATTGTGCCTTGCAGGGTTCACAGCTGGTTAAAATTGATCACTTTCCTCCCCTGGTAGTTTGTGCAGCACCTTCCAGCACTGTGAAAGCTATCCTGTAGGCAGGAAGCTTCCAAGTGAGTACCCGCTTGATTTCTCCATGGTCTATGACTCAAGAATGTGGTGTCTTCAACCACAGTCTTAATGTCGAGTTCTGGAAGGTAACCAAAAGCATTGGCAATGGTCTGTAATGTTTAGGGGTGTATGAGGACTCACAGGCCAGCAACTACAACAGGGGTAACCCTTCCTTGACATGTGTTGGTCTGTGGTGTCTAGTTGGGACACTGTTATCACTGTCATCTCTTTCTAGGGTGACTCCATTTCAATCCTTTTTATATGTGTGTAGGTATATATATTAGGACGTCTCTACAGTAGTAGGTTTTCACATGACGTTTTGGAAAGGTCTTTAGTGTTGTTTATTCCTCCTCCTATTTCCTCCTTTACCCTGTCCTCCCAACCCCTCAGCCAGCTTAACCCTTCCTGTCCCATTATACCCTTTTCTCTTCTTATATCACTGTCTTCTGTCTTCTTTCCTTTAAGTCCTATGCCCCACCATGGCCTCTTACTGATTCCCTGACCTCCATGAGCATTCCAAATTGGGTACACCTATCTGAAGATTCAATGTTAACATCCACAAATAAGAGAAAACCAGAGATGTTTGTCTTTATTGGTCTGTGTTACCTCACTCAGAATAATTGTATCCAGCTCCATCCATTTACCAGAAGTTTTCATAATTTTGTTTTTCTTAACAGGTGTATAATATTCCATTGTGTAAATGTACCACATTTTCATTATTCATTCATCAGTTGATGGACATCTAGGTTGTTTCCATTTCCTGTATATTGTGAATACAGCAGTAATTAACATGGATAAACAGGTTTCTCTATAACAGAATATAGAGTCCTTAGGGTTTATGCCCAGAATGGTTTCGATGGGTCATAAGGTAGACCATAAGACTATTTCCAGCTTTTTGGAGACCCTCCACACCGATTTCCGATTGAAGTGTTTTTCAGTAGGTCACACAGACTGCCAGTAACCTTGGATCTGAGTAAATTCTCCCACTGGGGACTTTTTTTCAAAGTTCCTCCACAAGAATGACCTCACCATGCTGGATCCTCAAAAATGACCCCATGAAGTGCCCACAGACAGACCAGGATTCAGAACAGTGAGTCAGCAAACTACAGCTACTGTGCCAAGTCCTGTCCCTACAGCTAATGTGCCAAGTCCTGTCCCTACAGCTACTGTGCCAAGTCCTGACCCTACAGCTAATGTGCCAAGTCCTGACCCTACAGCTAATGTGCCAAGTCCTGACCCTACAGCTAATGTGCCAAGTCCTGTCCCTACAGCTAATGTGCCAAGTCCTGACCCTACAAATAGTTTTCACATTCTCACAGGGCTGTATTCATTTGTGCGCAATGTTCTTGACTTTGACTGTTGAACACCAAAGCCTAAAACATTTGCCAGCTGCCCTTCCCTGTGTCCCTCCAACTTAACGGTCTCCCTCCCCACCTTGTCCCTCACTCCTTCAGTGTTTAAGTTTCATGTGCACGGTGCCTTGCCTGCATGGATGTTTATGCACAATGTAAGTATAACATTCCTGGGGGCCAGAAGGAGGCAATAGGTTCCCTGGAACTGGAGTTACAGACGGCTGTGAGACACCACGTGGGTGCTGAGAATCGAACCCAGGTCCTCTAGAAGAGCAGCCAGCGTTCTTAACTGCCATGCCATCCCTCCAGCCAAGCTGTTCTTTAAAATGATCTGCACAAAACAGGGCCTTCTTTGAAAACAAAAACCAGAATCTATAGTCACAGAGAGCCACAAACAGTGGAAGATGTTCTCATGCCTCTGAGGAGGAGGAGAATTTCATTTCCTTTCTTGAGAATAATTTGAAATTTCATATCAAAAAGTCTGCCTACATGTGAACTTACTTACCAAGCAGTTCTTTTCAAATAAGTACATTCTACTTTTTAAATATGTGCATGATGATTTAGCTACAAAGATGTTCACTGAAGCATTCATTATGGAGCTGACATGTTGGAAACAGCCTCAGTACCTAATAATAATGAATTTGTTGGACATATAATAATGCATCAGTTCATGTCAGCTTGAGCAGCCACAATCCATGCGTTTTGATAGACATGAAAAACAGTCATCATAAAGTGTTGAGTAAAGCAGAACTGTAAAGATATCAAACAATATCAGCCCATTTTATGATTATCAGCAGACATAGGACATCGCAGACACCCGAGAAGAATCTGAATAAAAATGGTAACCCATATGATGGGACTGTGGGTAACTTTTGTTTTCTCTTTTTTATGTAAGTATATTGTATGGTATTTATATATTAAAATGTATACCATATATATATATTTATATATATATAATGTACATTTAAATACAAATTTATGTCCTACTCCGTCTTCATTGTTATAGCCAAGTAGATCCGAATCCGATGACAAAAGAGTTTGAACGGCGCATCTTGCATCCAACAGAAATGTTCTGTGAATAATCTTCAGAATTAATCTTCCTTTGTATTAAAGCCAAGGCTCTGAGTTTGCCCTCTGTCCCCCACCCATAGCGAACCAGCTGACCCAACCATTCTCTCTGCGCGCGTTCCCTCCATTCCCATCCTTTGCAGTCTGTTGCTGCAAAACGATGCTCTCCAAGCCCAGTGTCTTTAAGCAGTTGCAGCGTTAGTGTTTGCATACATGTGTGCTGTGGGGACAGCCTGCCTGCCCTCCACCAGGAGTCATCTCAGCTAACCTGAACAGCTGGAGTGGCTGGAATAGTTCAACTTGGGTCATGGGCCTGGGCCCGTGGCTGGCACTGTTGGAGGGATGAGGCAGGCCCTTGGTTCTTGTGCCTTCTTTTCATGGTTAGCCTGGGTTTCCTCCTAGTGAGTTCATTTCAGGGAACTTGGCCTTGAAATATATCAGTTGATTTCTCCAAGATCTCAAAAGCATAAACTGTTGGGCCTTTTAACAATACAAGTTCAGAACAGGGATAGTATTGGTTCAGCCACACTTGATTGATGGACAGGGAGGCATAGACTGCCCAGGTTCAAAGGGTGCAAAAGCTGGGAGGTGCATTGATTGGGGACTAAAAAAAATTCTTTTATACCCAGAACTTGCAGGAGTATTTTAGCAAATTATCTGGAAATGCAGGCAGACTGACAGCTTGCATAGTCATCACAGACCTTTGTATTTCTCTGCTATACAGTAATTAAATTCAGCAATACCTGTAAAAGGATAGTTCATAATTTGTACTTCTCAGTTGACACAGTGCATAGACAGTCTGTCCAAATACCTTAAAATTTTACTACCTGACACTCAATGAGAAGACCCCGATTAAAGTATCAACCCCGAACTTGCCATTCCCTTAAGTGCAGCTAGTAACATCATTCTGTGTCAGCTCCAAGACTGCTCGGGCTTCAGGCTCCTCTGATGAGACTGGAGTTATGTGAAAGTATTTTGACTACAGTTCAAAACACTTTCCAGGCTGATCAGTGTCTAGCACAGCTCTGCAGGAATTGCTAGAGGAACCATAGATACTGGGCAGAAGGGGCGTGGTTGTAGTGAGCGCATGAGGCATTGTTCACTAAGGAGAAGGGGGTGGAGAGAGTTGAGGGTGGGCATGGAGCTCCAGGTCTGCCCATTGCCCTGCTCACAAGCCCCCTGCTGCTCTGCACTGTTGTTCTTGGTACTGAATCTGGTCGCTCTTTTCCTATTCCCTCCTCTCTCTTTTCAGGGTCTCCAGCATACTGCAGAACTCGTCTGTCTGTCCCTGAGAGACAATCCCAGCAATGCACACTGATGGTCCTTGCTCCGTGTACTCATCCCACAGCTGTGGCCAGAGATTTCCTTTTTCCCTGCACCCACATGCCTCCAAAGAAGGTCCTGTGCTTATTGTCTGCTCTTCCTCATTCCCACTTGGGTATAGTCATCAGCGTATCTCTGTCTTTTCCTTCCCCCTATATAGATCAGCTTTCTGCTACTGTATCAAATACCCTCAGCTCTATCAACTCTAAGGGAAGTATGATGGTTTGAAAGAAAACGGCCTAAAAGGGAGGGGCACTATTAGGAGGTGTGGCCTTTTTTGGAATAGGTGTGGCCTTGTTGGAGGAAGTGTGTCACTGGGGGAGGGGGGTGCTTTGAGGTCTCCTTTGCTTAAGCTATACTCAGTGTGGTAGAAGGTTCACTTCCTATTGCCTGTGGATCAAGATGTACAACTCTCAGATCCTTTTCCAGCGCCATGTCTGTCTACATGCTGCCTACATGTTCCAACATGATGTAATGAACTCAACCTCTGAA